>NC_134403.1:291167103-291494603 GCF_038048845.1 Mixophyes fleayi | reverse complement strand
GAATTTCCCAATTACAAACCCTCACTGCAAACAAGTCATTATTTTGTGTTCCCCTGTAGGGTGTTAATAACAGATCAAAAGCATAATCTATTTCCACCTATTCCTTGCGTAATAGACAACTTCAGAGGGTTTTGAACTCTGGAGGGGTTCACAAACCGAGGGTAGGACTCTTATCATTTGCATTATGCATTTCATCCAAAGCTTGTATTAAACCTGCAACAGAACAGCTTTCTGGAAACCAGTGACTGTCTCTGACGTTGAAATGAGTGTTGATTTCTGACTGAACAAGTGCAAAGGTCATCTAGCAAGGCATTGTGGGACATGGACGCTTTCAGAAACCAATTTTTGCAGCAAGCAAGTTTCAGGGGACAATTGTAAATGTCTGTTGGTTTAGTAATCAAGGGATAATAGATGGTGTGTATAGCCAGCCAAACCTTCCCCTAACCGAAACTGGAAAACCCCTTTCAATACTACAGCAGAGAGCATTTAGCTTTTTGTTTTCCAAAACATACCCACAGAGGACCTCCTCTCTCAAACAGAAAAACACATTTTAGTCAACAAGCACATTTGAAACCTGCGACCATTTAAACTATAGAGTGGGGCAAGGTAGCATATATGGATCTTTATCCAGGGAAATGGATAATAGAATTTGGTCCACAAGATCATCTATGTGGCTCTACCAGTGAGAAAGGTTTGCACGAAAATTGGACAAGTTTGGTTTGCTGGAAGCCATGATTTTAGCATAATTTATATACTGAACTGTATTACTATCATTGGAACATTGAAATCCTACAGTATTTAAATGATAACATTTTCAATGTAAAGATAAATGAACACTCATAAATCAGACTAGAACTAAACAATCATCCAAGAAAATGACAAGTCACATCTACTAAAATGTATATTTTAAATCATGGCTGTTTATTGCCGTCACATATGCGGACCCTAAATTCTCACATTGCTTTTTCTTTTTGTTAATTTTTTTTCAATCTGTTTTCCCTTTTCTATAAACTGTTTTCTTCTTCTATATTGGAGAAAAAATAAATACAGCTGGCATTTTAGAAGTAGTTGTCAAACTTCAGTAAATTTCCCAATTAAGTTTTCATTGGCTTTAAGCGATGCAATTTAGATTGTTTTCTTAGCAATTTATTCAATACACTCTGCAACATTTACTTTTTAAGTGATTTAAATGTGATGTTAAAATTTGGCCTTTACCTGGGGATTATTGTACTTTAATTTGATATTTCTATTTTATGTTATAGTTTTGTTTTTAATTTAACAATATTATTGTTTAAATAGCATGTGTTAGATCGTCTCCATTGTAAAAATAATAAAAATATGGAATAGTTTACCTAAATAGATGCTTTTGACATAAACTTAATATATAGCTGAACCAGCTTTAATATGTTTTTAGCTAAATTGTATATATTGTATATAGCTATGTAAGCTAACGCTCTGCTGTAATGATGATCCAGGTTTAAACTGATTTGCCATTTTGTTGTTACAAAGGGATTTTTCACTTACTTTACAGTGAGAATAGTTCTGCATCAAAAATTATGCATTTTGCAGGAAGTGAATATTTAAACTTCACCAACTTATTTGTTACTTGACAAATATTTTAGATCTGTAGATGAGTAAATTGATCAAAATTGTATTCACTGTCAATTCAACCATATGATTCTCTGCAAATTAAGTGATTCAATGTTTCACTCTAAACTGAAAAGTGCTCTTTTAAAACTTGAAATAAAGAATTACAGGCGCCGGAGATCTTCAAAGGTAAGAGTCATGGGGGTATATTTACTAAACTGCAGGTTTGAAAAAGTGGAGATGTTTCCTACAGCAACCAATCAAATTCTAGTTATCATTTATTTAGCACATTCTACAAAATGACAGGCAGAATCTGATTGGTTGCTTCAGGCAACATTTTCATTTTTCCGACTCGCAGTTTAGTAAATATACCCCCTTAAATATTTATATGCATGTTGCTCCTCATATTTGGACATATCAATCCACAAGCAAGTAATACAAAACAAAAATAAGTGGAGCAAGAAAACCTTAAAAAGGTTCAACTAGGATATATGTTACATAAAAGCAAACTACAACTTTCCCAAAGATTAATCAGACAATTTTATTTAAAATGCTCTGAAAACGTGATACATTGGGATCTTATGTACATGTTAATTGAAGTTTTCTGTGTCACTGTTTCACTGCTTTTTTATCTGTGATTTCTTTACCGCTCAAAAATAAAGAATTATTATAAAAAACTAAATGATGTTGCAAGATGAAATTGATATTATCTTTCCGTATCTTATTTTTGAACATAATTGTGCATCTCTAAGTCTCTAAGGGGGGTATTCAATTGACGGCGGGATCGCCGAAAATCCCGCGCTCAAAGAATATTACCGTTAATACGGTAATCCTTTGCCTAAATACCGTTAATACGGTAATTTACTCGCTGGATTTCAGCTCGCAGCTCAGGGAGCTGCGAGCTGAAATCCAGAGAGTAATTACCTTATTAACGGTAATATTCTTTGAGCGCGGGATTTTCGGCGATCACGCAGTAAATTGAATACCCCCCTTTCAATTGACGGCGTGATCGCCGAAAATCCCGCACTCAAAGAATATTACCGTTAATACGGTAATTACTGACTTAGGGGGGTATTCAATTGACGGCGGGATCGCCAAAAATCCCGTGCTCAAAGAATATTACCGTTAATACGGTAATCCTGCACGTAAATACCGTTAGGGAGCTGCGAGCTGAAATCCAGCGAGTAATTACCGTATTAATGGTAATATTCTTTGAGCGCGGGATTTTTGGCGATCCCGCCGTCAATTGAATACCCCCATAAGAGTCTAAGTCATTGAAAATATCAATCCAGTTGTACAGTATTTATCCAAATAACAGCATAACGGTCACAGCCCTTATAATAAGGAGCCAAATAAGATCTCAATAGTGGCTGCACCAAATCTATAATGTATAATGCAGGACTTACATGACCATATCAAGTGTTCACTCGGCAAATAGAATCCAGCAGTTAATTAGAATGAAAAGCATTTGTGCTACTTGTTGAATGAATGCAACTTCAACTTAATTTGCAAAGTGGTAATAGTTACCAAACCGAAGAACAGATGGAGATCCCTAATTCCCACTCACAATACGGAGTTCTGTCAAACTGCAGTCGCTGGTTTATTTATCACCAAAAATTACTCATGCTGTTAATAAGCGATGGTGTTCCAATATCAACTGATAACAAATAGCAGGGAGGCAAATATTCCTGGGTCCAAATAGCAGTCTGGCAAGTTCCTCTGGCTATATGCCAGATTTATCATAGGATATGGTGAATAATGAACTCTGCTGAATATTTATCCATCTTGTCACCGTTCAGTAGCTGGAAATGAATTAATCACCTGAACATAGAACACACACTTGAGTAATCAAACCTTGTGAACATATGAATCAAAAAACATGATTATTATAAATACATATATATATATATATATATAGACAATATTTTGCAAAAGTTTTAGCCAGGTGTGGAAAAATGTCAGTGTAATATAGTATGAGATACTACTTCTCCTTCAGCAGGGTAATTGAATAGCACTGGGGTAATACTACTTATACTTCATCTCTGAGATGAAGGATAGGTGGATCAGGAGGTAATGTATGTGAGGCTAACCAGCAGGCAAAAATCATGTTCTAGGGACCGGCTGTTACACAAGTAAGTTATTGTGTGACCAAATATGTATACATTATTAAAAATATGGCTTGTCTTCTTAGACTTTCAGATACAGTTAGATTATTGTAAATGGACATGTCTGCTGATCACTTAACACAGAACAATAAAGACCAGTTGTACACTATAGCTTCACAATTGAAGCTGAGAAGGTGAAGTGTCTGAAAGACATAATTGATAGACTCCAATTGGCACTTTGTGCAATATATTGTGAAGTTGCTCGACCTCGTGATAACTGATAACGGAAACAGTCTTTTAGTATTAAAATGCAACCGAAGGAAAAATTCAGCTGCACTAACCACCTGAAAAAAACACACATCTTATTTAATTAAGCAGGAACTATATTCACTTGCTGATTTATGAACAAAAAAATCCCAAACCAAAGGTCATTTCACGTGTGTAACATGCTGTGTCAAGGTGGGTGGGGGTGATATGTTGCAGACATCCTCTTCATTAAATAATATGACATACAGTATAAAAACCACACATATACTATATACAAAGGTATTAGGCCACACCCGTTAATTATTGAATTGAGGTGTTTCAATCAGACCCGTTGCCAGAAGTGTATAAAATCAAGCACCTAGCCATGCAGTCTCCATTTGCAAACATTTGTGATACAAAAAGGGTCATTCTGAAGAGCTCAGTGACTTCAAGCGTAGTACTGTGATAAGATACCATCTTTACAATAACACGGTTCATAAAATTATATCTTTGCTGGATATGCTATGGTCAACTGTAAGTGACATTATTAGAATGTGGAAGTTGAGGAACAACAGCAACTCAGCCATGAAGCTGAAGACCACGTAAAATCACAAAGTGGGGTCAACGACTGCTAAGGTGCATGGTGCATAAAAGTCGCCAATACTCTGTTGCTGAAGAGTTCTGAACTTCCTCTGGCATTAATGTAACTACAAAAACTGTGCGCCAGGATCTTAATAGAATGGGTTTTCATGGCCGAGAAGCTGCATGGAAGCCTCACATCACCAAGACCAATGCCAAGCGTCTGATGGATTTGTGTAACGCACACATACACTGGACTGTGGAGCAGTGGAAATGTGTTCTGTGGAATGACGAACCATTCTTCTCTGTTTGGCAGTCAGATGTGTGAGACTGGGTTTGGTGGATGCCAGGAGTACAATACCTGCCTGACTGCATTATACCAACTGTGAAGTTTGGTGGAGGAGGAATAAAGGTATGGGACTGTTTTTCAGGGTTTGAGTCCCGTAAGTTGCGCGGTGGGGCCTCCATTGCACCACCTTGTTTTTTCAGCACATTCCACAGGTGCTCAATCGTATTGAGATCTGGGGAATTTGAAAGCCATTTCAACATCTTGAACTCTTTATCATGTTCCTCAAACCATTCCTGAACAATTTTTGCAGTGTGGCAGGACACAATGAACTGCTGAAAGGGGCCACTGCTTCCATCAAGGGGTGTACTTGGTCAGCAACAATGTTTAGGTAAGTGATACGTGTCAAAGTAACATGCACATGAATGCCAGGACCACACGGTTTCCTAGCAGTAAATTGCCCAGGGCATCACACTACCTCCACCAGCTTGCCTTCTTCCTATAGTGCATCCTGGTGCCATCTCTTAACCAGGTAAATGATGCACATGCACCTGGCCATCCACATGATGTACAAGAAAACATTATTCAAAAGACCAGACCATTTTCTTCTATTGCTCCATGGTTCAATTCTGGCATTCATGTGCTCATTCTAGGCGCTTAGAGCAGTGGACAGGGGTCAGCATGGGCTCTCTGACCAGTCTGCGGCTTTGCAGTCCCATATGCAGCAAGCTGTGATGCACTATGTGTTCTGACACCTTTCCATCATAGCAAGCATTATCTTTTTCAGCAATTTGTGCTACAGTAGCTCTTCTGTGGGATTGGACCAGGCAAGCTATCCTTCACTCTCCCTGCGCATCAATGCCCATGACCCTGTCACAGGTGCACTGGTTGTCCTTCCTAGGACCATTGCATATAGGGAACATCCCACAAGACCTGTAATTTTAGAGATGCTCTGACCCAGTCATCTAGCCATCACAATATGGTGATCATTGTATATCATCATCATTTATTTATATAGCACCACTAATTCCGCAGCGCTGTACAGAGAACTCATTCACATCAGTCCCTGCCCCATTGGGGCTTACAGTCTACATTCCCTAACATACACAGAGAGAGAGAGAGAGAGAGAAAGCTAGGGTCAATTTTTGATAGCAACCAATTAACCTACTAGTGTGTTTTGGGAGTGTGGGAGGAAACCAGAGCACCCGGAGGAAACCCACGCAAACACGGGGAGAACATATAAACTCCACACAGATAAGACCATGGTCGGGAATTGAACTCATGACCCCAGTGTTGTGAAACAGAAGTGCTAACCACTTAGCCACCAGTATATGCCAATTACCACCTTGGGCGGGTGGTGGAACATAACTTGAACAATATAACATAAAGAGTTAGTTGATCAGTTGTGCACTACACTGCATATATCTCTACCCAAGACTGAAACATCTGAGTTTAATATGATATAATATTTTTTAGGAGAAATTTAGAATTTCTGAGTATACCAAGTTCCTATTCTGAAAACCTCAATACATATATATTTGATATATGCGTAGTATTACTGTATTTTGTAGCACTGTGCAGTAATGAGTTTGATGTATGAATAAATACAAAATGAACTGTAAAGACATGAAAATTTAATAATAAATAAATGTAGGGAATCTCAACTGTCCGAAACTATTTACTAATATCACAATTATTTTTGCAAATTATTATTAGAGATGCTCAGGCTCGGTTTTCCAAAAACCAAACCCCTCTCATTGGATCATGTAGGTTTTGGATTCCATAAGTACCTCCCTCCCCAGGAGATCCAGCGCCATTGCTCACACAGAAACAGGGGCAGCAGTGTTCTTGTCACTCTTCAGTCTCCAGTGACAGTGATCAGTGCCATTGCTCACACACACACACACACACACAGAAACATGGTAGCAGTGTTCTTGTCACTCTCCAGTCTCCAGTGTCATTGCTCAGTGCCATTCCTCATACAGAAACAGGAGGGGTAGCAGTGTTCTTGTTGCTTGACAAAAATTAACAGGAAATGACTGGAAATTAATATTATTGAGGTTAATAATAATAATATAGGAACAAAAAAGATCCAAATTATGTGATTTTACCATTTTTTAGGAATTTTTTTTTTTTAAATACAGATCCAAAACCAAAACCAAAACACGTGAGGACAGTTTAGACAAAACCAAAACATGTAGTTAATATAGATCCAAAACACAGGCGTCAGTGAACATCCCTAATTATTATATATGTTAATTATTTTTTTTTTATATTTTTTTACATTTCTAATAGTACAGTAAAGTGATTCTTTTTTATTTAATAAAATCCTTGAATCCTTAATAAATAGCTTCAATCTCTTTATGCATTACAAATGAATATGTAAAAGTGTGTGCTTTGTACAATATACTCTTACATTTAGGTGAATATTATGTATCAATACTTTTATTGTGCCTCTAGGTCTAATATGTAATTTTTTATCATTAAGTCATCATGTAACAGCTTTTTCCTTGATATGCAGACTAACATCAATATTAGTAACAAATGTTTGGAGATAATGTTTAATGAATGCTGATATTGGAGCTGCTTGTTGAAATTTTGCAGAATGTGCCTTCGTTAAAGTTTTACATTTCTTATCTTGGCAGAAGGCCAGACTGGTGTAGGCGATTAAAGCAACTACATAAACATTCATGTAGAATGTCTTTGGCCACTCATACTCTTTAATCCCAATCTTTCATGCAAGTGAAATCAAGAAAACAGATACAATTGGCAACGAATTGTACTATGGAACAGAAAAAGTTGAGCAAATAATCTAGGAATATACTTTTTTCTTTTCATATTTGATACTAGTGTTTAATAAATGTTGAATATTTGTAAATTTTCAGAAACATATGAGGGAAAAATGTATTGGTATTTTTTTTTAATATAAATGATTGATCAGGGAATTGTTTCATTATACAGAGCAGTTTATGAAGGAGCCTTAAAGACATCACATATTATATCTCATAATTACCAAGGCCATACATCCAGCATGTGTTACTGAATGTTTATGAAAGCTGACTTTTGAGTAATGGGTCATTTACTTCTATGGAATGGATTGTTAACTTTTCAAATAAATTTAGCACACTGAAAAAATATTTTTTAGGGAGAGTTTTAGATATATTTTTGTACTTTTCAATGTGTTTTGCCAGCAGATGTTACTTGCACTCATTCACTCACCTCCGGGTGAGTATGTATATCTGATTGAAAATACAGGTGGTCCGAGGGCTCAGGTGAATTCAGTACATTATCTCCCATTGCACCAAAAATGTATCAAATACTTTATTGGAGCATTGCGCATGTAGACAATTGTGCTCAATAAGATTGAGCACAATTGTTTGGGTGCAGTAACTAAATGTATCAATGATCAGTCTGTTTACATTCAGTGGCTGCCTTTCCATTTGCAATTTTGCGCAATTTCATGCATTTAGCTAGATGTGAACATGTTTGGCTGCAACACAGTGAGGCTGAGTGAAACAAGTGAGTCTTTCTTCAAAATACAAAAATGTATGTTAATATCAATAGAATTAACATATTTCTGCTGATATACTATAAATTCTGTCCAATTTTCTTTTGTCATCCTTGTTGTGGCATTTTGTTCATAAAAGAGCAGGTTAATTATTAAATAGTTCAACATATTATATTAAATAAATGTAGGTTGGAAAATAGACATTTTATTAAAGCAATTAAAATATTGTGTAAAAATATTCTAGTTTTCTTTTGCATTTAACTGAGTTTCCATTTTATTTAAAATCCCATGAGATGATATAATCGTATTACTATAGAAAGGTTTCAAACACTTAAAAATGCAGGATCGCAGGAGATCCAAAATAGGTTGAACTTGATGGACTGGTGTCTTTTTTCAACCTCATCAACTATGTTACTATGTTACTATGTAAATATAACAGATAATTTTCACCCCTCATGACCAAAACAATATATATTTTGGAGGTACAATTTCAATTAGAATATATTTTCCATGTTTAATCTATGCAAATGTTATATTGTTGTTTCAGGACAGTTATGATTTTATTTTCGGTTCATTTTGAAATTAATATATATTTTATTTAAAATTGAAAATAAGAAAAAAAAATGGTTTTCCATTATTTTTCCCAAAATAGCCGCATGTGTGCAAAAATTTGTTAAGCTCATGAAACTACTTAATGGGGTGAACATGTAAACTGCAGCATGTTTTATCTAAACAAACCTGCATGCATATTATATTGTTTAAAAATGAAATCGAAAATTAGTCTTGTGTTGCCAACATCATAAAATTAGCTTTGTTTTTGTTAAATATAGCACGACGTACTCGGAGGTTCGGGATGGCGCAGATCTGACCCAATCTACCAGCTACTGGCAGGAAGGGTGGAGCGTATCTGAGGCCACAGATTTGCGGCACGGTGACCGCCCGGGACACCGCCTGACTCTTTGGTGCACACAATTCCGCGAAACTGGAAAGAATCAGGCTGCCATTCCATCTTCACTTCCTGCCACAACCCTGGTGGCTGTTGCTGTTAAGGGGATGGATAGAAAGCACAGCCTGCACTCCTGACCCCAAAGCCGCTGCCTGTCACCACATCACGAGTACCTCACCACAGACAGAGCTGAACCGGGACCCAGGCAGGCAGTACTACTCCAAATATATCCATGGGTACTATCTGCTCCCCATGGAGTGATGCATCTGTAGCTCCACATTTAAGACTCACTCTTATAAACGATTTCCAACAATTCACACTCCCAATATTAAAATATCTGACCATCTTAAGGAGTGTTTTGAGGGTGAAGTTGAGAAAGGGGTAAAATATACCGGCCCCATGTAACATACTTACCCCAGAGACCTTGACCAGGCACTACTCTGCTAGATACACTGAGGCAATACTCTGTGTTGTTGGTCAAAGGGCAAAGACAGGAAAGGACATCTCAAACAGGACTCAATAAAGCCTGGAGAAACTCCACAGCATCAAGATCTTAGGTAATATTTAAACTCCTTTAACATTCCCCTGAAACAAGACGTTAGCCCCCCCAACTCTCTGGCCATCTTGCAGGTTCCAGCCATGTCTCCCCAAAGGATTCCTCTGATCCTCCTGTTAGTGGGAACCAGGATATTGGGCCATTTTACAATTTGTTAAGTCCATGCCAACAAAAGCAGACTTTGAACTACTGGAGATTAGACTAAAAGATACAGTCCGGCAGGAAATCGCCACTCTTCAAGCTGACCTCACTCGTTTGGCAACCAGACTGTCAGTTCTAGAGGACTTCAAAGAGGAATCTGTTTCTTGTCATGACCAGCTTCGGAATACCATAGCATGACAAGCTCAGGATTTTCAATTCCTACAAAGCAGAGTCGATGATCTTGATAAACGGAGATGTAGAAATAACTTACGAATCCGCGGAATCCCCGAAGACATCCCTACACAAGACCTAATGGCTTTTCTCACAAAAATTTTCAACAAAATCCTAGGTCAGGAGCCGATCCCAGATATCCATTTCAAGCTCAAAGGGCACTGAAACCCAAGGGTGTTTCATCAGATCGGCCACGAGATGTAATATATAATTTGCACTATTATGTCCAGCAGACCAGACAGTTGGACGCTATAGATTACGATGGTAATAAGCTACAGATCTTCCAGGACCTTTCTTGTCATACCCTGCAAATGCGATGTATGCTTAAGCTGCTGACACTCTACGTGCTCAAAATATCAAATATCTCTGGGGATCCCCCTTCAATCTCCAGATATCTCTTAATGGAAAGACTGAGATCTTACAATCACCTCAAGATCTTGGGCCCTTCTGTTCCCAACTTGGCATTCCAAACATCTCTACCTTCTGACTCCCCCTGTCCTCCTCTCCCGCCCCTCTGCTTCAGACGATTCTTCGGTCCCCCCTACTTCTTCCACTCCTCCCCCACCCTTCACTCACCTCACCATGCCTCCCTGTTCACTTGCCATACCCATACTCTCACCTCGCCCAACTTCACGCTCCTGTCCCTGCACTCCCCCGCGCACCACTAACCTTGCCAACCTTATCCCCATCTCCCCTCTCCCCTCCCTCCCTTTCTCCTGTGCCCTCTGGAATGCTAGATCCGTCCGCAACAAACTCCCCTCTATCCATGACCTCTTCTTATCTAACTTTCTTAACCTTCTTGCCATTACCGAAACCTGGCTCACCGATTCCGACACTGCCTCCCCTGCCGCTCTCTCCTATGGCGGCCTCTCCTTCACCCACTCCGCCAGACCTGGAGACCGCCCAGGCGGAGGAGTGGGCATTCTCCTATCCTCCACCTGTACTTTCAGACTCATTCCTCCTGAACCCTCCCTCTCCTTCTCCTCTTTTGAAGTCCACTCTATCGTCTCTTTTACCCCATCCATCTCCGCGTCTCTGTCATATACCGCCCCCCTGGGCCCTCCTCCCTTTTTCTTGACAACATTGCTGCCTGGCTCCCACACCACCTCTCCTCTGACATCCCCTCCATTATCCTTGGCGACTTCAATATCCCTATTGACAACCCCAACGACCCTGCTTCCGTCAAACTCCTTGCCCTTTCTTCCTCCCTTGGCCTCTCCCAATGGACCTCCTCTTCTACCCACTGCCTTGGTCACTCCCTTGACCTTGTCTTCTCCCACCGTTGCAGTCTGTCCGACTTCTCTATCTCCCCCTTTCCACTCTCGGACCACCATCTCCTCTCATTCTCTCTCTCCTCTACTCCTGCACCCCTCCCCCCACCCAAATCTACCCGGTCCAGGCGCGATCTCGACACCCTAGATCCTGCTATGCTATCCTCTTCTCTCGAAACTCTCCTCTCTCCCCTTTCCACCCTGCCCTGCCCTAATCAGGCGGCCTCCTTCTATAACCAAACCCTCTCCTCCGCCCTTGATGCGGTTGCCCCTGCCTAGCCCATCCACCTTCGCTGCTCCAATCCCCAACCCTGGCACTCCAAACTTACCCGTTTCCTCCAAAAATGCTCTCGTACTGCCGAACGCCACTGGAGAAAATCTCGCTCCCTGGCTGATTTTCTCCACTTCAAGTTTATCCTCTCCTCCTACAGCTCTGCCCTCTCACTCGCTAAGCAATCCTTCTTTAAATCCCTCATCTCCTCCCAGTCCTCCAACCCCCACCGCCTCTTTGCTACCTTTAACACTCTCCTGTCTCCCCCACCTCCCCCCTCCCTTCCTCCTTATCTGCCACTGACTTCACCTCCTTTTTCTCCTCTAAAATCGCGGCCATCAGACTTGAAATCTCCTCCTCCACCCACTCTTCTGCCACCCCCCCTCTCGCCCTTCCTCCCCCCTCCACTCTCCCTCCCTCTCCCCCCAGCCACCAACTCCTTCTCTCCTTCCGCCCCACCTCGGGTGAGGAAGTCCACTCTCTCATTTCTTCTTCCCCCCTTCTACCTGCCCCAGGACCCCATCCCTTCTCACCTTCTTCGCTCCCTTTCCACCTCCACCTGCTCCCACCTCGCTCACCTCTTTAATCTGTCCCTCTCCACCGGCATCTTTCCCTCCGCATTTAAACATGCTCTCGTCTCACCCATTCTCAAGAAACCCAATCTTGACCCCCCCTCACTCTCTAATTACCGCCCCATTTCCCTTCTCCCATTTGCCTCCAAAATACTCGAGAGACTTGTCTGCAACTGTCTCTCCACCTACCTCTCTGAACACTCCCTCCTTGACCCTCTCCAATCAGGCTTCCGCCCCCTCCATTCCACTGAAACTGCCCTGGCTCAAGTTACGAACGATCTCCTCTCGGCTAAAGCCATGGGCCACTACTCCCTCCTGATTCTCCTCGACCTCTCAGCGGCCTTTGACACCGTTGACCACCCCCTCCTGCTTCACACCCTTCAGTCCATTGGCCTCTCCGGTACCGTCCTCTCCTGGTTCACCTCTTACCTTGCCGACCGTTCCTTCTCTGTTTCCACCTCTGATTCTCTCTCCCCTTCTTCCTCCCTTCCAGTCGGGGTCCCTCAGGGCTCTGTCCTTGGACCCTTACTATTCTCACTATACACCTCTTCTCTGGGTGCACTCATCAGCTCCTTCGGCCTCAAGTACCACCTTTATGCTGATGACACTCAACTCTACCTTTCCTCTCCTGATCTCTCTCCCTCCCTTCTTTCCAGGGTATCCGCATGCCTCTCTGCCATCTCCTCCTGGATGTCCTCTAGTTTTCTTAAACTCAATCTTGCTAAAACTGAACTTATTGTCTTTCCTCCCTCTCGTACCTCCTTCCCCTCTGACCTCTCCATCACTGTTGACAACTCATCTATCTCCCCTGTTCCCCAACTCTGCTGCCTAGGTGTCATCCTCGACTCCTCTCTCTCTTTTGCCCCTCACATTCACTCTCTCGCCAAATCCTGCCGTTTCCAGCTTCGCAACATTGCCCGCATTCGGCCCTTCCTCTCCCAGGATGCCACCAAATCTCTCGTCCACTCTCTGATTATCTCCCGCTTGGACTACTGCAACCTTCTCCTTATTGGCCTCCCCCTCTCTCATCTCGCTCCCCTTAGATCTGTACTTAATGCCGCTGCTAGGCTTATTTTCCTCTCTCGCCGTTCCACCTCTGTATCCCCACTCTACCAAGCCCTTCACTGGCTCCCCTTCCCCTACAGAATCCTTTTCAAGCTCCTCACTCTGACTTACAAGGCCCTCGCCAACTCCACTGCTCCCTACATCTCTAACCTTATCTCTATTCACACTCCCTCCCGCTCACTGCGATCGTCCAACGATCGTCGCCTCTCTTCCCCTCTGATTACCTCCTCTCATGCACGTATCCAAGACTTCTCCTGCGCCACTCCCCTCCATTGGAACAAGCTCCCCCGCTCCATCAGAACTTCCCCTAATCTGTCCTCTTTCAAACGAACATTAAAAACCCACCTTTTCCTTAAAGCCTTCCAGTCTCATGCCTAAACTCCCACCGGTCGGCTACCTCTCTTTCTCATCCCTTCTTCCCTTCTCCCCCTTCCTCCCGTCTCTCCGTCTCATCCATGTGTATGTCTGTCTTCCCCTCCCTTTAGATTGTTCGCTCCTTTGAGCAGGGCTCTCCTACCTTCTGTTTCCATCACTTTTAACTGCGCTCTCCAGCTACTCAGCTCACCTCCTCTCAGTCCCTCTGCCCTCTGTCTCCTCTCGCTTCTCTCCGCTCCCCTCAGTGACTCTCAACCTGTCATCCGTGCCCACCCTCTTGGGCCATAGTTACCTGCCTGTACTCACTTTTCCCCTCCCTCCCTCTCTTTCATGCTGTGCCTGAGCCCCCAGAGTTATAGTGCTTACTGTTACTTGTACTGTGCTGTTTCACCTTGTACTGTGCCATTGTTTGTCCTTGTACGGCGCTACGGATACTTTGTGGCGCCCTATAAATAAAAATTAATAATAATAATCTCTCTGAATGCAGAACTGTAACTTAAAATTTTAGCGCCTGGGGCGAGAAACAAAAATGTCGCCCCCCTAGCCCTCAATTTTAACCAAATGAACCTAAAATATACATAAACTGCACCCCCTCTTCAGCTCTGCGCCCTAGGCAGTCACCCCGATCGCACAGCCTTAGTTACGGCCCTGCCTGAATGGCAAGACCACCTTACACGTTTTCATTCAACAGATGATGATTCCTGGCACGCTGTTGAAAACATCCGGAAGTCAGCGAGAAGACGACAAACATCTCCAGAAAACTCTAATACCTGTGTAGTGAACCACGGATCTACTTACTTCTAATTTGGGTTCTGAGGCCCAAGACAGTTTATATGGATGCTCTGCTGATTACTACATGGTAACGATCCACCCCCGCAGAGGATTTTTAAATCAATGCTCCATACAATTCGCGCTATTTCCCTTCCGAAAAAGCAAAAGTGGCCTATATGATTTCTCTGTTGTCCGGTCAAGCCTTAGCATGGGCTTCCCCTTTATGGGAGAGGGATGATCCCATTCTATATAACTTCAACACCTTTTTGTCCACTTTCAAGAAGATATTCGATGAGCCAGGAAGGGTATCTAATGCCGCTACCGGCTTATTACGTCTTCGCCAGGGAAACCAGTCTGTGGCACAGTATGCGGTACACTTCGGAACAATGGCCTCTGAACTTCGCTGGAACGACGAGGCTCTAGTAGCTACGTTCTGGCAGGGCCTTTCAGACTGGATCAAAGACGAGCTGGTTTCTCGGGAACTCCCTACGTCTCTGGATGATATCATCTCCCTCTGTGTGAAGGTTGATTTGCGTTTTAAGGAGCGTAGTTCCGAGAAGGAACAATCTCGGCGCAGTATGATTCGCTTGGCCCCCAACTTCCAAACCCCTGTTCTTCCTCCCGAAGAGCCTATGCAACTGGGGAGGACCCGCCTGTCAGCCGAAGAAAGGGAGAGGAGATTTCGGAACAAGTTGTGTCTATATTGTGGAGAGGGTGGCCATCTTCTGAGTTCTTGTTCTTAACGAGGGGGAAACGACAGGGCCTAACGAGTTCGTGAGCTGTATTGTTGGGCCTCTTCTCTCAGTGTCAGTCAGTTCCTTGTACTAATGATTGCCTGTCTATCCCCATTTCCCTTCAGTTAGGACAGAAGACTTTCCCGCAGTCTGCACTTCTTGACTCCGGAGCCGCAGGAAATTTCATCTCTGCCGCAGTAGTTAAACAATTCGCTATTCCAACACAAGCCTTGGAACAACCCATCTCATTGCTGGCCATTGATGGGGGAAGAATTCCTGAGGGGTCCATTCTGGTACGCACTATTCCCCTCTCTCTCCAGATCAGAGCGCTTCATCGGGAAAAGATCTCTTTTCTAGCAATTCAGAAATCTACCAACCCAGTCATCCTAGGACTTCCACGGCTTCGTCTCCATTCTCCCACCTTAGACTGGAAATCAGGTCACATATTGTCCTGGGGACAGTCCTGCTTCTCTCACTGCCTTCAGAAAGTGGTCCCTCCAGATATTCCCAAAAATTTCCTGTGACTCTTTTGCCTGAACCATACCAAGCCTTCTCTGATGTTTTTTGTCAACAAGAGGCCACTATGCTTTCTCCTCACAGAATCTGGGATTGTGGCATTGACCTTATACTTGGTAAACCTATTCCTAGGGGCCGTGTTTACCCCCTTTCCCTTCCGGAGTCTAAGGCTATGGAGGAGTATGTCCAAGAAAATCTAAAGAGGGGCTTCATCCACAAGTCTGCCTCCCCAGCTGGGGCTGGCTTCTTCTTCGTAATAAAAGAGAGATGGGGTCTCCGCCCTTGCATAGATTACAGAGGTCTGAATGCTATTACCATTAAAAATCGGTATCCTCTGACACTGATTTACGAATTGTTTGACCGTATTAAGGGTGCCACCATCTTCTCTAAACTTGATCTCAGAGGAGCGTATAACCTCATACGCATAAAGGAGGGGAATGAATGGAAAACTGCGTTCAACACCCGAGATGGCCACTTTGAGTACCTGGTCATGCCCTTCGGGTTGTGCAATGCCCCGGCTATCTTTCAGGGCTTTATGAATGAGTTCTTTCAAGATCTCTTGTATCAATCCGTAGTCATCTACTTGGACGACATCCTCATCTTTTCTCAATATCTAGTATCTCATCGCCGTCATGTACTGGAGGTCCTCTCTCATATCCAGAGAAATCATCTGTTTTGCAAATTAGAAAAATACACCTTCGAGCAGAAACAAATTCCTTTCCTGGGATATATTATTTCTGGTACCGGTCTGCAGATGGACCCCACCAAATTGAAAGCCATACTTGACTGGCCTCAACCTTCTGGTCTTAAGGCTACCCAACGCTTCCTAGGATTCTCCAATTACTATCGTCAATTCATCAAAGGTTATTCTTCTCTTGTGGCTCCCATCACTGCATTGACCCGTAAATGTGCTGATGCTAGCATATGGTCCACTGAGACTATCCAAGCCTTTAAATCATTAAAGTCTCGCTTCTCATCTGCACCCATTCTTCAACAGCCTGATTGTTCACGTCCTTTTATCCTGGAGGTAGATGCTTCTTCCGTTGGTACTGGAGCAGTACTGTCACAACGGAGCCCTTCTGGCAAACTTCATCCTTGCGGATTCTTTTCCCGTCGCTTGTTACCTGCTGAGAGGAATTATGGGATTGGCGATAAAGAGCTCCTGGCCATCAAGTTGGCTCTCTCCGAATGGAGACATCTACTAGAAGGGGCACAATTTCCAATCACCATATATACCGATCACAAGAAATTGCTTTACTTACGTACTGCCCGATGTCTAAACCCTCGGCAGGCAAGATGGTCCTTATACTTCTCACGCTTTGATTTCAACATCACCTTTCACTCTGGATCCAAGAATACGAAGGCAGACATCTTATCTCGCTCTTTTGATCCAGCTGATATGGAACCTTTGGAGGACAATAAATTCATTGTAGACCCCTGTCGAGTATTGGCAACTACACGCCTGAACAAGGGTTGCCCTCCGGGCGAAACATTCATCCTGCCATGTCTGCGCACTCAACTCCTATGCTGGGCTCATCGCTCTCTCTTCTCTAGGCATGCCGGCATCCGCAAGACCTGGTACTTGTTGTCCCGAAGTTACTGGTGGCCTTCTTTACGGGAGGATGTGAAGAAATTTGTTTCTGCTTGTTCCAAATGTGCTCAACACAAGACCTCTAGGAAAAGACCATATGGATGATTGCTCCCATTACCCATTCCTGAATACCCGTGGTCACAGATTTCAATGGACTTTATTACAGACCTTCCACCTTCCAAATCCTGTACTGTGGTGCTAGTGGTCACAGATCGCTTCTCTAAAACAGCCCACTTTATTGCTCTTAAAGGCCTTCCATCTTCTTCCTCCTTAGCCGATATTTTTATTAAAGAAATATTTTGCCTCCATGGCTGTCCTCAACATATTGTTTCCGATCGTGGATCACAATTCATATCAAAATTTTGGAGGTCCTTTTGCAATAAATCCGGAATTAAGCTTGACTTTTCCTCTGCATATCATCCCCAGTCCAATGGGTCTACGGAGAGAACCAACCAAGAATTAGAAAAATTCCTAAGAATTTTTATCTCAAGTAATCAAGATAACTGGGTGAATCTTCTCCCATGGGCCGAGTTTGCCCATAACAATCATTTTCATAAGGCCATCTCTAACTCTCCTTTTTTGTACTTTATGGCTGCCATCCTAGACTACCCACTATCTCACGAATTACACCTTCCGAAGTTCCGGCGGTGGACTCTATGTTTCTGTCACTCACCGGACCGTGAGTGCCTCTTCCCGGACATTTAGGAACCGTGGCCGTCCACCATCCTGAGGGTCTGCGCATGCGCAGCCCTTTTCTATACTTCAGTGTATACCCCTTTAACTTAATTGGCAGATCAGGCAACCTCCCTATATTAAGCACCTGTGGTCACTACCACGTTGCCTGATCTTGGAGTCTCATTCCTCATGAGTCTCTGAAGGTGTTCCTGTATTACTTGTGTATTCAGTGCTGCTGATTCCTGTGGTTTCCAAAACCACTTCTACTACTGTGGTTCCATACCACTTCTACCATCAACTTTATCATCATGACTGTTTGCTGATTCCTATCCGCTGCCTCCGTGCACTACAGTCTTCTACACCACTTCAACGTTATTTTATATCAATGTGACTGTTTGCTCATTGCTATCCGCTGCCTCCGTGCACTCCAGCTTTTACCTCACTCACCTGCTTCTCATCAAGTCTGTTTGCTGATTACTATCCGCTGCCTCTGTGCACTACAGTCTCCTGCTTGCAATTCGCCTGTGTTCAACATCGTGACTGCCAGCTGACTGCTATCCGCTGCCTCTGTGCACTACAGTCTCCTGCTTACAACTCGCCTGTGTTCAACATCGTGACTGCCAGCTGATTACTATCCGCTGCCTCCGTGCACTACACTCTCATCTCATCTTTGCTGTGACTTCCTCGAGACTGCCGCTTTTCATTACCATCTGCTTCACTTCGTGATCTACAGTTCCTGCCCTGCGCTGCACTCCTGTTTCCCATCGCTGTTGGTTCCTGTGGTTGCTACTGGTTACCTCCGTGTGCCGCTGAGTCCTGCCGCTGTGGTCAGCGCTATCGTCCATCTCCTGCTGATCCACTCTCCACGCCTTCACGTGTTCCACTGGCCTCTACCCTCCTGTCAGCATTGGATTTGTATCTCTTCTACTACCCTCTGCTGGATCATCTCCATTCTCCTGGGTTTCCTATGAGTCCAGTTCCACGTGTTGCTGACTCCTGTGGATTCGTGTCCCTGTCGGTCTACTCACCTGTGCGCTGCACCTGCTAGACCGCTGCTTCACCTATCCAGGGACTTCCTATCCAGTCGGTCTCCAGCCGCTCAGGTACCGCTGCAATCCCATCTGACTGCTACTGCTGAACCACGGTATGCATACTTCTCATTGACTGTGCTGTGTATTGCATATCTTGCTGGACTGTGTTTGGTTCTCTCTGGAGTCTGCTATCCGCTGAGTCTATTGCCATCATTGACTGTGTTATCATTGTGCTGGACTACTTCAAGAGACTTTCTAGATTGCAGACCTGATCAGTCATTTATATATATGTATATCCATATTGTGCATATTACTGTGGATCGTGTATAGGTGCCTGTGTATATCCTGTGTTGCAGTCTTCCTCCGTGCACCTCCTCACATATATATTCAGTGGTACAACTTGCTGATGTCAGACCACTGACTCCTGTTTACAGTTTCACCTGTTCCAGTATCCTCTCACATAGCAGTGGTTCAACTTGCTAACGCAGACCACTGACTCCCCGGATACCTCCATTTGGATTCCATTCCTTCACTCAGACAGCGGTACAACTTGCTATCCGCAGACCGCTGACTCTCATCACCTCCTCGTTTCTGTTGGACATTCCTCCTCACTATAGCAGTGGTACAACTTGCTACCGCAGACCACTGACTACCTTCACGTGTCCTTTGTCCATACAGTTCCTCGTGTATTACTACCTCCATATTGCCAGTGCTGCTAGTCATAGACTTTCCTGAGCATCTCATCATCTGCTATTTCCTGTTCCGTGATCACCCTGCTACCAGAGTACCATATTACCACCTATACTGCTCTGGTAAGCCTATCATCTGGTGATCCCTGGGTAAAGACTCCTAGTGCCCGTGACAGTAAGATCAGGCCATGACAGACCCAGATACGGAACCTACTGCTAAAGAGATGCTGCAGCATCTGGTCAGCCGTGTGGAGCAACAGGATGCTCGCCAACAGCTGTTACTTCAATGTTACCAATCATTAACCTCCCAAGGAACATCTGGACAGACTGTTACAGCTAATATTGAAGCTCCTGTGCTTTCCTCCGTTTCCCCATTGCCATCCCAGGTGTCTACAGCTCCTACGCTTCACCTGCCTACTCCGTCAAAATATGACGGGGACCCCAAAACTTGTAGAGGTTTCCTTAACCAATGTTCAGTCCATTTTGAACTCCAACCTCAAAATTTTTCTACCCATCGTTCCAGAGTGGCCTATCTTATCTCATTGTTTTCGGGTCAAGCCCTGGCTTGGGCCTCCCCCCTGTGGGAAAGAAACGATCCAATTCTACAAGATAGTGCCAAATTCATTTCCACATTCCGAAGTGTGTTCGATGAACCAGGTCGTGTGACCTCCGCTGCTTCCAGCATCCTCCGTCTGCGACAAGGATCTCATACTGTAGGCCAGTACGTCATTCAATTTAGGATCTTAGCCTCTGAACTTCAGTGGAACACTGAAGCCCTAGTTGCCGCCTTCTGGCAGGGGCTTTCCGATAAAATTAAAGATGCACTGACTACCCAAGAGCTTCCTTCGTCACTTGAAGATTTGATCTCTCTTTGCCATCGTGTTGATATGAGATTTCGTGAAAGAGAGGCTGAGAAAACGACTTCTGCTAAAGCACCTTTTCGCTCTAACCCTCAATTTCGTCCAGTGTCACCCGCTGTGATTCCCATGGAGATTGGACGTTCCAAGTTATCTTCTGAGGAGAGGAGACGAAGAGTCAAGAATAGACTCTGTATCTATTGTGCTGATTCCACTCATGTCCTCAGCTCCTGCCCTAAGAGATCGGGAAATGCCAGGCCCTAACTAGTTCTGGAGAGGTGAAGTTAGGGTCCCTGGAGTCCTCTCCATCGTCTATGAAATCTAAAGTCTGCGCTTTTGATGTGACTATTTCCTTTGCTACCAAGACCTTTGAGTCACAGGCATTGATTGATTCCGGAGCAGCAGGAAATTTTATTTCCAAATCGTTAGTTAATCAATGGTCTCTACCAATGATTACCTTAAAAACTCCCATTACTGTGACGGCTATCGATGGATCACGTCTCATCAACGGTCTCATCACCCAGAGTACGTCTCCAGTAACCCTTCAGATTGGTGCTCTGCATCATGAAGAGATATCGTTTTTAATTCTTCCTGTTACGACAAGTCCGATTGTCCTAGGCCTTCCATGGCTTCAGTGTCACTCTCCCCAGATTGACTGGCGCACCCCTCAAGTCACGTCTTGGGGGCCTGAATGTCACCATCATTGCCTTTCCCAAGTCATTCCTCTCAAGGTACAGCAAGCTTCCATTTCAGCTATTTCACCGGGACTCCCTCCTCAATATGCTTCATTTACCGATGTTTTTGATAAAGCTCAGTCTGAACGTCTTCCTCCTCATCGTTCTTGGGATTGTCCGATTGATCTTCTTCCTGGCAAGACTCCTCCCAGAGGCCGGGTCTATCCACTCTCGTTACCTGAAACTCAAGCTACATCTGAATATATACGGGAGAACCTCCAGCGTGGGTTCATTCGACCTTCCACCTCGCCCGCTGGAGCTGGGTTCTTCTTTGTCAAAAAGAAGGATGGATCATTACGCCCTTGTATAGATTTTCGTGGACTCAATGCCATTACTATCAAGAACCGGTATCCCATTCCGTTGATCACTGAGCTATTTGACCGCATCAAGGGAGCCCGTATTTTTACTAAGTTGGATCTTCGTGGTGCTTACAATTTAATCAGAATCCGTTCCGGTGACGAATGGAAGACGGCGTTTAACACCAGAGACGGGCATTACGAATATCTGGTAATGCCTTTCGGGCTATGTAATGCCCCCGCTGTTTTCCAGGGCTTCATTAATGAGATTTTTCGGGACTTATTATATGTATGTGTCGTCGTCTACCTGGACGACATATTGATTTTTTCACAGGACCTGCCTTCTCACCACCAACATGTGGCAGAAGTCCTCTCCAGGCTACGGAAAAATTCATTGTTCTGTAAATTAGAAAAATGTTCATTCGAATTACCCCAGATTCCATTCTTGGGGTATATTGTTTCCGGAGTTGGTCTGAAGATGGATCCTGACAAAGTAAATGCTGTACTACATTGGCCCCAGCCAACTACTCTTCGTGCCATCCAGCGTTTTTTAGGTTTTGCCAATTACTATAGACGCTTCATTCAAGATTTTTCTTCCATTGCATCTCCTATTGTGGCCCTGACTCGTAAAGGGGCTAATCCTAAGCAATGGTCTACTGAGGCTATTCAAGCCTTTCAAACATTAAAAGAGTCCTTCTCTTCGGCTCCAATCCTTCGTCAGCCTGATGTGACACTCCCTTTTTTCCTAGAAGTAGATGCCTCTAATGTGGGCTTAGGAGCTATTCTCTCCCAACGCTCGGAACAGCAAAAATTCCACCCTTGTGCCTTCTATTCTCGGGGTCTCCTACCCGCAGAGAAGAATTATACCATCGGAGACAAGGAATTACTGGCTATCAAAGCCGCATTAGAGGAATGGAGATACTTGTTGGAGGGAGCTCGCCATCCGGTGACGATCTTCACGGATCATAAGAACTTGTCATATCTCCAGTCTGCCCAATGCTTGAACCCTCGTCAAGCAAGATGGTCTCTTTTCTTTTCCCGTTTTGAATTAATAATTACCTTCAAACCAGCTGCCAAGAACAAAAAAGCTGATGCCTTATCTAGAGCCTTTGCTACGTCCTCTGATATAGAAGAGGTTTCCAACCATACCATTCTAGACCCCAAATGTATCTCACTGGCTGCTTCATCCACCAAAACGCTACCATTTGGGAAGACCCTCGTGCCTTCTACTCTAAGGAGGAAAATCCTTTCGTGGTTCCATGCCTCTCGTTTTTCTGGACACGCCGGTGAACACAAGACTTTTGAGATCCTCTCTCGAAGTTACTGGTGGCCTTCAATGAGGAGAGACGTCAAAGAGTTCATTGCTTCCTGTGAATTATGTTCGCAATTCAAATCCTCCCGCAGAACCCCAGCAGGGTTGCTGCGACCACTACCCATTCCGTCCAAACCATGGACCCATATTAGTATGGATTTCGTTACTGACTTACCACCTAGTAAGAACCATAACACTATTTGGGTGGTAGTGGACAGATTTTCGAAGATGGCTCATTTCATTCCTCTGTCTGGTTTGCCTTCCTCGTCTATCCTGGCTGAACATTTCATTAAAGAGATCTTCCGTATCCATGGATGTCCATCTGAGATTGTGTCTGATAGAGGAGTACAATTCGTGTCCAGATTCTGGCGAGCCCTTTGTAAAACCTTGGGCATACGATTAGCACTCTCATCTTCTTACCATCCACAATCCAATGGACAAACCGAACGTGTCAATCAAGATCTTGAGACTTTTATAAGGATATTTTCATCAGCCAATCAAGACAACTGGGTAGAGTTACTCCCTTGGGCTGAGTTCGCCCATAACAACATGTACCATGAGTCATCATCCAAAACTCCATTCTTTGTGGTTTACGGTCACCATCCGTCTTTTCCGGAATTTCCTGCCCTCCCGCCCACCCAAGTTCCTGCGGTGGAGACTGTTTGTCAGACCTTTAAAAATATCTGGTCTCAGGTTAGAACCTGTTTAAAGAAGACATCTGTCAAATATAAATCTTTCGCTGATAAGAAGAGGCGGGCTATTCCACCACTAAAAATTGGAGATCGTGTCTGGTTATCCACAAAAAATATTCGTTTGAAGGTTCCATCCATGAAATTCGCCCCTCGTTTTATTGGTCCATATAGGATCATTCAAGTTATCAATCCAGTATGTGTGAAACTCCTTCTTCCTAAGAGTCTTCGGATTTCTAATGCCTTCCATGTATCTTTGCTCAAACCTCTTATTATCAACCGTTTTTCAACTCCTCCCTCAGCTCCGCAGCCAGTTCAAGTCCATCAGGAGGAGGATTTTGAGATTACCGAGGTACTAGATGCAAAAATTTCGCGAGGAGTCCTCCACTTCCTCGTTCATTGGAAGGGCTTTGGTCCTGAGGAGCGCTCTTGGATCAAAGCTGAAGATCTTAATGCTCCTGCCCTTTTGAAGAAGTTTTACTCCAAAAATCCGGACAAGCCCGGTTCCAGGCGTTCTGTGCCCACCTTTAAAAGGGGGGGTACTGTCACTCACCGGACCGTGAGTGCCTCTTCCCGGACATTTAGGAACCGTGGCCGTCCACCATCCTGAGGGTCTGCGCATGCGCAGCCCTTTTCTATACTTCAGTGTATACCCCTTTAACTTAATTGGCAGATCAGGCAACCTCCCTATATTAAGCACCTGTGGTCACTACCACGTTGCCTGATCTTGGAGTCTCATTCCTCATGAGTCTCTGAAGGTGTTCCTGTATTACTTGTGTATTCAGTGCTGCTGATTCCTGTGGTTTCCAAAACCACTTCTACTACTGTGGTTCCATACCACTTCTACCATCAACTTTATCATCATGACTGTTTGCTGATTCCTATCCGCTGCCTCCGTGCACTACAGTCTTCTACACCACTTCAACGTTATTTTATATCAATGTGACTGTTTGCTCATTGCTATCCGCTGCCTCCGTGCACTCCAGCTTTTACCTCACTCACCTGCTTCTCATCAAGTCTGTTTGCTGATTACTATCCGCTGCCTCTGTGCACTACAGTCTCCTGCTTGCAATTCGCCTGTGTTCAACATCGTGACTGCCAGCTGACTGCTATCCGCTGCCTCTGTGCACTACAGTCTCCTGCTTACAACTCGCCTGTGTTCAACATCGTGACTGCCAGCTGATTACTATCCGCTGCCTCCGTGCACTACACTCTCATCTCATCTTTGCTGTGACTTCCTCGAGACTGCCGCTTTTCATTACCATCTGCTTCACTTCGTGATCTACAGTTCCTGCCCTGCGCTGCACTCCTGTTTCCCATCGCTGTTGGTTCCTGTGGTTGCTACTGGTTACCTCCGTGTGCCGCTGAGTCCTGCCGCTGTGGTCAGCGCTATCGTCCATCTCCTGCTGATCCACTCTCCACGCCTTCACGTGTTCCACTGGCCTCTACCCTCCTGTCAGCATTGGATTTGTATCTCTTCTACTACCCTCTGCTGGATCATCTCCATTCTCCTGGGTTTCCTATGAGTCCAGTTCCACGTGTTGCTGACTCCTGTGGATTCGTGTCCCTGTCGGTCTACTCACCTGTGCGCTGCACCTGCTAGACCGCTGCTTCACCTATCCAGGGACTTCCTATCCAGTCGGTCTCCAGCCGCTCAGGTACCGCTGCAATCCCATCTGACTGCTACTGCTGAACCACGGTATGCATACTTCTCATTGACTGTGCTGTGTATTGCATATCTTGCTGGACTGTGTTTGGTTCTCTCTGGAGTCTGCTATCCGCTGAGTCTATTGCCATCATTGACTGTGTTATCATTGTGCTGGACTACTTCAAGAGACTTTCTAGATTGCAGACCTGATCAGTCATTTATATATATGTATATCCATATTGTGCATATTACTGTGGATCGTGTATAGGTGCCTGTGTATATCCTGTGTTGCAGTCTTCCTCCGTGCACCTCCTCACATATATATTCAGTGGTACAACTTGCTGATGTCAGACCACTGACTCCTGTTTACAGTTTCACCTGTTCCAGTATCCTCTCACATAGCAGTGGTTCAACTTGCTAACGCAGACCACTGACTCCCCGGATACCTCCATTTGGATTCCATTCCTTCACTCAGACAGCGGTACAACTTGCTATCCGCAGACCGCTGACTCTCATCACCTCCTCGTTTCTGTTGGACATTCCTCCTCACTATAGCAGTGGTACAACTTGCTACCGCAGACCACTGACTACCTTCACGTGTCCTTTGTCCATACAGTTCCTCGTGTATTACTACCTCCATATTGCCAGTGCTGCTAGTCATAGACTTTCCTGAGCATCTCATCATCTGCTATTTCCTGTTCCGTGATCACCCTGCTACCAGAGTACCATATTACCACCTATACTGCTCTGGTAAGCCTATCATCTGGTGATCCCTGGGTAAAGACTCCTAGTGCCCGTGACAGTTTCGTAACTTCTCTTTTATTTGGGAAGAAACCAAGAGGAATTTAAATAGTGCAACCATTCGTTCCAAGAGATCTTACAATAAGAGGAGGAGAGTAAGCCCAAGCTTTTCTATCGGTGACAGGGTATGGCTATCCACTCAAAACATTCATTTAAAGGTTCCCAGTAAGAAATTTGCTCCGAAGTTCATCGGCCCGTTTGCTATTTCTGAGGTCATCAATCCGGTAGCTTTCAGACTGAATCTGCCTCCTTCTCTGCGCATACCAAATGTCTTTCATGTCTCCTTGTTAAAACCAATGGTAACCAACAAATTTTCCATTCCATCAAGAGTTCCTCCTCCTATTGTGGACCAGGATCAAGTGGAATATGAGATTAAGACTATTCTGGATTCCCACAAAGTTCAAGGTTCCATACAGTTCTTGGTGGATTAGAAAGGTTACGGCCCTGAGGAGCGCTCCTGGGTAAAAGCTACTGATCTGCACGCTCCCCGTCTACTCAAATTATTTCATAAAAAATTTCCACTAAAGCCCTGTTAGGTGTCCGGAGTCCACCTTTAGGGTGGGGGGTACTGTCACGAACTTACCTGCTCCCCGCCGCTCCGTCCGGATGCTGCACTTCCGGGTCTGGCGGTCACATGACTGCAACCCAGAGGCGGGGATTTTGAATCCCTGTCAGCATAAAAACCTCACTCTGACACTCGCTGAGTGTCAGAGCAACACTTACCTGTTCCTGGCTCCTGTGCTTCGTGGATTGCTGTGTCTTCCAGTCTCCTGTGTCTTCCTGTGTGCTGATCTCTGCCTGTTAGACTATCCTGGCTCTCCAACCCCTGTGTACCGAATCGGCTTGCTGACCATCCCTCTGTTCTTGTGACCCATGTACCGACCCCGGCTTGTTTGACTCCGAGTTGCCTCCTGATTCTGCCTGACTCCATTCCTGTGTACCGAACCGGCTTGTCTGACTCCGCATCTTCAGCTCCACTCCGCTGCACTACATCTTGGGGCGTACCTGAGGACCGCGACCTGCAACTCCTGGCAGCTAAGCCCACCCCGCCTTGCAGCAGTTCTTGGTGAACACCGGTGAGATCGTTAGACTCCGCGCCTCAGGTAAGCCAGCGCTAATCAAGATTAGTAGTAGTAGAATCCAGTATCTGTTACACCAGGGTCAACCATTGTTCCTTGATCAAGTATTAGAAAAGGTGTCTGAACTGACGGAAGGAGTCCTGATGGTGGGAGGGGATTTTAATTGGACTCTGCAACCTGAACTAGATACCTCCAGCAGCCTAACATGATTTTGCAGGTCTCTCCACTGTAAGGTTAGACACACATTGCACAAAAACCAGCTGGTCGACACGTGGCACTTCAAACACCCTAGTGAGCGAGATTACCCTTTTTTCTCCCACCCGCATGGGGTCTACTCACGCATTAACTACCTCCTCCTCTCGCACAGATTCCTTCCTATGCTTCTGATGACCTCCACTGGACAAATGACTTGGACCAACCATGCCCCTGTATCCTTGACCTTACATCTTACCCAATCCCTGACTAAGAAATGCTCTTGGCGACTTAACAAACGCCTTCTTCAGAACGCACATTGCAGGACCCAACTGAACACTGCCCTAGACAAATATGTTGTATTAAACAATACTCCTAAAGTTTCCAAGATCACTGTGTGGGAAATGCATAAGTACGTCCTACGGGGCAAAAATATTCAGTTGGGCTCCTTCATGAAGAAGGTAAGATAGCTTACGGAGACCATTTGCTCCAACAGATTAGAGACCTAGAAACAGCTCACAAATCCACCCTGACCAGATCCACATTGACAGAGGCGAGAACGGTACTTAACAAGCTATTATATGATAAGGAAGTTCCACCATCGCTTTCTCCAGTGGGTGAATAAACCGAGTGCCATGTTAGCTAAGGTGCTTCGCCGACAGAGGCCAAGACATATATTTCCATGATTAAGACAGTGGAGGCTGAGATCATAAACTCACCTCAGAGATAGCTGCGGCTTTTCATGCCTATTATCCTAAACTACACAGTCTTAATGATCACGACTCTGAGACAGGCCTGATCTCCTCCTATCGAGGGAAGATAAACTTCCCCACTCTCTTGAGTTCAGATAGAGACATGCTGGAACAACACTTCGCTAGGGGAAGTTGGACAAGGCAATCAAATCCACGCCGTCGGGCAAAAGTACAGGAAACCTGATGGTTTCTCAAATTTGGATTATGACCATTAAGGACAAGTTAATACCCTTAGGGGTGCTGGTCTTTAAAAATTTATCCACAGATTCCTTCTTTTCCACACAAACTCTTGAAGCAGTGAACCCTAAAGAAGGGAAAGACCCAACCCAGTGCTCGAGTAACAGGCCTATCTCCCAGCTGAACGTAGACATCAAGTTATACACAAAACTTATAGCAAACAGGCTAAAACTTATGCTCCCGGACCTGGTCCACTCTGATCAAGTGGGTTTGTCCCAGGCCAAGAGGAACGGAATATTACCACCAAGGTAATAGATTTGATCCACTTGGTTTCACATTCAACAACACCGTCGATATTATTGTCCATTGATGCTAGAGAGGTGTTCTAGAACATTTGGGTTTGGGCCCCATAGGACTCCACAGAATCTTAGCTTTATATTGACAACCCACGGCACGTATCAAAATCAATGGAGATCTGTCGGAGCCGGTCACCATAGGCAAGGGCACCAGGCAGGGGTGTCCACTATCCCCTCTCATTTTTGTTCTGTGTAAGAAGGCTCTGGTTAGAGTCATCATGGTCAATCCGGATATGTGTGGAATTCGGGTAGGCCATGTGGAACACAAACTTGCCTTATTTGCGGACAGTTTCCTGGTTGTGGTCACCTATCCGGTAGTCTCCATTCCTAACCTAATTAGCAAATTCCAGCACTCTGGATCCTTATCCAATTTTAAAATTAACGATAATAAATCTGTAGCTCTTAACCTCACTGCCCTGGTCTCTATGATAGAGGGTCTCCAGCAGACCTTCCCCTTTGCTTGGCAGACCTCCCAACTTACATATTTGGAAATGCTCTCTCTCAACTGTTTGATCTAAACTTTAAGACACTTTAAGGCCGCCTCCGGGCTGACTTGAGAGAGTGGCAGGTTAAAAGTTTCTCTTGAATAGAACGGATTAACATAATAAATTAATATACTACACTGACTCCTTTACTTCCTATAGATGCTACCAATCCATATTCCTGACGCTCGGTTCCACAATTTCCAACACATGATGCGTGACTTTGTGTGAAGTGGGAAAATCCCTAGGTTTAAGAATAATGTCCTATACAGGCAAAGATATCTGGAAGGCCTCCAGCTCCCCCACTTCCCCTCATATTATAATGCAGTGATATTGAGTAGAATCATAGATTGGACTAACCAGACGGCAGACAGGCAATGGGTACAGATAGATTCTTTCTCTCTTCCCTCCCCGGGCACTACACTTTCTTGGCTCTCCAGCTTGCCCGCAGTCCCACATTCCACCATAGGTCCTACCATATTGAGTGGGATGTGGGACTGTGGGCAAGCTGGAGAGCCTAGAGAGTGCAGTGCCCAGGGAGGGAAGAGAGAAAGATTCAAGAAAGATCTAGTCTAAATGGGAGCTAGCCGATCCTGAGTTTTGGAAGTGCCTTCAAATTAAATATTTAACGACATCTGGTCTCCCTAGGGAACATACTATTAGAAAGCTCACAGATTTCGAGTCCCTATCCTGTATGCCACGCTACCTGCCCCACTTATTTTCTAGCATCTACAAGTTCCTGGTAGAACATCTGTTGAGCTCCTTGCCAAGGTTCACTAGTGAATGGGAAACTGATTTAGGAGCTGAGATTCGAGACTCTGATTGGACTAAAATTTTCCAAATGACCTATGCTTGCGCAACCATTGTCTCGATCTTAGAAACTTATTATAAAGTCCTTACGAGGTGATATAGATGTCCCGCACACTTGGCTAAAATTTATTGTGAGATTTCTGGTGCCTGTTGATGTTGTACCCAGGGACCTGGCACCCTGCTTCATATTTAGTGGGACTGCCCTGTACTTAAGCCCTTTGGAGTCAAACGATAACTCTCACAGAAACTTTTAGGCAGGTCGATCCCAGACTCCCCTTGGTTTTGGCTCCTTAATGAAACAAATATGCCTTTATCAAAATCCCCCCTGAAATTCCTCATTACAGCAGAGAAGGCTGTTATACCCTTTAGATGGAGATACACTTCTCTGCCCACCATTTGAGATTGGCTCAAGAGGTTGGAGTTTTATATGTCTATGGATGAAATGCTCCTATCAGCAAAAGACTCATTTGAAAATTACTATGCCATTTGGGGCCACTGGTTGACATTCACAGACTCAGCAGAATTCCTGACCTTGTCCACTACCCCAGTTCCCTAACCAGAAGTTTATATCTTCTATGTATTTCTAAGAGTCTAGAGGTCTTCATGACATATCAGGGATTTTCTAAGAGTCAAATGAATAGGTTTGGATATATAATGGTACCTGAATATTTAGCACCTCCCCCATTTTTCCTCATGTTCTTACCCTCCCATTAAACTTCTGTTCTGTTTATATATGTTATATGTTATAGGGTCATCAGTTTCAGAAAACACTTGGCTGCTGATTGTTTTTGTGGCTTCATATCGGCATGGTGCCACTCTGCTTTACTGCTGTATGAAAGCACTGAGCAATTGTATTTGCAATGTCTATCAGATATGACCTGTTTATTTATTTGTTTTTTCAGTACCCAATAAAAACTTATTTAGAAGAAAAAACATGACATAAAATAACCTATCCTATGGCCAGGCAGCAAAATATAAAATCTCTAACACTAACAGGAGGAGATGTTATCACTCAACACCCAAAAATAATTAAAGAATAACATAATAAAGCTTCAAAATGTAACCATTACTTAAAAATATGTTAAAGTTTCTTACAGGCTCAGCATCACCTGCAATTCTCTAGGAGTGAGACAACTTTTTCAATAGAAATATAAAACTAATATAGCATTTTTTTGCTGTTAACTGCCTAACAGCCAAAACTAGGACTGCGTAATATGGCGTGGTATCCTGTCCAGTATTTACCATGACCTTTATTAGACCAAGCCATGACAATTAAAAGATCACACTTTAACAATGCCTGGTAGTTTATCATTTATAATGTAAATACACAGAAATTGGGGGTGGATGGACATATATCCCTTCTAACTTTTTATATGTATTCCACACATAACATAACTTTATATAGTAAATATTTTGTTGCGCATAGCTCTTCTAAAAATTAATAAGACAGCATGAAATAATAAAAGGAAAATTAGATACATTGACTCACATGTCAGTAATTTTGGCAGATAGAGAATACTAGAAGTCATTATGGAAAGGATGCAACAATTAAAATCTGTTAAGCAGATGTTCTGATGGGTTCCATGTAAACTGACCTAGAACTAGAATGACAGGGGGGGGAAGCTGTAGAATAAATTAAGTGAGAACATAAAACCTTATCCGGCTGTAGAAATTTACTTGGTCATATTATTTTATTATAATACTCAAAGGACATTATTATATGACTCCATAATCATATGACTTATATGATGATATAAACTCTTCTATATTATGTCTGTATATATAGTGGGTTCTTGCTTATAATTGGTGAGTTGTAATGTAGGTAAAGCTGTGTACTATATTGGATAGTGCCCCCCTACTATAAATGATTGCATATATTAGACATCTGTCACGTGTATAAAATCACACAGACTGCAGCCTTGTCATAGAACTCCTTGGTGACTATTAATATCCCTATAACTTACAGTAGGGAGTGCATTATCCCATATCTCACATTGCAATGAAAGTGAAATGTAAATATTTATCTTGTAAAAATAATTTTACTATGAACTGTTTAATAAACAAAAATCTAAAACATTATTTCATTTTATACATTACAGAGAGGACTCTTCTCGTTAAACGTGGACACAATGATTATGAGATTAGTGCCGAATAAATGTTCCAGCCAGCTGTATTCACAGATGTTATCACACAGGAAAGTAGGCAAGAGTTAGAAGTACAGTGTATTTTCACTTTATTTTATAACTAATCAGTAAACGTTTGGAGTTTAAGATCTCAACAGACCCCTTAATATCTGTAATTTATAGTAATCGGAGCTACCATCCTTCCCAAACTTTAGTAATTGTTTTGCACAATTATAACATATCATACATAGACTGTAGCTAGATTATTATGAAAAATGGTATATTATCTATCTGGTATTATACAGCATTGCTTAGATATTGGAGGACCAGTATATTCTATGTAATGTTCAGTACAAATGGCATCCTGTGTCTTTGTGAAACTATTTTTGCATGAATGCACTCATTTATATAGAAAGTGCATAAATAATTCCATTAAGATGATGGCAACTGTAGTAGGTGCAGAGTTTGTTCCTTCTGACAGAAAGAACTGAGATTATCATTTCTGGACTAGCCTATATTTTCAATGGGCTATATATTGTATCATTCAGGCACATTGTATTTGAAAAAGCACATTTAGAGCAACAATTCTACCAATAGAATAAAAAACGTTAAGGCTATAAACATGAGCAATGAAATTAAAATAGTATGATGTCATCTTACTCCCATGATTTATTTAAGAAATGATTGACACTTGAATGAGCAGTATTTTATGAGAATAATTGAAACTATAAAATTAATGAAGGGGTCATCCTAAAGCCATAGAAGGCAGGACTTTTAAGTGACATTATTACTTCTTTGGACATTTGGACATCTGGGCCCGGAATCCATATATCCATAAGGGGAAGACTGCCAGCTCATCATGAGGTGTTACCTTTACATACTGCAGGACCATGGGTCACCTACATAAATCTCATAGGGCTAACATTTCCAACCCTCCACTTGAAACAAATGCTGCTTATGGGAGTATCTAGATTCAGAACAGGAACATTGTTCCCAGCTCCCTAACAAATTGTTTTCTAAAAAACAAAGACTACAATGAGAATGTTTCATTTTTAGTGACCGATAGCAAGCAGAAAGTAACAAACATGTTAAGGCGGAGATGTTGCAATGCTAAATTGCAAATATAAACGTAATTTTCCTTTTTTTTAACTAAAAATTCCATAGTTCACGGATGGCACAGCAAAGTGAAGCTACTGTGTGTGTTAGGAGGATTAGGGCAATGAGACCAGCTGTCAGTATAGACACCTTGCAGAGATATGGTTGAAACATTTTCATACTCACAAAGAAATGTGCATGTTTCTTTCATCTGGGTATCATGCACCTTACACATTGTCGAAGTCGTATAATTGAATGAACGAAAGTATATTGGTTAATATTGTTTTATCGTGCGATTGCACTCAGTACGCCATGCTACACATGGCATAACGTGATCGCACGGTAAAATACGCACACACACTCGCACTACAACGTTTAGTTATATATATATTTCATATTTATAAGGATTCCATCCCACAGTGATTTATGAGCAGATAGTATTTAGTTTATTATTAGTTTATATATTATGATTATATGTACACTTCAGTGTTATTTAAGGTTCAGGTTATAGGAAATGTGCCATGTCTGATATCATTTTAATCCCCTATTCATCAGCAGCTGTCCAGTTCATTCTCGCGAAGAGATCACATATTGCATACTCTAGTTATTGATGTTAGGGAATAAATAATCAGAGTGATACCAAACTGTAAAATGCTAATGGACTAGTTGTAACTGGTTTCTGGGCAGGAGAATCATCTGGAATGTTGACCTCAGCCTTTGAGGGGGCTGTTTGAACTAGCCTATGACCTGTTTACCCTGGACCCACCTGAAGTCCTTCCTATAGAAGCAAGCCACGTCATCTGCATTGTTCTCTCTGTAACACTGAATGTATATAATCATAGCTGTGCTCCAACTAGCTTCAGTCATTCTCTGACCACAGTATTCTAGAGTGAACTACTGGGCACTGGTATCCGTGGGAGCGCAGCGAGCGCAATGCGAGCGCGGTATTTATGTATCTTTTGGTATTGAATGTACTGTATTATATTATAATCATGTATTGAACTGTTAAACTTTGCATCTGCTAAAATAAATTACTTTGTACGTTGGAAACATAAAACAATCGCTTGGGCAATGCTTATTTGAAAACGATAGAATTACTTTAATAACATAAACACATAGGGCCTGATTCATTAAGGAAAGTAAAGCAAAAAAAAAAAAATGAGTAACTATGAACCTTGGCAAAACCATGTTGCATTGGAGGGTGTGGGGGGGGGTGCTAAATTTAAAATGTGATTACAGATTTATAATTGGGATAGAGCATGTCCTAGATCAACTTTAAATTTCAGTGTAAAAATAAACCTGTCAAGTAGTTGTGTGCTACATGAAAAAACAGCCAGTATTTATCTTATGTGCAAAATAATAAACTAATTTGCACCCCTTGCATTGTAACATGGATTTTGTCCAGGAGAAAACGTTTATGCATTACTTTCCTTAATGAATCAGGCCCATATTTAGTACTCTCTTTAACTGTATTATCAAGTTATTGTAATTATGTACATTTTATTTTTGTCAATAACTTTCTCAGCACCAGTACTGTTTCCATCTTATCTGTTCATTAAGAAAGATACAGTTTAATTAAGATAATTTTTCCCTAATTCTCAGTTGCGTTATTAATGGTTCAGATCTGGCTACATGTTGTTTTGTGCACTCCTACTATCATCTGTCAGGCGCCGTCCGCACGGCCGCCTGACTGTCTGATCGCGCGTCTGGTTGCTAGGCAACCAGACGCGTCATTTCCGGATTCCCCCTGCCATCCATTCCCTCGCAGTATGACGCGCCCCGTTGCTAGGCAACGGGACGCTATGTATTCCCGGCGGCAGGCATGACAGCGCCGCAGCGCTGATGCTGATTGGATCCCCACATTATTTAAACCCCTTCCTGTCCTCTAGTCAGTGCCAGAGTATCAGGTCTTCCTGCCTCCAGCGTTTGTGTGTACCAGTTGCTATATTGTTCCTGACCTTCCTCGTGCTGCTTGTGACCCTTTTGACCCGGACCATTTGACCACCCCTATCTGGATTCTGCCTTTGTACTGCGCTCCCTGAAGATTACCGACTCGGCTTGCCTCACCATTCTTCTGGATTTCCCTTTTGTACCTCCTCTACCTGAACGTTGCTGAACCGGCCTGTCTGACACCCCCTTGTATCTCGCTGTGGACTCTAGGAAGGACCGCGACCTGCGTGTCCCTGCAGCGGAGTCCATACTTCCTTGCGGGGGTTCCTGGTGAATACCAGGGGCACGTTAGACTCCGCGCCTTCCTCTGAGTTGCGCCAACAACAGCAGGTACCTTCTACCAGTCATACACCCACTATCAGTCGTGACAGTATACTCTGGCCATGACAACGGAGGGGTCTGGTGAACCGTCTGCTCGTGACCTACTCCTGCATTTGGCCCAACGAGTGGAGCAACAAGAAGCAGCCCAAGCGCATCTTCTACAATGTGTCCAAGGGATTGCTACCCGCTTCGATACATTTCAGAATGCTGCACCCGCTACACCAGCCATAACCTCTGCGGCATCCACAGCATCCAGTGTGGTTACGGTCTCTACAGCGGCCTCCGGTGTACGCATCCCGACACCCGAAAAGTTTGACGGTGATCCCAAGAAGTGCAGGGGCTTTCTGAACCAATGTGCCATCCAATTTGAGTGCAACCCAGGGGCCTTTTCTTCAGAACGCACCAAAGTAGCTTTTCTCATCTCCCTCCTCAGTGGTCAAGCCCTTGCCTGGGCCTCACCTTTATGGGAACAAGGGGGTCCACTTCTTAATAACTCCAACTCTTTCATTGAAGCTTTCAGGAAAGTCTTCGATGATCCCGGAAGAGTTGCTTCTGCAGCTACCAGCTTGTTAAACCTCCGCCAAGGTGACCTGTCCGTGGGGCAATACGCAGTTCAATTTCGAACCCTGGCTTCCGAGTTAAAATGGAATAACGAAGCACTGGTGGCAACCTTTTGGCAAGGTCTGGTGGACCGGATTAAGGATGAGTTAATTTCCAGAGAACTCCCGGCTGAGTTAGATTCTCTCATCTCCATGTGCATCAAGGTGGATTTGCGCTACCAAGAGCGCACGCAGGAACGCTCTCCTGGCAAACGGTTCATACCACGGCTAGCACCCCAGTTCCAAAATCCCATCCTGCCAGTGGACGAACCAATGCAAGTAGGACGCTCTAAATTATCCCTTGAAGAGAGGGAGAGACGCTTCAAACAACGCCTGTGTCTGTATTGTGGAGATCCGGGACACCTGCTAAGAGTTTGTCCCAAGAAACCGGGAAACTCTTCCTCCTAAACGGTGGCGGGGAGGCCGTTTTAGGAGAATCCACAGTTGCTCCCTATTCTAAAGAAAATTCCCCAGAATTTCAGATGGCTGTCATCCTGAGCACCCCCAAGGGTACCTTTTCCACCACGGCCTTTGTGGACTCCGGCTCCTCCGGGAACTTCATTTCGGCGGATCTAGCTTCGCAGCTCCAAATACCTCTGAACCCATTGCCCCAACCGTTATCTCTGACGGCAGTCGACGGAAGTCGTGTCACTCACGGCTCCATCTCCTCCGTGACTTCTCCTGTTCGGTTGAGGGTAGGAGTACTTCATAGCGAAATGATCCAACTTTTGGTGTTGCCGAGGTCCATTAATCCCCTCATCTTGGGGCTACCATGGCTGAGAAAACATTCTCCTCAGATGGATTGGGACCACGCTCAAGTTATGTCGTGGGGTGAAGGATGTCGCTTTGAATGTCTGTCTAGAGTCTTGCCTCCTAAATGTCAAGTAATGGCTCATTCCGAGCTAACCCACCTTCCTGAGGCCTATATGGAATTCCAGGATGTATTCAGTAAAGTGGAAGCGGAGATCTTGCCTCCTCATCGTCCCTGGGATTGCGCTATTGTTTTATCTCCTGACCAACCCATCCCCAAAGGGCGGACCTACCCTTTATCTCGTCCAGAGACGTCAGCCATGTCTCAATATATTTCAGAAAACCTGAAACGGGGATTTATCCGCAAATCTACTTCCCCAGCGGGTGCAGGGGTTTTTTTTGTTAAGAAGAAGGATGGGTCTCTTCGGCCTTGTATTGATTATCGTCCTCTCAACCGCATCACTGTCAAAAATCGATATCCACTACCTCTCATCTCCGACCTCTTTGACAAACTCAGTGGATCTCAAATCTTTTCCAAACTAGATCTCCGTGGGGCCTATAATTTAATTCGCATCAAAGAAGGAGACGAATGGAAAACGGCCTTTAACACCAGAGATGGACATTTCGAGTACCTGGTGATGCCCTTCGGCCTCTGCAACGCCCCAGCCATCTTCCAAACCTTCGTTAACGATATCTTTCATGACCTGTTATACACTTCTGTGGTAGTGTATCTAGACGATATATTAATATTTTCTAAAGATCTGAAGACTCATCGGGAACAAGTAAAGGAGGTCTTACGTAGACTTCGGAAACATCACCTCTACTGCAAGCTGGAGAAATGTGTGTTTGAGATTAGTCAGGTATCTTTTCTTGGTTTCATCGTGTCGGGTCAAGGTCTTTGTATGGATCCCACCAAGGTGTCAGCTATTCTGGACTGGCCTCAGCCACAAGGCCTTAAAGCTATTCAAAGGTTCATCGGCTTTGCAAACTATTATCGCCAATTTATTCAGGGATTCTCCACCATTATAGCCCCCATTACAGCGTTAACCAGGAAGACTGCCAACCCTAGGGTCTGGTCTTCGAAGGCCATGTCTGCCTTCATAACGTTAAAGAAAGCATTCTCTTCAGCCCCAGTTCTGTCCCAGCCAGATCAAGAACGACCTTTCTTCTTAGAGGTAGATGCATCCTCAGTAGGCATTGGGGCGGTGCTTTTTCAAGAGTCTCCGGCTGGCTCACACAACCCGTGTGGGTTTTTCTCCAGACGATTTCTTCCCAGCGAATGTAATTATGGAATAGGGGACAAGGAATTACTGGCCATCAAGGCGGCTCTGGAGGAGTGGCGACATCTGTTGGAGGGGGCTATATTTCCTGTTACTGTGTTTACCGACCATCGGAACCTAGTGTTCATTCAAGAGGCTCGTTGCCTTAATCCTCGGCAAGCCCGCTGGGCATCCTTCTTTGCTCGATTTGACATGAAGCTCACATTCTGCCCGGGAGCCAAGAATGGACGTGCCGATGCATTATCTCGCTCATTTGACGATTCCGATCGTTTAAGACTGTTGGTTCCTCAGCATATTATTGATCCTTCTAATATCGTAGCCCTTACTAGGACCAAAACGTCCTCTCCTCCTCCAGGCCGGTCATTCGTGGAACCCCATCTCCGGTTCAGGACCCTGCAGTGGGCTCATTCATCCCGCATTGCCGGCCATGCTGGAATAAAGAAGACAACATCGCTGCTTTGCCGACGCTTCTGGTGGCCTAATGTACGTGCCGATGTTGAGAGATTTATTGCTTCCTGCACTACTTGTGCTCAACACAAAACTTGTAGAAGAGTCCCGGCAGGCCTTCTTCGTCCACTTCCTATCCCCGATGCTCCTTGGGAAAGTGTGGCCATGGATTTTATCACAGACCTACCCCTCAGTGCAGGGTTTACCACTATCTGGGTGGTTATTGATCGATTTTCGAAGATGGCACATTTTATTCCTCTAACTGGACTGCCCACGGCCAGTCGTCTGGCAGATATCTTTATCAAGGAGATATTCAGACTACATGGTTGCCCGAAGGAGATCATTTCGGACCGCGGAGTCCAATTTACATCCCAGTTTTGGAGAACCTTTTGTAAGAGATTAAACATAGAATTGAAATTCTCTTCGGGATACCATCCGCAAACCAACGGACAGACGGAGCGAATCAATCAGGATCTCGAGACATTCCTCCGCTGTTTTACCTCTGACAACCAGAATAAATGGTCTCAATTCCTTCCTTGGGCGGAGTTCTCCCATAATCAACACATTCATGAGTCTACCGGATTCTCTCCGTTCTTTATTGTATACGGAAGTCACCCTGTGTTTCCGGATCCTTTTCCAGTGGTTCCAGCCGTAGATACTCTTTATCGGGAATTTTCTCTCATTTGGGCTAAGACTAAGACGGCTTTACTCAAGGCTACTCAGCATCACAAGATCTTTGCAGATCGTCATCGGAGGGCCACTCCTCTCTTAAAGGTGGGAGACCAGGTATGGCTATCCACCCGGGACCTAAGACTAAAGGTCCCTTCTATGAAGATGGCTCCTCGATTTATTGGCCCGTACACCATCATGCAAGTCATTAATCCTGTATGCTTCAAATTGAAACTTCCTCCTTCTCTGAGATGTCATAATACTTTTCATGTCTCATTACTACGACCACTGGTACTCAATAAATTCTATCGACCTCCCGGTCGTCCCCCACCAATACAAACCTCTTCTGGAACTGAATTCGAAGTCAGTCGGATCTTGGCCTCTCGCATTTTTCGTGGCAAACAGCAATTTCTGGTCCATTGGAAAGGATTTGGCCCAGAGGAGAGATCATGGGTGGACAAGCAGGACCTTCACGCTCCTAGAATCCTCAAAAAGTTCCTTCAAACAGGAGGAGGAAGAGAAGGGTATACTGTCAGGCGCCGTCCGCACGGCCGCCTGACTGTCTGATCGCGCGTCTGGTTGCTAGGCAACCAGTTGCGTCATTTCCGGATTCCCCCTGCCATCCATTCCCTCGCAGTATGACGCGCCCCGTTGCTAGGCAACGGGACGCTATGTATTCCCGGCGGCAGGCATGACAGCGCCGCAGCGCTGATGCTGATTGGATCCCCACATTATTTAAACCCCTTCCTGTCCTCTAGTCAGTGCCAGAGTATCAGGTCTTCCTGCCTCCAGCGTTTGTGTGTACCAGTTGCTATATTGTTCCTGACCTTCCTCGTGCTGCTTGTGACCCTTTTGACCCGGACCGTTTGACCACCCCTATCTGGATTCTGCCTTTGTACTGCGCTCCCTGAAGATTACCGACTCGGCTTGCCTCACCATTCTTCTGGATTTCCCTTTTGTACCTCCTCTACCTGAACGTTGCTGAACCGGCCTGTCTGACACCCCCTTGTATCTCGCTGTGGACTCTAGGAAGGACCGCGACCTGCGTGTCCCTGCAGCGGAGTCCATACTTCCTTGCGGGGGTTCCTGGTGAATACCAGGGGCACGTTAGACTCCGCGCCTTCCTCTGAGTTGCGCCAACAACAGCAGGTACCTTCTACCAGTCATACACCCACTATCAGTCGTGACATCATCTCTATTTCTCATACTGTACATAGACTGATTTTGAGCTTTAAGTTCCTTAGAGAAATGAGAGTAGTTACTCATAACAAGGAGGGGAAACTATCAATTAGTGAGACAATGGAGTTGGAGAATTCCTCTATGACCCTGGTTTATTTATGTATTGGTTTATTTATATGCCACACAGATGGCAATTTCATTTGTCCCATTTGGCTCATACAGACCATGTGTGTGTGTTCGTTGACCTATAACAACCACCAACAGATAATATCCTCTCAGGTTATAATAATTTCTAGGTGAAAATGACTTTGGTCAATAGGTGTGTCATCATCGACTGAACATGGTCCAGTAATTTGGCCTGGTTATGAAACAACAGGATATTTTGGACAAACAGACCTGGATATTCAGCGATAAGCGGTCAGCTGTACAATCTACAAACTGAGTAGCGGAATACATGAATCTCTCTATTTTTTGTTTAATTTTACCTTTAATGCTAGTAGCTCTTTAAAAGATCTAATATTATATATATTTGCTATATAAAATTATGAGCCACTCCCATAACTTAGCACAAATTAGGTATATTGGAATATGTTAGTTATGGAGGAAATATCTTGGCTTGGATACTTGTAAACACTTTGCTCGGTAAAGGTTAAAGGATCATTATTTCCCAAACAATGCAACATGCATGCACTTTATCAATGTCATTACATTGTTTTGCTGTCAAAGTATTTGTTTATGTGTTTACTTGGAAAACAATAGTGGATGTTTATAGTATAACCCATTAACTTTTTTCATGACAACATTCGGTAAATGCATCAAAGTTATTTACATATTGGCATCAGACAGGTTCAGTTTTCAACCAAGTTTATCATAGTAGTTTGAAGCAGGATGTTTGGATTTCAAACACTGAAACATAGATAAATAAAATGGAGAATAGAAATGAAACAATGCTCTGTCATATTCATTGCATCTTCCTGCATTGGACTTAAGTATTTGTGATAAGCTTCAAACTATCTAATAAAAAACAATGGACGATACATACCATTGGACTTTAGAGAGCTGCCTCTCTGGTGTCCATAAGCACAGAAAATTCTGAGTATTGTTACATGCTTGTGCCCTTAGTGCTACTGTATTCGATCTGCCAAGCAGTTTATAGTCATTCCAGTCATTCCATGCAAGGGTGGGGGGGGGGGGGGGGGTTACTGGTGCTGTTAGCCAAAGTATGGCCTTCAGGTTTTGCTATTTCCCTAATCTATCATAAAATGATATCCAGCAACCATGACAGGTACTTATTAATGTCTAGGCCAGGAGTAGGCAACCTGCGGCTCTCCAGGTGTTCTGAAACTACAAGTCCCAGCATGCTTTGCCAGTAGATAACCATCAGATAGGTGGCAAGGCATGCTGGGATTTGTAGTTTCACAACACCTGGAGAGCCGCAAGTTGCCTACCCCTGGTCTAGGCCAATGTTACTTAGGAAGCAGCACTCTTCTGCTGTATGAAACAGGAAGCCCAATTGTAGGATTACTGAATTGGAAAGCTGCAATGCTGGCAGTAAGCACACATTATCCAGGGGCGAATGGAAGATTGTCGGGGGGGGTTCCCCCCCGACCCCCAAAAAAAAACACCCCCCGCGAGAGCTGCTACACTACAGCACCGCCGCGGACGCTTCTTTGACAGCGCCGCGGCTGCTGTATAGGACAGTGCAGCTATAGCGGCCACTTAGTAAGCGCAGGGGGGGTTCTGGAGACTCAGAAACCCCCCCTGCGTGCGCCACTGTTATCACAAGGCCAGAGAAAAATGGAAACGTACAAATTGATACAGAAATTGCTCTAGATATATATTGTCCATTTTTCCCATGTGTCTGTGAGGGGGGGGGTGTTTTTTTTTAGCTGTTTTGGGATTTGTTTCTTATATTTCAGCACCTAATCTTAACAATCTCAATGCTTATTGCATGCATTCTTCGATAATTTTACAGCATTACTCCTCACCAAAGTGCTGGGGAACTATTCTATTCATCTATCACCCTTTCCGTAAAACAGGATCTATCTGCAATTTCAAAATGTGTCCCCTTGTTCTATAAATGATTTTATTTTTATTTTAAAACACAGCCTTCATGGATGTTATAAATACATTTGATATATTTGAATGCTCCTCTCATTTCACCTCTGTCCCTTCACACTTCTAAGCTGTGCATGTTGAACTCATGAAGTATTTCCTGAAAATGTTTAGTAGCCTTCAATAACTGTCTTCTATTTTATTAGTTCAGCTTTTTGGAGGTAGGGCCTCCAGAAGTGTAACTCCAACTAAGGTATTAAAATAGGCCTAATGAAAACCTCCCTTTGCCTGCTACAAACACATCTTCCTATACAACCAGCTATCTTACTTTACTATACTGCTTGCTTACGTTCTTATTACATGAAATTAATAAGTTGTAAACTCTCACGAGCAAGGCCCTCCTTAGTCTTATAAAAATTGCATATAAAAGATGGTGGACTGTGCTATTCTCAGTTGCTGCTGTTTCCTCTTAAGGGAAACACAAAAATGTTCCTAAAAGTGTCACATATATGCATAAAATAAAGAGTATCCTGTGCTACTGAGTGTGTTCATATACCTTTGACATCAAATGACAAATAACAATAAATCAATACTGATATAGTAATCTGTGAACAAAATAATATGAACAATGAATGAAAAAATACTTATATTCAAATGATGAGAAGATCCATGTGTCACAATATTGTGGTCATTCCTTCCTTATGAACTTGAAGTGGTATATAGCATGTGAAAAAAAGTATAAAATACAACATAGTGTGACTTCATTTAAACAATGTTATTGATTAAGAAAATAATATTTTCTTGAAGCAATTGTTTGATATAAATCAATCCATGTGATTAATTCCACCATGTTCACTCTCCAATGTGATTCTACTTACTAGACAGGAGATATATAAGCGCCTTAAGTACTCCAAAAATTGTAGTGTATAGTATTGATTGGTCCTTCACCACCCAAATCCTTATATGAGAACACTTACAAGAAGGAAATTTGAATCAGGCATGGTATTATAATGTCTTTGTTCTTGTCTTCCATCAGGTATTATTATTATTATTATCGTTTATTTGTAAGGCGCCACAAGGTTTCCGCAGCACCGTACATGGTACAAACAGTAGACTATACAGGGTAAGACAGTACAGAACAATAAACACAAAGTACCAGTACTTCAGAAACTCCAGGCAGGCAGATACAGTAGAGACGGAGTGGAAGAACAGGTATGGAGACAGGAGGGAAGATGGGCCCTGCTCATACGAGCTTACATCCTAAGGGAGGGTAAACAGAATCAGGTACATAAGGGAGCCAGTGAAGCAACGGGGAGAGAGAAAGGGGGCAGGGGAGAACCAGAAGAGGTGAGAGGTTAAGTGGATGGTTGGTAGGCCTTAAGGAACAGGTGAGTTTTAAGAGCCCGCTTGAAGGAGCACAGATTGGGTGAGAGACGAATGGAGCGAGGGAGGTCGTTCCAGTGAAGAGGGGCAGCACGGGAGAAGTCTTGGATTCTAGAGTGGGAAGAGGTGATCAGAGTGGAGGAGAGGCGGCGATCATTGGCTGAGCGCAGGGAGCGGGCGGGAGTGTGAATGGAGAGGAGGTTAGAGATGTAAGGGGCAGTAGACTGAGAGAGAGCCTTGTAAGTGGTGGTAAGGAGTTTGAAAAGGATTCTGTAGGGGAAGGGGAGCCAGTGTAAGGAAAGACAGAGAGGGAAGGCAGAGGAGGAGCGGCGTGAGAGGAAGATGAGTCTCGCAGCCGCATTGAGTATAGAGCGGAGGGGGGCAAGGCGGGAGCAGGGGAGGCCAGTAAGGAGGAGGTCGCAGTAGTCGAGACGGGAGATGATGAGAGCATGGATGATAGTTTTGGTGGCATCTTGAGAGAGGAAGGGACGGATGCGGGCAATGTTACGGAGTTGGAAGCGACAGGCTTGGGCAAGGGATTGAATGTGGGGAGCAAAAGAGAGAGAGGAGTCGAGAGTGACACCTAGGCAGAGTTGGGTGACAGAGGAGATAGTGGAGTTGTTAACAACGATAGAGAGGTCATGGTGGGAAGGGAGCCTGGGTGGGGGAAATACAATGAGTTCGGTTTTGGAGATGTTAATTTTAAGAAAGCGAGAGGACATCCAGGATGAGATGGCTGAGAGGCAGTCAGTTACACGAGAGAGGAGGGAGGAGGAAAGATCAGGAGAAGAGATGTAGAGTTGAATATCATCAGCATATAGGTGATACTGAAGACCGAAAGAGGTGATGAGAGCCCCAAGGGAGGAGGTATAGAGCGAAAAGAGTAAATGGCCAAGAACAGAGCCCTGAGGGACTCCAACAGGGAGAGGGGAGGGGGGGAGGAAGAACCAGACGTGGATATGGAGAAGGAGCGATTAGCAAGGTATGAGGTGAACCAGGCATGGACAGAGCCAGAGAGGCCGAGTGAGAGAAGAGTTTGCAGTAGGAGGGGGTGGTCCACGGTGTCGAAGGCCTCGGAGAGGTCTAGGTATAATTCCTCAGTATGGATATGGAAAAAGAAATAAACAGATCTAGCGTGATTCCGTATAAAACTAAAAAACGAAAAAATACTTTTATTGCACATAGTAGCTGACATGGCAGCTTGCATATCATAAATCCTTACTCTTGTTGCATCACTTTCACACTCTTCCCCACTTGCTTCCTACTCCTTTCTTGTCACCTTCAGCTACCCTCGCCATCCTGGTAATTACCTGACATTTGTCTTTTGTAAAATGACCTGATTTAGTTTACTCTTATTGTATTACTTCTATTTTTTACCCGCTCTTTTAAGTTCTATTTGTACTTTGTAAATTTTGTTTGTTTATGTGATATACTTTGTTTGTATTATAGCCATGTATGGTGTTTATGAACTTTGTTGCGTCCTATCAATAAACGCTAATAATAATAATAATAATATTAATGAAAAAACTATAGCTCCAAAGTCCCTTTTCTCTGTTATTGTTAACTTTACAATCACCATTCATAATCATACCTTGATTAGATCAATGAGCAGCTGGATTAAAGTGCCTTGTGAATTATATAATTGTAAAAAAGGAACACGCTTTTTCATGCCCCTGTCACTAGGGAAAGAGTATAGGAAAACAGCGCACTGTGTGTGGAAATGCCCTCAGCTTAAGAGACAGTCCAAAAACCATTCTATCCTCCTAGGCTGCTTCCTTTATTCAGCTCTGCGTGCCGTGATTGGCATAATAAGGTGTATTATTTTTCTATGCATCCTACCCTGTGGAGGGACCACAGAAAAACAGTTTGTTTTGGGGGGGTGGTTTCACACTTTCATTGTGCACAAAGGACCATTAACATTTAAGCCATTTAGAACTTGTTTGGGTGTATACTAAAGACTGTTTGGACTCTATCACTTTGCATTTTGCAAATTACAGCCAATCTTACTCTTTAATTGTCTCTTCTCTTTTCTCTTAACTGTGCACTTTGTGCCCAAAGGAGAAATTGAGCCTGGTAATGAGATTATTACCATGCAATTAGTTCTTCCATGTCCCAGTCGCGAGACCCTAACAGACAGAGAGCTGTGGCGGCTATTAATGAAGCCGCGGCTCGTGACAGATGCATTAATTACCATAAAAATGTATAAAAATTAAGGTTAAAAAAAAAGTAGATGAGAGAAAGATGGTTAAAATGGTTTAAATTGTCCAAGGGACTAATTTTTTTTATAACACATACAATAAAAGGTCTGTTTAAATTAATAAATACATATTAGAGATATGCGCTGATCTCCATGTTTTGGTTTTGGATGTGGTTTTGGTTCTAAAACATGTTTGTGTTTTGGTTTTGTAACTGGTTTTACCAAAAAATCATGAAAGTATTTTGTAATTTTACAATTGTTGAATTTGCTTTCTCCCATTCAATTCCAAAAATAATTAAACTGCATAGTGTTGATATCTCCCTTTCATTGCACCCAAACCTTCTTCGGATGTCCAGACTTACTATTACTGTAATTGAATAAATAAATAACTACACAAACACCAATGTAAATTTGGCAAAAGGTCACAGTCTTTAGCTAAACAAAAATGATGGAGGTAACAATGTGAGTCAGTTAACAACTAATAGCAAAACCACACAGTGGAAGGTCAAATTGTCATTAAACTAGTGTTCCCAGGATGTAATCCTTTACAATTGGAAAGTGTTAAATCTGGTGTCAAAGTGACTACACTCCTTCTGGACTCACAATGATGTGCATACACAAAGCAGATCAAGGGATCCTCCACACAAAAGGACCAAGAGTCAGGTTACTTCAAAAGGGAGAGTGACCTGCAGCCAATTTGCGGCAGCACCGTATAAAATGGTCACTGACTGCAGAAGGGTGCATGACGGCACATATTCCTGTATTCAGCCAGATCTAGCTTACTCATAGCATAATTATTAAAGAACCACTTAAATAAAATAAGGTCTTTTAAAACAAATCTATTGGCATACGATGCATGTTTTACCCATCAACAAGTGCATAGCACTAGTCTTTGCAGATGTTTGTATGGGTGCAGGCCACCTTCGTCTATTTACTTTTATAAATGTCTACCTCCATTCATGCCTTCTTAGTGTACTAGGACACATTCTTGGGCTCTCTTGCGACGGTGCATTACAATACTAGTCAACGATGAGTGGAGTCGGTGAGTTACAGTGAGCAAAGCAGCTGTTTTATAATCTTTCTCTGCCTGGATGACGTGATCAGTTATTCAGTGACTGACTGGTGAATTACTGTGATGCCCCATAATTAATTAACAAGTACTGAATGAGTTGTTTCTACCTAAAGATGAAGCAAGTGAATGTAATATTTTTAGCAATTGTTTATGAAAGTCTATGTTGGCAGGCAATCCTGGGAGGCTTGCTGACATGACAGACATAGATATAAGCTATTAACAGGGAACATAATAAACAAGCTTCAGGATTATTAAAGTACTCCCTAAAGAACAAAACATCATTTTAAAACATATTTATAAACCACATCAGGACAAGGTCTAATTTGTTGCAGATTGTATTTTGTGGATACATTCATGGAGTCTTTTTTTATTGAGATAAAAAGTTCATGCTGTACTCATGAAAATATTAGTAATGATACCATAATAATGCCTGGAAGGCTTTCTCACTGTCTGATTTAAAGACCGCTTAACGTCTGATTTATGGTTGGCTTCAGGTTTCCATTCTCTAAATATGAATTATATGTCATGTTACTCAGTATAGTCTACAGAGCATGTAGTAAAGAAAGAATGGTGAGGGTTGTTTTGTAAAATACTTAAGGTCACCCTTTCCTCATTAGCTTAGTTTAGAAACAAATAATTTTATTCTGGCTTCTATAGAAATTGAATCATGTGGACAGAAGTCTATAATGCCATGTTTAACACCAGGAAGCCATTTACATTTAAGTTGGAGGGCTTCACATGGCTTTTTGTCAACAGTTTCAATGACCTAGAGACTCTGATGATAAAAGATCAGTTACAATATACACATTCCCAACAGAGATAAACCTGATAGTACTTCATCACAAGCCTAAGTCAGCACTCTTGTGAGATCCCAACGTACTACAGTGCTGGAGACAAGCTTTAAGCAGGGTAAGACAGCCCATAAGTATAGTCTTAGAAACAAAATCCTCGTATGTGGATATTTCCCATCCCTCTAACAGCCTACAATAAAATATACTATATATTAATGAATATACTAAAATGTTTTATAAGTTTTAGCAGGTGTTCTGGTTTTTAGATACTTTAGATAAAGATGTGAATGGGGGGAGACAATTTTATTCTTATACTTAGCAGACATTGTGATGTATTTGGAATATTGGATCATACACATGTTGATTTTTTCAACAACATAATAAAAATACCATATTGAAAGATCAGACTGTGTTTTATGACTGACAACATGAAAAAACAGCATATTTATTTGTAGTATATTAGTTTAAATATTTGTTACTGCCTTATTTAAGGAAACTTGTGTTTAGTTGTCCGCTAACAGAATGCAAATTGATAGGTTTAATTAGCAGAGTAATGGAGGTTTGTATTGGCTGTTGTTTTGTTATTTATTTTTTCTTTATCTCTGTTTTGGGGAAATAGAACAAAGGACCAAAATTTGGTTCATCTCAAGCCCTAGGAAATTAGCATGCAACCTTAAAACCCCCAAGGGTTGATTATGGCCTAATTTATATATTTAATTTTTGATAGCATTATATCTAACTTAGTGAGGCGGTATCATCATCATCACCATTTATTTATATAGCGCCACTAATTACGCAGCGCTGTGCAGAGAACTCCAGTCCCCAGGGCCATCTTTTCCATTGGGCACGATGGGCAGCTGCCCGGGGGCCCCACGGGCAAGGGGCCCCATAGGCACAGCTCTTAATGAGAATAAATAATCCTGCAAAAGAAAAAAACCTACAAAAATACCTTCAAGGGTCACTGAGCAAGTACATCTATCTATCTCCATCTCTATATATCTATATCTATATCTGTATCTGTATACATCTATATATCTATATCTATATCTATATCTATATCTATATCTAGGGGTCCCGGTGCACTGCTTTGCCTGGGGGCCCTTAATGTTGTTAAGATGGCCCTGTCCTGTCCCTGGCCCATTGGGGCTTATAGTCTAAATTTATTAACATACACACAGACTAGGGTCACCTACTAGTATGTTTTTGGAGTGTGGGAGGAAACCGGAGCACCTGGAGGAAACCCATGCAAACACGGAGAGAACATACAAACTCCACACAGTTAAGGTATGCAGGGCTTTCCTCAGGGCACCATTACCATTAGCTCAGCACAGAGACTGACTAACCCAAATGGATGTTTACCCTCAATTATATCATTCCTGCTGCTTTCAGAGTCAAGCTTCAGGCCAAATTAATCTCTCTACGGCAGAGCCACCATAACCAAAAGAGCAGTTGCAGGCTATAGCTAGACTTCTCAGGGCGGTTGTAACATGACTGATAGGGGTTATTTCCCAGCCAAATTTATGGACATGTTCAATAAACATCTGTACAATTCTATTTGTATCACAATTTGTCATTTGCTTTTTTGCAGGTCACACATGGCTCTCAGGAGAAGGTCTCTCTTTCCTCCTGTCTTCTTGTCCATTACCATCTTGTCAAGATGTACATCCTTGTATTTGGGTGTTATATGTCCCATATTATTATGCTTTTTGTTTGCCCTATCTTTTCGTTATTTGGGTACCTCAGTTTTCTGCATGTTGTTCAACAACGTTTTATGTGCTAAGCATGATTCCCCACTGTACAGTGCTGCAGAATATTTTGGCTCCCTATAAATGATTGATAGTAATAAAAGTATGTGTGGCCAGAATTAGCTGGTTGTAGCAATCTTATGCAAATAACATTTGCTGAAAACATCACAGACCATTTAATATTTAAATTGTAATTAATTAAAAGGGACAATGATTAAAAAAAAGTTATTTTTATTTTAACTTTAATGTAATATTTTTTTAAAAAATTGGATTGATTACAGCAACAGTACCTCTGGTAGTAAAGGGGTTAAGGAGCCTTGAGCTAGAGGGCTGTAAGAACCTTTATGTCAAGAAGGTATAGGAACAGACTGAAATGATGGGATATTTATATTAAATAATAATGTAGAAGAGATTTAATAGGATCTTGCTGTGCTGACACCTCTTGCTAATATGGTGTGTGGAAACATGCTATAAATAACACAGAGCAAAAATGGGGAGGTTATTGTTTTAACCAATTAATATGTAGACTGGGGCCTTTTAACTCCTTGTATGCTAAAGCAATAGCCTCAGTTACCTTTCCCTTCAAGTGGACCTGTTATAAAAGCAATGTTTTATTATAATGAATGTAACAATGGTACTCCAATTATAGACATTGGGTCTGATTCATTAAGGAACTTAAATTAAGACGTTTCTTATTTAAGTCTACTGGACAAAACCATGTTACAATGCAAGGGGTGCAAATTAGTTTTCTGTTTTGCACATAAGTTAAATACTGACTGTTTTTTCATGTAGCACACAAATACTTGATAGCTTATTTGTACACTGAAATTTAAAGTTGATATTTGTGTGCTACATGAAAAACCAGTCAGTACTTAACTTATGTGCAAAACAGAAAACTAATTTTCATTCCTTGCATTGTAACATGGTTTTGTCCAGGAGACTGAAATAAGAAATTTCTTAATTTAAGTTCCTTAATGAATCAGGCCCATTATGTTCAACAGTGATAATATCATGCAAATATTGTACCATATTATAGGATAAATGGGTCATTGGCTCTATGTTTTAGCTTTAGATATATATACAATTGCTTTTTTTTTATAGAGAAATAAAGGACCTGATTCATTAAGGATCTTAAATGAAGAGGTATCTTATTTCAGTCTCCTGGACAAAACCATGTTGCAATGCAAGGGGTGCAAATTACTACTCTGTTTTGCACATAAGTTAAATACTGACTGTTTTTTCATGTAGCAGACAAATACTTGATAGCTTATTTGTACACTGAAATTTAAAGTTGATATTTGTGTGCTACATGAAAAAACAGTCAGTATTTAACTTATGTGCAAAACAGAAAACTAATTTGCACCCCTTGCATTGTAACATGGTTTTGTCCAGGAGACTGAAATAAGATACCTCTTCATTTAAGATCCTTAATGAATCAGGCCCAAAGTTCTACATGGAAAATATTTTAAGCTCATATGTCTCACAGAAAGACAAATATACATTTTTCAGTTTAGTTCATGCTTACCTTTTTAAAATACGTCTCTAATATATTTCCTACAGCTAAACAAATGGTGGTTCTCAGTTCAGGGCTACAAACGCTTACTTTCATTTCTTTAGTTTTGACAGCGATGCTAGTTATGAACCGCAGCAAATAGTACATGATATCCCTATTATCTGTGCTAAATTGATTAAAGTAACAAACCACGCAAACTTGTAAAGTATTCATTTGCTTTACTCCTGCTGTGCAAGATGTCAACCCATATTTCCTCTTTCTCAGAAAGACTGACGTGCCCAAGAATATCATCTAACATGTTTTCTTTGCAATCCATCATCACACTGGAAGGAGTTGGTGCATGCAGATTAGGGGAGCCTGGGTGTTGGATTAATATAGAATAGTGCACAGTCACAACTGTGTCTGATTAATAACATTCTACTGCTTTAATATATAAATATATATATATATATATATATATATATATATATATATATATATATACAGCCAGATAGAAAGGTGGACACGTCAATCATATACTACATTCTTCAGCCCGTATTTACTACAGTATATCTTCTACAGATGTGAGCTTTACTTTTACAGCAAGGGTCAGCCACCTGTGTTTCTCCAGCTGTGGGGAGCCTCCAAACCCCAGTTTGGCATTCTGTGACTTGTAGTTGCACAACCACTGGAAAGACACAGATTGTCACAGACTGTTTTAGAGCAACCATAAGCTTTCTTCAAGAAGATCTAAAATGCAGCTTAGAAAAAGTCACAAACATGTGGGGTTTGTGTTTAATTAGATATACTCTTTGTCTAAGACTGTAAAAGGATATTATGACTACAGTAAACTTAAACTGATTCTTAAAACATTGAAAATATATACAATTTTCCATCCAAGTCTTGTGATAATATATATTTTAAAAAAAATGAAGTGAAAATTGTTTATGTTATTTTTCATTCTAAATCTAAAAAGTGACAGTCTATCACCCCTGGACCAAAATCCAAAACAGTAACAAAAGACAATGAAAGCAACAGCATAGCTACCATTTTTAAATGCAGAAATTAAGACTTGGATGCATATTTATTAAACTGCGGGTTTGAAAAAGTGGAGATGTTATTTATAGCAACCAATCAGATTGTAGCCGTCATTTTGTAGAATGTACTAAATAAATGATAACTAGAATCTGACTGGTTGCTATAGGCAACATCTCCATTTTTCAAACCCACAGTTTAGTAAATATACCCCTTATGGTTTGGTTTACTACAGCTCTAGGTTTTGCCTACTGTTTTTAACTTCATCTTAACTTTGTCTGCAGTTCTGTGTTTGTTTCAAATGCCCAATATTGGCAACATGTACATATTTAGTAATCTACACCCTTTTTGGAAATCCCTCACCAAAAGCAGCAATGTGAGACTCTGAACAAGCCATCTTTCCTGCTTTCAGAATTAATGTTGTGATGCTGTACTTAAATATTCTTCTGAATATTTTAATTAGATATTTTTTGAGGTTTAGTTTTTTTGCTTTTTTGAAACCTAACAAGGTAAATTTCAGAAACAGTTGACTTCCTTAATAGAACATTTAGGCGTAATGAAAGACATTCCTAAGCAGCTGTTTATCTCTTTTAATGTTGATGTTGAGAGTCTCATGAGAACGAAGAAAGCATATAGTATAGTATGGAATGCCAACTGGTGACTATTCATCACAACCAATTTCTCCAAGAGCACATCTACCTGAGGTCATTTATCACTTCACATTTGTAAGTGGAGCTAAAATAAATCAGGATGTTGGAGGCCAGATGCTGTTTCGTCAGATCGTTTGTGTTTAATTTATTGAGCTTTTCTAAAGCATGACTCAAGAGTGTTTGCTTAGCTTAATCTCCAGTACCCAGGATGTGATTTAAACCCTACGGGTGTTATTTTGAAAGATCTGTTTTTTTAGGATATAGCTGAAATATAAAAAATAAGAATGTGAAGTTTAGATACATATAATTAACAGTTTGTTTTGTAGTAATGTTCTATTCAAATACATAAATTGTGTTTGTGTGTTGTTTTATCATGTTTTAATTGAAGGTATTTCTGCAATTTTCAGCTTAGAATTTGGAAACCATATCATCTTCATTTATTTATATAGCGCCACTGATTCCACAGTGCTGTACAGAGAACACACTCACATCATTCCCTGACCTATTGGAGGTTACAGTCTAAATTACCTAACACACAGACAGACTGTCATTTATCAGGATGCACTGCTTCATGGATTGGTGCACCTTCCTGCTGATGACAATGCTCTTCTACAACAACTTCTAGAGTAACACCCAAAATGCCCTACGGTGCATGGATATGTGCACCTGTGTGTGTAAGGGGGAAAATAACACAGCACAATGTGGCTAGCTTATTATTAATAAAAACAGACGTCTACTAAGTCAGGTAATTCCTTCTGCAAAGCACATGACACACAACAGGTCCCCAGTTAATGTTCCAAGACAAAATAACTCAACACCTCTGAAATTGTGAAATGTATAATGCCAATTTACCAAGACAACACCGGAACTACAGGTGTTAACATGCAGGCAGCCAATCAAAAGCTGCTAAATATGGCTGCTGATAGTCGTTATCATCATTGCACATCTTTGCACCAGCCCTCCAGCATCCACAAAAGATAAACCTCCTAACAGGCATATTTACAGATATGTCCACACCTAAATGTTTTGTACTACACCTTTGCTTGCCAACCACTACATGCCACCATTCCGCCTCTCCAGTCATCAAGAGTCATAAGTCAAATATTTGCATATGGACGTATGCATACAAATTTTTTATGTGCATTAGCAGTAGGGATGAGCGCACTCGGATTTATGAAATCCGAGCCCACCCGAACGTTGCGGATCCGAGTCGGATCCGAGACAGATCCGGGTATTGGCGCCAAATTCAAATGTGAAACTGAGGCTCTGACTCATAATCCCGTTGTCGGATCTCGCGATACTCGGATCCTATAAATTCCCCGCTAGTCGCCGCCATCTTCACTCGGGCATTGATCAGGGTAGAGGGAGGGTGTGTTAGGAGGTCCTCTGTCCTGGTAGATCTCGTGCTGTGCTGTTTAGTTCTGTGCTGTGCTGTGCTGTGCTGTGCTGTGCTGTGCTGTGTTCTGCAGTATCAGTCCAGTGGTGCTGTGTGCTGTGCTCTGTCCTTCTGAGGTCAGTGGTGCTGCTGGGTCCTGTGCTGTGTCCTGTTCAGTCCAGTGGTGCTGTGTCCTGTGCTCTGTGCTTCTAAGGGCATAGTTATTTCCCCAATATTCCCCTGTGTTTAAAAAAATAAAAAAAAGTTTTTTTAAAAAATACCAAAAACTACTTTAATTTTTTTTAATTACCACAAAATTTGCACAACCAATCCTGCAGTATAAGCCCATTGGTACTGCAATATTACCAAGTTCACACATTCAGCAGTAAAAGTCCAGTGGTACTGCAATATTACAAAGTTTACACATTCTGCAGTATCAGTCCAGTGGTGCTGTGTCCTGTGCTCTGTCCTGCTGAGTTCCGTAGTGCTGCTGGGTCCTGTGCCGTGTCCTGTTCAGTCCAGTGGTGCTGTGTCCTGTGCTCTGTGCTTCTAAGGGCATAGTTATTTCCCCATTATTCCCAAGTTTTTAAAAAATAAAAAAAAGTAAAAAAAAAATAAATAAATATAATAATTATAACCAAATTTGCAAAACCAATCCAGCAGTATAAGTCCATTGGTACTGCAATATTACAAAGTTCACACATTCTGCAGTATCAGTCCAGTGGTGCTGTGTCCTGTGCTCTGTCCTGCTGAGTTCCGTTGTGCTGCTGGGTCCTGTGCCGTGTCCTGTTCAGTCCAGTGGTGCTGTGTCCTGTGCTCTGTGCTTCTAAGGGCATAGTTATTTCCCCACTATTCCCAAGTTTTTTAAAAATAAAAAAAAAGTAAAAAAAAATAAAAAATTTTAAAAAAAAAATAAATATAATAATTATAACCAAATTTGCAAAACCAATCCAGCAGTATAAGTCCATTGGTACTGCAATATTACCAAGTTCACACATTCTGCAGTATCTTGTGCTACATATAATGGAGACCAAAAATTTGGAGGATAAAGTAGGGAAAGATCAAGACCCACTTCCTCCTAATGCTGAAGCTGCTGCCACTAGTCATGACATAGACGATGAAATGCCATCAACGTCGTCTTCCAAGCCCGATGCCCAATCTCGTAGTACCGGGCATGTAAAATCCAAAAAGCCCAAGTTAAGAAAAAGTAGCAAAAAGAGAAACTTAAAATCATCTGAGGAGAAACGTAAAGTTGCCAATATGCCATTTACGACACGGAGTGGCAAGGAACGGCTTAGGCCCTGGCCCGTGTTCATGACTAGTGGTTCAGCTTCACCCACGGATCTAAGCCCTCCTCCTCCTCCCCCCCCCCTACAAAAAATTGAAGAGAGTTATGCTGTCAGCAACAAAACAGCAAACAACTCTGCCTTCTAAAGAGAAATTATCACAAATCCACAAGGCGAGTCCAAGGATGTTGGTGGTTGTCAAGCCTGACCTTCCCATCACTGTACGGGAAGAGGTGGCTCGGGAGGAGGCTATTGATGATGTAGCTGGCGCTGTGGAGGAACTTGATGATGAGGATGGTGATGTGGTTATTGTAAATGAGGCACCAGGGGGGGAAACAGCTGATGTCCGTGGGATGAAAAAGCCCATCGTCATGCCTGGTCAGAAGACCAAAAACTGTAACCTCTTCGGTCTGGAGTTATTTTTATCCAAATCCAGACAACCAATGTATGGCCATATGTAGCTTATGTAAAGCTCAAATAAGCAGGGGTAAGGATCTTGCCCACCTAGGAACATCCTCCCTTATACGTCACCTGAATAACCTTCATAGTTCAGTGGTTAGTTCAGGAACTGGGGCTAGGACCCTCATCGGTACAGGGACACCTAAATCCCGTGGTCCAGTTGGATACACACCAGCAACACCCTCTTCGTCAACTTCCTCCACAATCTCCATCAGATTCAGTCCTGCAGCCCAAGTCAGCAGCCAGACTGAGTCCTCCTCAATACGGGATTCATCCGAGGAATCCTGCAGCGGTACGCCTACTACTGCCACTGCTGCTGTTGCTGCTGTTAGTCGGTCATCTTCCCAGAGGGGAAGTCGTAAGACCGCTAAGTCTTTCACAAAACAATTGACCGTCCAACAGTCGTTTGCCATGACGACAAAATACGATAGTAGTCACCCTATTGCAAAGCGTATAACTGCGGCTGTAACTGCAATGTTGGTGTTAGACGTGCGCCCGGTGTCCGCCATCAGTGGAGTGGGATTTAGAGGGTTGATGGAGGTATTGTGTCCCCGGTACCAAATCCCCTCGAGATTCCACTTCACTAGGCAGGCGATACCAAAAATGTACAGAGAAGTACGATCAAGTGTCCTCAGTGCTCTTAAAAATGCGGTTGTACCCACTGTCCACTTAACCACGGACATGTGGACAAGTGGTTCTGGGCAAACGAAGGACTATATGACTGTGACAGCCCACTGGGTAGATGCATCCCCTTCCGCAGCAACAGCAACAGCTGCATCAGTAGCAGCATCTACAAAATGGCTGCTCATGCAAAGGCAGGCAACATTGTGTATTACAGGCTTTAATAAGAGGCACAACGCTGACAACATATTAGAGAAAATGAGGGAAATTATCTCCCAGTGGCTTACCCCACTTAGACTCTCATGGGGATTTGTGGTGTCAGACAATGCCAGTAACATTGTGCGGGCATTAAATATGGGCAATTTCCAGCACGTCCCATGTTTTGCCCACACCATTAATTTGGTGGTGCAGCATTACCTCAAGAGTGACAGGGGTGTGCAGGAGATGCTTGCGGTGGCGCGCAAAATTGCTGGACACTTTCGGCATTCAGCCAGTGCCTACCGCAGACTAGAGGCACATCAAAAAAGCATGAACCTGCCCTGCCATCACCTCAAACAAGAGGTTGTGACGCGCTGGAACTCCACCCTCTATATGCTGCAGAGGATGGAGGAGCAGCAAAAGGCCATTCAGGCCTACACAGCCACCTACGACATAGGCAAAGGAGTGGGGATGCGCCTCAGTCAAGCGCAGTAGAGACTGATTTCCGTGTTGTGCAAGGTTCTGCAGCCATTTGAACTTGCCACACGAGAAGTCAGTTCCGACACTGCCAGCTTGAGTCAGGTCATTCCCCTGATCAGGCTGTTGCAGAAGCAGCTGGAGAAAGTGAGGGAGGAGCTGGTAAGCCATTGCGATTACACCAAGCATGTAGCTCTTGTGGATGTAGCCCTTCGTACGCTTTGCCAGGATCCGAGGGTGGTCACTCTTTTAAAGTCAGAGGAATACATTCTGGCCACCGTGCTCGATCCTCGGTTTAAAGCGTATGTTGTGTCTCTGTTTCCGGCGGACACAAGTCTACAGCGGTGCAAAGACCTGCTGGTCAGGAGATTGTCCTCTGAAGAGGACCGTGACATGCCAACAGCTCCACCCTCATTTTCTTCCACATCTATGGCTGCGATGAAAAAGCTCAGTTTTCCCAAAAGAGGCACTGGCGGGGATGCTGATAACATCTGGTCCGGACTGAAGGACCTGCCAACCATTGCAGACATGTCTACTCTCGCTGCATTGGATGCTGTCACAATAGAAAAAATTGTGGATGATTACTTTGCTGACACCATCCAAGTAGACATGTCAGACAGTCCATATTGTTACTGGCAGGAAAAAAAGGCAGTTTGGAAGCCCCTGTACAAACTGGCTCTATTTTACCTGAGTTGTCCCCCCTCCAGTGTGTACTCGGAAAGAGTTTTTAGTGCAGCGGGGAACCTGGTCAGTGAGCGGCGAAGGAGGTTGCTTCCTCACAACGTTGAAAAAATGATGTTTATAAAAATGAATAATCAATTCCTCAATGAAGTACAGCACTGCCCTCCAGATACTACAGAGGGACCTGTGGTTGTGGAGTCCAGCGGGGACGAATTGATAATGTGTGATGAGGAGGAAGTACACACTGTAGGGGGAGAGGAATCAGAGGTTGAGGATGAGGACGACATCTTGCCTCAGTAGAGCCTGTTTAGTCTGTACAGGGAGAGATGAATAGCTTTTTTGGTGTGGGGGCCCAAACAAACCAATCATTTCAGCCAAAGTTGTTTGGTAGGCCCTGTCGCTGAAATGATTGGTTTGTTAAAGTGTGCATGTCCTATTTCAACAACATAAGGGTGGGTGTGAGGGCCCAAGGACAATTCCATCTTGGAACTTTTTTTTTTGCATTATATGACCAAGCAACAGTCGTTTGCCATGTTCAAAAAGTAAAACCAAATTTTAAAAAATTCAAGAAATTAAACCAAAAGTAAAATGCCGTGTCATAATTTAAAACAAGAGTTTTTGACGTGCTCTAAAACTACTATATTGTTGTTTATATTTTATAAACACTAAACTTGAAAGCTTGAGTCTTTCAATAAAAAAGTAACTGTCCATTGCACGAATATTTGCAACAGGGACAATTTTAGGGTTAAGAAAGCCAACTGATAACACTTCGACGCTGTCTGTCTTTATAAACACTACACTTGGAAGTTGGAGGAGGTATTGTGGCCCCGGCACCAAATTTACTACCGGGGCCACTCCACTGTGCAGTCCATATTTAGGTGTATCAGATATTAAACAACGGTGACAGTTGATGCCCAATTTTTTAATTATATTGTGGCCTCGGTACCAAATTGTGTACCGGGGCCACCACACTACGCAGTCCAGATACTTGTTTGGTGGAATTCAGACCAGTTGAGGGTTTTATTATTATATTGTGGGGACCACTCTATCTATACCACACTACAACTCTATACCACTCTATTTCATACTTTAATTCTATTTAATACTTTAATTCTATTTCATACTTTAATTCTATTTAATACTTTAATTCTATTTCATACTTTAATTCTATTTAATACTTTAATTCTATTACTAATTACCATAGAGAGGAACAAAATAAACCAATTTTACCAAAAGTATAATATGACTTAGACTTACAAACACTACACTTGAAAGATGGTGCCTTTAAATGAAAAAGTCAGTCTTCATTGCACGACTATGTGCAACAGGGACAGTTTTTTGGTTTACAAAGTCAACCAATAACACTTGGTCCCTGTCTGTCTTTAACATACTTGATGGGATCTCAATGACGAATTGTCTGTACCATGTTTGGAGGAGGTATTGTGGCCCCGGTATCAAATTGGGTACCGGGGCCACCCCACTACGCAGTCCAGATACTTGTTTGGTGGAATTCTGACATGTGGAGGGTGTATTTATTTTATTGTGGCCCCGGTATCAAATTGGGTACCGGGGCCACCCCACTACGCAGTCCAGATACTTGTTTGGTGGAATTCTGACACGTGGAGGGTTTTTTAATTATATTGTGGCCTCTGTACCAAATTGTGTACCGGGGCCACCACACTACGCAGTCAAGATAGATAGATGCGTATCATAGATAAAGTACATTCAGTGGTGTGGGGCAAATTGAAAAATATTCAAAATGCACTGACATTATCAAAAACAAGAGGTTGTCACACGCTAAAACTCCAACATGTATATGATGGAGAGGATGGAGGAGCAGCCGTATGTGTAGTGTAATGCAGACCTGTTGAAGGTTTTTTATATATTTTATTGTGGTGCCCAGTGCCCACTCCTCTAGGCAGTCCAGGTACATTTATTGGTGCGATTCATAAAAGTTCAGGGTTTTTAATATATTGTGGTGACCCACTCCTCTACGCAGTCCAGGTACATTTATTGGTGCGAATCAAACAAGTTGATGGTTTTCTTATTATATATATTGTGGTGACCCACTCCTCTACGCAGTCCAGGTACATTTATTGGTGCGATTCATAAAAGTTCAGGGTTTTTAATATATATTGTGGTGACCCACTCCTCTACGCAGTCCAGGTACATTTATTGGTGCGAATCAAACTAGTTGATGGTTTTCTTATTATATATATTGTGGTGACCCACTCCTCTACGCAGTCCAGGTACATTTATTGGTGCGAATCAAACAAGTTGATGGTTTTCTTATTATATATATTGTGGTGACCCACTCCTCTAGGCAGTCCAGGTACATTTATTGGTGCGATTCATAAAAGTTCAGGGTTTTTAATATATATTGTGGTGACCCACTCCTCTACGCAGTCCAGGTACATTTATTGGTGCGATTCATAAAAGTTCAGGGTTTTTAATATATTGTGGTGACCCACTCCTCTACGCAGTCCAGGTACATTTATTGGTGCGATTCATAAAAGTTGATGGTTTTCTTATTATATATATTGTGGTGACCCACTCCTCTACGCAGTCCAGGTACATTTATTGGTGCGATTCATAAAAGTTCAGGGTTTTTAATATATATTGTGGTGACCCACTCCTCTACGCAGTCCAGGTACATTTATTGGTGCGAATCATAAAAGTTCAGGGTTTTTAATATATATTGTGGTGACCCACTCCTCTACGCAGTCCAGAAAGATACCTTGTTGCAACGTTTTGGACTAATAACTATATTGTGAGGTGTTCAGAATACACTGTAAATTAGTGGAAATGCTTGTTATTGAATGTTATTGAGGTTAATAATAGCCTAGGAGTGAAAATAAGCCCAAAAACTTGATTTTTAAACTTTTTATGTTTTTTTCAAAAAAAATCCGAATCCAAAACCTTAAATCCGAACCGAGACCTTTCGTCAAGTGTTTTGCGAGACAAATCCGAACCCCAAAAATAACGAAAATCCGGATCCAAAACACAAAACACAAGACCTCAAAAGTCGCCGGTGCACATCCCTAATTAGCAGTACAAAAATGCGTATATTACAGGTAAAAAAGGTCCCCTATAAATGTGCCCTTTTATAAATACACAGTAAAGTACAAAATAGGTGATATGAAAACCCACTATTTTACTATATGCTGTAGAATGCACACATTTAGATTCTTATAAACTGCAGACTGCAGATACTTACTGCTGTTACTATAACCTTTTCTAAAACTTTAACCATTAAACTTAACACTAAATATAACGACACCAGACAACTGTTAAATTTGGCAAAATTTAGGTCACAATTTATTAAATTTAAATTTGAATTTAAATAGATATTGGAGAAGGCAAAATCATGAGGCGGCCCAACCGACGTCAAAATACCAAACAGTTTATGGCTATCCGGCACTAACCACTGGACCCAGGACAAATCCTTTACAATTGGCAGGTGCTAAATCTGGCGTCAGCGTGACTGTCCACCTCAAAAAAGTGCTATAGTCAAGCACACCTTAAAAGGGAACCTTCATTTCTGCTTGTAACTCAGAGTTTGCTTCTTTCTAGGTTCATCTGCACCTCTGTAAAGAGGAAACTTTGTTCAGGAATGTGCCTGTAATAAGGCAAACTGAGCCTGATGCCTAAGGCAGAAAATTTTAAATGGTACAAAAATGTAGGTAACTCTACTCAACAGCCATTTTGCATCTGTCATTATATATATCAATTTACATGTAATTTTGTGTATAGAATCCAAATATACTTTCAGAAATTTGATATCACATAAGGTTTTTGAGATATTTTGAAAAATTGATGTTCGAAAAGTAATCACAATAAGTGCTCTGTAATTCGTCAATGTGCGAGTGTACTGATGTTAATGGTTCAATGATTGAGTTTGGTGTTCAGCACAATACTAGTGAGTTGTTTATTGATTCCTCGAAGAGTAATCTGAAAGTAGTGTTACTCCATAATGGTAATAAACTCCCTTCAGTGCCTCTTGCCTATGCAGTGGACATGAAATAAACTTATGAAAGTACGCTGTGTTGTTGGAAGGAATCAAGTATGAGGATCATGGATGGAATCTTTGTTGTGACTTAAAGGTAGTTGCGCTGCTGTTAGGTATACAAGGTGAATTCACAAAGTACTGCTGTTTTCTGTGTTTATGGGACAGTAGAGACACTAAAAATCACTATATCACAAAGAAGTGGCAAGAGACCTATGTTGCCTGAGAAAAAAACAGCAAGTACACTCCTTTGATTGAGCCGCAAAAAAAATCATTTTACCCTCGGCTTCACATTAAGTTGGGCCTAGTGAAGCATTTTGAGAAAGAAGGCCAGGCTTTCAGTTATATGAAGGAACAGTCTCTGAAGCTAAGTGAAGAAGGCATATTTGTAGGCCCCCAATTCAAGAAACTGAAAACAGATTAAATATTTAGTGGTAAATTAATGGAAATTGGGTCTACTGCTTGGTCCTCCTTTAAGGCTGCTGTGCATGGACTGTTAGGGAACAGAAAAGAGGCCAAATACATGTCCATCGTGAATGAGCTATTGGACAACTACAGGAATATGGGTTGTAGAATGTACCTTTAAATTCCCTTTTTACATTCCCATCTAGGTTTTTTCCCTAACAACCTGGTTGAATGATAAAAAGGGGGAATGTTTTCACCAAGACATTCTGACAATGGAGTATTGCTACCGAGGACGCTGAGACAATGATAGAGGACTACTGCTGGTCCCTTTTTAGAGAGACCAATGAGACATAGTGCAAACTGAAAGCGTCAACATCCTATTTCGCTAAAGCAAAGTGACTTTACATTTTATATTTTATTAACAATTGCATTACGGCTAATTTGGATTGTTAGGAGTTTCTGCAGTTTTTTTGTATTTTATAAATGAATACGAAGAGAATACTTAAATTCTGTAGAGATTCATTGAAATTTTCAGTTATCTTGCTTTTTTCATGTATATCTATTACGCTTTTGTTATTTGTGTGTAGCTAATAAATGGACATTATAGAGATTTTTCCGCTGAATTCAGTATCCCTAAGTTAGGCGAAAACACGTATTCACATGCCAGATGCAGAGATTATTTTAAAACTTGCTGAGTAGTGTAATTAGTTAAAAATGCTAAATTTCTAACTGCAAAAGTTGAAGTTAATGCTTTTACCTTGCTGGTATATCTAATAATTATTTAAAATAGTTGTCCTTTATAATATACTGAATTTATACCTCGCCCCTCAATAAGTTTACATTTTTCTAATTATTCCCAATATAGTTTTTCGACCTTCATTAAGCTATTATATTATTAACTGATATATATCAGTAAGGGGATATCGGGGGGGTTGTTCATACTTGTCATTTTTATTAAATATTTTCAAGTACACTGGATTCACAGCAAACAATGTCCCAATGAATGTAATAAGTACCACTGCCTTATCTGTGCAACACTTTGCAAATTAACTAGTGAAAGCACAGGCATATACAGTGTACTGGAAATAGATTTAGCCCACATCTTTTTTCATACGTAAGTATCTCACTTAAAGAGCTCACATACATTTTTTTATTTCTGAGCCATACACATTCATCTACACAATTCCCTTACTAATTTGTAAAGATCCTTTGCCTACACAAGCCTGACCGATATATTACTTATATTACCTGCTTCCACTTGGCTTCCACATGTCTCCTGTATTGTGCAGATGTACGTCTAGACCACATCACCAGGTTACAACCATTTTCCAAGATGGCATGACTGCTATTCTACAAATAGAGCTGGATTAAAGATTTAAAGGGCCCGGAGCACTTAATCAGGGGGGGTGCTATTATGTAATATGGTTATCATTTTATACAAATTTTAGACAAACACTCAGGTAATACTGTGTGCACTACTGTTGGTTGCACGCAGCTCTGCCTTCACGAGCAGTACAGTGTGAAGCAGGACATACCTCCCAACTGTCTATGATGTCAGACCAAATCCTGATAAAGCGAGACAGTCATCCAAATTAAGGACTGCCCCACCATATTCAGGACAATTGGCAAACTGTCCTGCTCTATCCTACCTGTTCTTGTCACTTTCACTACCTGTGGCTGCTGGTTTCTTTAGCTCAGTTGCTGCTTGTCTAGATCCTGGATTATTGGGGGCCCTATTTGGAAAAAAATGGGTACATGAAATTTAGGGAACTCCAACCAGTTTTGACCTTCTAGCACCCACATTTAATAATCAGGCCTCCCTCTAGCCCCAACATTAAAAATAGTCTTCACATTTGATAAATAGATCTATTTGTCTATTGCCCTCCAACCAGCCCTGACATTAAATTAATAGAAGTCCAATTTAATAAATAAGCATATTTCCTTCCCTCCAAATAGCCCCAACATTATATTAATAGCATTTACATTTAATAAATGTAACCATTTCCCACAGCCTCCCCCGGCATTAAACAATTCAAATTTACATTTAATAAATAGTCCTCCTCCCCAAACTCAGCCCCACATTTAATTAATACCCCCCAAACCACCCCATAATTAAATTATGGCCCCATCACCCCATCCATGTGGAAATAGTGGCGCTATATAAATATATGTTGACGATGCTGATCTTAAATTAATATGCCCCATATTAAATTTAATTGCCCCACCATCACCCCACAAATAAAATAGCATCCATTAAATAATTAACCCCCACCTACACTCCACCATTAAATTAATAGCCTACCTCCCACCCACATTTATTAAGACCCCCCCTCTCATTTTCATCACATATTATATTAAGACCCTCACTCCATTCTTTCACCCATTATATTAAGTGACCAATTATACTATTGAAATATGTATATGACCTCTTATTCCTATAACCCCTCTCCTCTCTCTAATCCCCTGGTATCGTCTATTCTGTTACTCAATCTCTGGATACATTCCTATCTATTCTATTTCTAGCTCCACCACCTCTTTATCTTTGGACTTTACCTCTGTTTGCACAAGTATATAGGCATAACCTTAACCTGACTTGGGGCCTTACATCAATAATTAGATGTGTCACTTCTGGCAGCTATTGCAGCCAGAAGTATTTTTGGATAAGTCTCAATTAACTTTAAACACAGTGATGGAACAATATTTACCCATTTCTCAATGTATAATTCCTCAAATTGGGTCGGATTAGTTGGGAAACAGCAATTAATAGTTTGAGGTCTTGCCACAAATTTTCTATGGCATTAAACTTAGGACTGGGAAGCTGAACAACATCTATGTTGATCATTGCACTGTTGAAATGCATCCTTCTCACTTTGAGCTTTATGGCAGGTGTTTATTCAGGATTTGTTTGCAGTGTCTACCAATCCTACAAAATTGCCAATCCATGTGTTTGAAAAGCATGATGCTTCAACTGTCATACTTCAATGTTATGACATGGTACCTAAGCTAGTATTTGATCTAATATGAGGTCCAAAAATTCTACTTTAGTCTCATCAAACCAAAACACTTTCTGTCTCATGTCTTCTATATGGTTCTCCCAAACTGTTTATGGCAAAGATATGTGTTTTTCCTAGCCAGGAATTCTTCCTTGCAGCCCTCCCATAAAGCCTTACAGTGTAATGCCTTGAGCATTGTTGACCCATATACACTGTCTTCCATCAACATCCCTGCCCGGCAGTAGCTTCTCTGATAAGTGCCCTTCTTGTTGGGCAAATGAGTTTAAAGGGGTGGTCTGACCAAGGCAGTGTAGCTATATATACCTCTTCTACTTCTGTACAATGGACAGCTCTGATTTTCCAACAAACTTCTTTTCAATGGTCTTGTACTCTTCTCTCAATTTGAGCAGCTCTAGAACTTTTTAAAGATACATTTTATTTCTGTTTTTCATTTTTAAAAAATGTATGGAAAAGTTTAGGATTTGACATGGTACTCATCACTTTGTGGCTTAATGCCAAAATCCTACTTTACACTATTTCAAATACAGAAACTGTTGTATCACAATGTGAAAAATGTATATGATAGAACAGTGATGGGCAAACTACGGCCCGCTGTACTTATAGAGGTAACACTGCTATATAACACCCTCCCGTCCCATTAAAAAAAATTGTATTATATATTTCGATATTTGAGTTTTTTTAATAAATTATATTGGCCCGCCTAAAGTTTTTCTTTTTTATTTGGCCCGCTCCTGAAAAAGTTTGCCCATCAGTGTGATAGAATATTGGTCAAATTCTCTGAACTGCACAAGATTAGGAAGCTAAATCCTAGACTCCAGTAGTTCCTTCCCTGCAGACTATCTGTAATTTAAGGATATTTGATTGAGACACAAGCAGGGGTGATCACTGGGCCCTATAGCAACATTTTATTGGGTTGGGATGACTGTGTATTGCTATTAATTTGTGTTTGATAGCCCCCAAAAACACAAACTGCCCACATAAACTCTTTAACCAACATGGCCAATATCAGAAAACTGAAGTTAGGGCTCTATGAACATATCCCATCGTTGCCGTGGTCGTGGAAATGTCATATTGCAACAACATTTAGGATGCAGCTCCTTGAGATCTTAAGAGTCTGAAGCTTACCTGTATATTTAATATTAGACCTTTGGAAAATTACATATTGCCTAATACCGAAGAAAATTAAAATAAAGGTCTCTCAATTGTACCATTTTAGCCTCAACATGAGTCAAAAAGAGACATGACTTCATTAGGGAGATATTTTGCTGCTCCTTCTATGAGGACAGAGGTTAAACGGACTTATGTCTCTTATTGACCCAGTAACAATGTAAGTATGCATTAAGTGAAACTTGAAATAGATTCATCATTTTCATGTGACAACTAATGCAGGGGATGAATGAGAAGTGATATGTGACAGGATCTGATCCAACTTGTTAGCAGTCTTGACGTAACATTCTGTACCCATAAGAGCTGTGAAGTTAATTAGCCCTGGAAACTACAAGTAATAGACATCAAACAAATAAAGTTTGTAATTTGTTACAAAAATTGATAAATGAAAAGTAAAACAAACTGAAAGAATCAATTATACAGTATCAATTTGTTGATATTCTAATAGCATAGTTCTTAAAATAAAATAGGCAATGCAGTTATAATTTGTATTAACAATAAAATATTAGTACACATGAATGCACTAATATGTTCATTTCAGAATAACCATTCTGATAATAAATGTTGAGTAGCTTTTTAAATTTCATTGGATTTACCACCACTAGATGTACAGACCTAAACAAAACATTCCCATCAGAATTTACATTTCTTGCTCCCATGGTTTCTCAGTTTTCGGACTGCAGATTCCCAATCTTTACCACATCTCATTGATATAAATAAATAATTGTATATTACCAGTTGAAATTATGTACTTTTTGAATCCCAACAGTCCAGAAAAAAATCGTGGACACAAATTGTTAGCTCCTCAAATCCACCCAACTATGCCCCAATCTGTATACACGTGGCCCCATTTTACAGAAACAGCACCTCCGAATGCGCAATCTCTGTCTCTATTGGGCAGTTAAAATTAGGACTTTTGGAGGGTTAGGTTGGGTACACACTGCAGGTTTTTCACCTGATTTCCATGCCAATCACACAATAAACGACCTTTATGCCCGATTTCGCATTAGTGTGTACGCTCCAACAATCATGTTTCATCATTCCAAAGCATATCGTATCGTTTGATTTGCTCTTATAAACAGAATAAAAATCTTTATAAATGATGGAATGATGTTGTGAAAATACTGAAGTGTGTATGCACTTATGAACAGCAGTGTAGGCAGATCTCCATAGAGTTTACAGAGTCACAATCTTTGCAGCTGATGGTTATGACAGATGAAGAGCACAGATCTGAAGGAAAATCATGTAAAATGTGTATAGTGTGTACACATGTATTGGCATGCTGATCAGGACTTTCAGTCGTTGGTAAAATTGTTAACAATATTGAATCGGAGAAATTTTCTATAGTGTGTACCCAGTCTTATGTGTACTGATGTATCAATCATGGGTCCTGGATGTTGCAGTGCACAATAGCCCATGAATCAAGGAAGCCCCCTTAACTTGGGAACTCTGGGCACTCAGTTACACAGCCAGGCAGGCATAACATTTTGGTGAGTTCCAGACACATCAGCATGGCTTTGCTGGCACTGTCCCTCATCAAGGATCCCACACTGATAAAGCAACCATTGTTATGCATGTATGTATACATCTCAATACACCTAACTTCCAACAGCAATAAACATATGTATAAAATAAGATGTATTTTTTAGAAAAAGATAGTAAGTTATAAACCAGAGGTTAATATAAAAGAAATAAAAACGTGTTAAAAAAGTAATATCTTGATGGCCTATCTGCAAATCTGGCCCTAATTTCCACCATTGCAAATGTTCGCTGTGAATATACCAGGGGTAATAGTGAGCTTTTTTGCTTTCCACCTGACTGGTTTGTCTGTAAGCAGCCTTATGTGTCAGCCTGGCTTCCCTATTGTGTATGAAATAAAATAGGCAATGAGTGCGTAAAGTAAGGGGATTTCATTGTCAAACACAACACACAGGATTATGGCACTTACATGAACAAATACCAGTGGGTCAACGCTCCAAACCTAGCATACCACTCTATCTAAAAGGAGCTACAATCACCATCCCTAGGTACCAATGTCTGGTGCTGAGACATGGCCCTAAACCAGCAAGGTCAGGACAAAATCCATCTTTCGAATTGTAGTGGGCTAACAAAGTGACAAAGTCCATGGAGGCATCCACAAGTGGAGTAACAAGAACAATTCTCTTATCAGCCCAACCAGAACTGTAACCCCTAGTCAAATTGTGCATGCAAAAGAGAGATGAAGTGCTGGGCAAACCCTTCTTTCATGCCTAACCTGATTCCCGCAGTGGTGTGACTTTAGCAGGACAGTCCTTAGATAACTCATCTGCTCTAGAATGGTGTCTGCATATTAGAGGGGCCACTCATTAGTCTCACCCCCTGTGCTGAGGTAATAGCAGGCACTCTGCTGTGAGTGAGTTTGGGCAGTCTTGCTGGACAGAAAGGTGAACAGCTAGTATCTGCACAATCATCAAATCACATACAGTTCCTTTAAATAAAAGAAAAAAATACAGAAACAGGGAGATTTACTCAATTTCTTATCTCTATTGTTCTAGAACTCAGAAATATGGATCATAATCCCAATATAATTGGTCTCCAGGTAAAATAAACAAATATTCTCTGCCCTCACTGTAACTTTAAAAGATAAGCTTCCCTTCTCAGTTCCCCTCCCTCTGAGATCACTCATTAGGGAAATTATATGTTAATAGATGAGAAATTCACATCTGGGTTTTTTGATCTGAGCATACTTATTTTACAGTATAGATCTGACCATGTGCTCTGATAACTGTGCTGTAGATATGCCCAATCCCTAGCTGTAGTCACCTCTTCCCCCTGCTATGAGATAGAACATAAGCAACAATAGGGTCCCTGGTAGGACAAATGGTCAGTTTATATGTCAGCAAAACTAAATGAACCCCTTTGCTACCTGCCCAAAGTGAGTTACAGCAACTCATCTTTAATATTTTAACCCCTAATTGTGTCATAACCTCGACAATTCAGTACAATGAAGTCTGGGAAAATTTAAAGTTTATTGTCATAAATTAACTGTCTTTGCTGGCCCAAATATATGGGCCATTGTTTAGAGTTAGGACCACCCTATTAGCAAAATCACCGTGGAGAGGTGGGTGGCTTAAACATACATTTGCAAATGTGTGTAACTGAGACTTTTGCATTTTTATCTACAGTAGAAATAGCAGATCTGTTGCTGGCTATAGCAGTGTGCTGGGGGAACTCTTTTCGTGTGTTTGTTCCTTTTAGGATAAGCCCACCCTTTCACGCACCTGCTATAGCCTATAAATTGATTGAGCAACTTTCATTTCTTTATTTGTCTTTGCTAATCGTCACTTATCTCTGATGAAACAACCTACAAAAAGGCGAAGAAACGCATCAGGTGACACCAGCATGTACACATTTTTTAGACTATGTAGGAACTCTATGTGTGTCTGGAATCAGTGTGACCTAAGGATTGTTCTCTACAGTTCCTGTTTGTCAGAAGCACCCTGAGAAGTCATCTTTCTTTAAGGTACAGCGATTGATTTATGCTGTAGAAACGAGGCTTGACAGCACATTTGAACTATATTTGCTGCTTAGTATTAAACTCCAGCCATTTTCTTGCATGAACTACTAATAAGTGGGAAGTATCATTCTCCACTCAGCTTCATTTTGATTGCTTTAGGCCTTATTATAGGAAGTGAACTTTTCATACATTGGGAGAACTGTGGTCATAATATGCCTAATACATGTATTATGTGATTTGTGCTCAGAGAAGATGAACTTTATTATGATTTTTTGTGATTGGTCTGATATCAAATTGTACTTCTGCCACGCTAAGCGATATATATTAATTTTAATAAGTGTTTATTTTTTAACCTTTTTAATATATTGGATATTTAATTTATGAGCACACTTATGTTTTTTTCTTTTCTGTTATAGTTTAACTGCAAAAAATCTCAAGATTGTCCTGATAAGACTACGCATGGAATCCTTGAGATTATTCCACTATTATCAAATGATGTTATGTTATGTATTAAAATAAAGGTATTGTTATCCTTTTACTTGGTTAATAAAAATGCTGAACAATCATTTATGCTGAAATAGTTTGTGTCAATGGTCAGTTTATAGTTATAGCCAAATAATTTTCCTAACCCTTGACTGGAGTTCCCACGGAACAAATGATAAAGATTGGAATTGACTGATTATCAGTGTAATTTAATAAGCATGCACTTAAAATGTACAGATAGCATATTTGGCTGGGTCTTCATCATCGGGTGGGGGGGTCATTTACGGCTCTAAATATTGCAGCACAACATATATTTTGCGCATTGCAGATAGGTTCGTGTTCCAAAGATCATCAATTGGGCAGATGTTTTGCGCAATCTTTCAATATTTATTACTAGGTCTCCAAAAGTACAAAAGCCAGCTCTGCATATTATCACATTTGGAATCCAACCTCCTCCTTAATTTGAACTTTTTTTTCTCCCAGAGTACTGCTCGTTTAAAACTCATTTACATATGACATAATCCATGAAAGTATGGGAATATATGTTTGAAATACATACGTTTGTGTGCAAAGAATTAGTTATATGTTTTCTGCAATACATCTAAACAGAATAAAGAAAGTTTTTGAAATTAGTGGACTTTGCTAGCTCCAAGGTGAGGTTAAAATCTGAGGCTTTTGAATTAATAAAAAAACTCAGTTGAGTCCTGCAGGATGAAGCATCAGATATAAACTGTCTCCATCTCTTATGTCTTATTTTGTATCCAAAATAAAACATAGTTAATGTGGTGAGAGCAGGGTGCCAGGCTGATTGAAAATAAAGTTTGAGACTACTTGGCATCCTCTCTCACCAGTGCAAGTTGTATTGACTGTATATGTAACATTCTATGGCAATGTCAGTATGTGTTCTAATGTATAGTATTAGTTCACTGTTCAAAACTTTCACTATGTGGGTTATCTAGGCACAGCATACAATAACTTCTAAAAGAGCTATTGTCACTTGGGCACATTGGGATTTCCGGGCCAGCAGCACCACAGAGACTGTTAACACTGACAGCTGATAATATTGTGGTGGGACTTCCTGTGTATCACAATTCTAGCAGATGAAGCGGGTGAAATAAATATTGAACACATCAACATTTTTCTCAGTAAATATATATTTAATGTGGCTATTGTAATGAAATTTACACCAAATGTCAGCAACAACCGTTGCAATCCACACATGCAAAGAAATCAAGCAATGTCCATGAATTAAGTTTTGTGTAACAATGTGAAATGACACAGGGAAAAAGTATTGAACACACTTCCTGAAATGTATTTAATACTTTGTACAAAAGCCTTTGTTGGTAATGACAGCTTCAAGACGCTTCCTGTATGGAGAAACTACTCATATTTCACAGGAGGTGGCGGTCAGCTGGGAGCATGAGTTCATCCATAATGATTGAAATGGGTTAAATCAAGAAGTGGCTCTAGATGCCCGTATACAGGAGTTATCAAGGTCCTGTGGACAAGTGGAATTAACACCATTGCTTAACACCTCTGCAAAGATGAATTCTCAGATTAATGTTAAATATTACCCTGGTATCTTCACAGTTAATAACATTGAAAAACTACAAAAATCCATCAAGTTAAAACTATTATGAGTTCATATTGTGTTGATCCAGAGAAAGACTAAATAAAACCCCAGTAAGGCAAATGCCAACTTTGCCTTACATTAGAAAAAACAAAATCCTTCCTGACCCCATAAATGATAATTGGATTAATTTCCTTGATTAATCACCCTAACAGCTAAAGGTAACATTTTTGTAACGGATGCATTCAACCCTCTTAAATTGAGTTAACAAAATCAATTTTCACCACCACCCTTGATAGATAATTCTAATATGACTACCCTTATAGTCAAGAACCCTTTCTATGCTGCCAGTGAAGCTGTCTGTTCTAAAATCGCAGTGAATGTCTTCAGCATCATCTATTTATTTATATTGCGCCACTGATCTAGATGTCTTATTGTTACTTGCATAGTCCTGGGTATGATAAGCTCATCAGACAAATCTTTACAGTCTGAAACTGGGTATACTTATAACTACTAGTTATGTCACCACAAAAATAGCACTAGAAAAATAGTTCTATAAATGAGGGGGTGTAGCCATTAGCATAAAAGCATAAGTGAGTTAAGCTATATTGGGCCTGTTTCATTAAAGCACGCAAAACTAACGTAATATACGTAATATCCGCATTCAACTACAATCGGATCCAAAGAAATGTCTCTTGTTAAATATGGATGTAGGTAGGCTCTGCATAAAAGACATTTGCTGTAATGGGACAGACAGAACACACTGCTGCATACGTGCAATACATATGTGGAATATAAAGTCCCAGCAGAACAAGCAGAAAAAGTGTCACCTGTTAATAATATAGGGCCTGATTCAGTGGCGAACGGATCTGTTGCAGAATTTGCAATGCGTATTTTAAGAACAAACGGGGAGATAAGAGATTCCCAATGCAATAAGGAATGGAAGGTTGAAGAACACGCCCACCTTCAGTCCTTTACGCAATGAAATATAAGAAGCAAGGGGTCTTAAGAATCGCTTCTTAACGTCTGCTTCTTATTTAAAGTTAATAAAATGTTACGTAACAGAAAATGTGGGAGGTGCGAAGAGTTTGATTGCAAATGTTAAAACACAATTGGAGTGTATTATGCAGCACAGTTGTAACCTAATTATTCATTGTAACACAAGTTTAGAGAACCTTGGACAAATGATTTTGATTTGTTTTTAATGAACTAAATTAACACACCTTCTTATTCACCTACATGAAAGTTTGTGTAAAGACTTTGATTACAACTAAGAAGGTGGATGTAGATTAATCTCATAATAAATCGAAAGCATAAATAAACATGCATATTAAAATAAACAGTAATGTATTGTAAAAATGTATATAATTTACGTTGCAAAATGCATAGCCTACTCGTCCATATGCGATACATAGAAAAGTATATACAGATAAAAGGCATAAGTCAGAAATCGAACTCATAACTCTATTGTTCGAAGGTGAATTGGCTAACCACTAAGACAACGTTCATTTGGAAATTAAAAAACAATTCTAGAGACTAGAGTGAGAAGTACAACAATACAGCATGTGGGCAACAGATGTAAGAGCTGGATAATAATACTCTTCCTTATTACACAAAAATATATGGTAGTTACAATTAACATATTTTAAAATATTAGAGAAAAAGCAAACAACCTTAGGCCATTTTGGATCAAAATATTACTTGACTGCATGTACTTTGTACACACCTGTACTTTCAAGCTGTAAAAACTACTTCTGATGCCTTAACTGTAATGCAGGTCCCCCAATAACCTAAAAGGAATAACATTGATAACTATAAATACTTACATGCTGCAAAAGGCAACTCCTTCATGTCTTTTTCTTACTCCATGAAATAATCCTTGCCTCACCTTCTTTGGGCTCCAGATGACAGCTAGGCCATAAGGTCTGTAAGAATAAATTACAAACATTTAGCTATTTACTAAAATAGTGTCTGTTTCTCACTTATCCACAAAATGAAAGAGAGTGCAAGGAATCACCATTCGAAAACATTGATAAATCAGTGCCTTAAAATCAATGCACACGCAACACTTTTCACAATTCACATAGTGAGTCAAATATATGAATAACAAACTATGCTTAATTACAGAATATTTTTCAGGTGAGGCAGACATGTCCCAGCTAAGGCCTGGAAGTACATCAATAAAAGCCTTTAGTTTGGTCTAATTTAAACAAAACTAATGTCACTTACCGGACTGTGAGTGCTTCTTCCCGTGTATTTAAGAACCGTGGTCGTCCACCATCCTGAGGGTTTTGGGCATGTGCAGCCCTTTCAAACCTTCAGTTCATGTTCCTTTTAGTTAATTGGCTGATCAGGCAACACTCCCTATTTAAAGCACCTGAGGTCAATGCCTCGTTGCCTGATCTTGGAGTCTCATTCCCCATGAGCTTCTGAAGGTGTTCCTGTGTTTCCTCGTGTATTCAGCTCCGCTGATTCCTGTGGTTTCCAGACCATTTCTACTCCTGTGGTTTCCAGACCACTTCAACACTCCTGTGTCTCATCGTGACTGTATTAGCTGATTCCTATCCGCTGCCTCCGTGCACTACAATTATCAACTCACTTCAACACTCCTGTGTCTCATCGTGACTGTATTAGCTGATTCCTATCCGCTGCCTCCGTGCACTACAGTTATCTACTCACTTCAACTCTCCTGTGTTTCATCGTGACTGTATTAGCTATTAGCTGATTCCTATCCGCTGCCTCCGTGCACTACAGTTATCAACTCACTCCAACTCTCCTGTGTTTCATCGTAACTGTATTAGCTGATTCCTATCCGCTGCCTCCGTGCACTACAGTTATCTACTCACTTCAACTCTCCTGTGTTTCATCGTGACTGTATTAGCTATTAGCTGATTCCTATCCGCTGCCTCCGTGCACTACAGTTATCAACTCACTCCAACTCTCCTGTGTTTCATCGTGACTGTATTAGCTGATTCCTATCCGCTGCCTCCGTGCACTACAGCTATCAGCTCACTTCAACTCTCCTGTGTTCCATCGAGACTGCACCAGCTGATTCCTATCCGCTGTCTCCGTGCTCAACAGTTCCAGCTCATCTCAACTCTCCCGTGTTTCATCGAGACTGCACCTGCTGATTCCTATCCGCTGCCTCCGTGTACCTGCGGTGTCCTGCTTGCCGCTACCCTTCAGTTCTATTTGTGTCTGCAGCCAGCTGATCCACTCTCCGTGCTTCTACAGTGTTCCTGCCTGTGTCAACTCGCCTGTCTGCATCGGATCAATGCCTCGCTGCTTTCATCTCGGCTAGACCATCTCTACACGTCAGTGTTCTCCAGGTGTCCAGTCCTATATACTACTGCTTCCTGAGTATTTGTTCCCTTCTCCGCTGGTCTACCTACCTGTGCGCTGCACCTACTTGACTACCGCTTCTACCCTCCTGGGACTTCGCATCCTGCCGGCCTCCAGCCGTTCAGGTATCTCTGCACTCCTGTCTGACAGCCTGCTCCTGAACCATGGTATGCATACTTCTCATTGACTGTGCTGGTGTATTGCATATCTTGCTGGACTGAGTTTTCTCCCCTGGAGTTTACTATCCGCTGAGACTATTGCCATCATTTGACTGTGTTACCTTTTGCCGGATAGTTCCTGTGACTTTGTATTATTGTGCAGTGCTGTTCAGCCATTACTATATTGTGCATATCATCGTGGGATCAAGTTCAGTGTGCCCGTGTATACTCTGTATTGCAGTTCTCTCCCCGTGCTCCTCCTCACATATATATTCAGTGGTACAACTTGCTAGAGGCAGACCACTGATCCCTGTTTCCCGAGTCACCTGTTCTAGTATCCTTTCACATAGCAGTGGTACAACTTGCTAACACAGACCACTGACTTCCCGGATACCTCCACCTGGATTCCATTCCTTCACATAGACAGCGGTACAACTTGCTAAACGCAGACCGCTGACTCTCATCACCTCCTCGTTGCTGCTGGACATTCCTCCTCACTATAGCAGTGGTACAACTTGCTACCGCAGACCACTGACTACCCTCACGTTTCCTTTGTCCATTCAGTTCCTCGTGTACTACTATCTGTATATTACCAGTGCTGCTAGTCATAGACTTTCCTCGAGCATTCTCTACCATCTGCTGTCTCCTGTTCCGTGATCACCCCGCTACCAGAGTACCATATTACCATCTATACTACTCTGGTAAGTCTATCACCTGGTGATCCCTGGGTAAAGACTCCTAGTGCCCGTGACAACTAACAATTAAGCGTCATCAGCTATGGCTGTAAAAGTCACATCTGATAATCTCAGCAGGGGCAGAGGCAGCCCTTGCGGGCTGTTTTTAAATTTGCAGATTTCAAAAGTAAAAATTTTTTAAAGTCCAAATGGTCTGGTGCATGCATCATCATCATCATCAGTTATTTATATAGTGTCACTAATTCCAGAGCGCTGTACAGAGAACTCATTCACATCAGTCCCTGCCCCATTTGAGCTTACAGTATAAATTCCCTAACATACACACACACACACACACACACACACACACACGGAGAGAAAGAGACTAGGGTAAATTTTTGATAGCAGCCAATTAACCCACCAGTATGTTTTTGGAGTGTGGGGGGAAACCAGAGCACCCGGAGGAAACCCACGCAAACACAGGGAGAACATACTAACTCCACACAGATAAGGCCATGGTCATAAATTGAACTTATGACCCCAGTGCTGTGAGGCAGAAGTGTCCTAGTAACCACAGTGGCCTAGTAACCACTAGGCCACTGTGCTTCTGTATATGTTTCAAAAAAAGAAACAGGCCTTTACTTTCCTCACCAAATAACTGAATTTTTAGGATGTTAGAGAATTTTAAAAGTGTGATCTAAACCATATTCGAAAAAGAGTTTACCCTGCAAATCAGTCTGGAACCTGAAGTGGTCTGCCTCCACAGTTTCCGGAAGGCTAGGGATCTGTTGGATAAACATGGAACATGGGAAAGTGCAAAAACACATAAGAATTATCTTAATAGATATTAGATTGGAAAGCTTCACAACAAAAAAAAATAGAATTAGGTTGAAATTCATAAGACAAAACACACATATTAAAAAGATCATTACATATGAAGATAGAGATGCACTGTTATTGTGTAACATAAAACATCTTATGCACACATAACATTTAAAATGTCTATAAAAGAGTTAACTAAAATATAACTTTCAATACTAATAAAAGACCACTATAGAAAGCCATACCAGAAAAACACAATATAGAGTCCTAACCAACTTCAGGTGTGCATGAATCGTGGATTGTAATGAGACAAGTATATGCAGGTGTATGGGCCATTGTGGTATCAGATGATGAGAGCTGATGCTGGGTCTATGCAACGCTGTTTGCGAAAATCTGTTGTTTCCTTTTATACTGATTAAAAAATGTTTGATTTTATTTCTGATTGCGAATTATTCTGATATGCATTAGCATAGACTTTCTTATTTTAATTTTTAAAAACCAAAGCATGATCCTTTGTGTTACTGAGAAGATGTGTGCAATTGTTAATTTAATTATGGTCATTAACACTTTAGGATGCCACTAGGTCCTGTGTTGTGGTGTATGTTTGGCTCAATATGAAGTATGCTTTACTGGTTAGACGAATGAGCTGGAAAAAAAGGTTGTTATGAAAGAAGTTGATGCTCAGCTTTTCCTTCTATTCTATTTTATCCATATGCACGTTGGCTTAGTGGTTAGACAATCCACCTTTCAACAGTGGAGACCTGAGTTAGAATCCTCACCAAAGTACTTATCTCTCTGGAGTTTATATATCCTCCCCATGCTTGTGTGGATTTCCTATGTGTCCCTTATGTAAGAGTACACTTGGTTTAAGTTCACACAATTTATCTGAACAAATTAAGCTGTTATGCTTTCATATTATTACTAGCGCATTGTTAGTTACAAATATCAGCAACTAACTGTTACACACATGAACCACTTTACACTTTTATTATAATTGTGGTTGAAATTAAAAAATGGTTGCTTTTAAAAAAAGTACACAATGCTTAATGTTTGATAAAAATCCTGGGAGCCTGCAGAAGGGAAAAGGCGGACAAAGTCCTCCTCCAGGAGACTCATCTTACAGGTACCCACACACAACTGCAGGATAAATAGTTCTCCCAGACCTTTTTTGCCTCAGCAAATTGTAAAAAACGGGGGGTACCAATGCTTATTCATAACAAGGTCCCCTTTCAGTCCACCTCCACCTACTCTGATCTAGAGGGCCATTGTCAATGAATTTAGAGACTTTTATGCCTCCTTATACAACCTTCCTGATTCTCAGCCCCGGGAGAGCCTTCTGTCAGATACGGTGGAGTCGTATTTAGCAAACACCCCTCTCCCACACCTCTCCCAATCCCAGCTCTCTTGCTTAAATGCAAACATTACTGCGGATGAAGTAAAAAAAGCGATAAAATCTCTCAAGCCCTCCTCAGCTCCAGGTCCGAATGGCTTTTCCACACAATACTATGAAAAGTTTGCTGCGGACCTTGTTCCACACCTAACAACCTTTTATAACCAAATTCTTAAGGGGACATCCTTTGACTCCGGCACTACTTTTGTCAATATCTGGTCATTCCAAAACCTGGAAAGGACCTCCTACACTGTGCAGGCCATAGGCCCCATATCTCCCATATCAATGTAGACCTTAAACTCTATGCTAAAATTCTGGCCACTAGGCTCAAACCCCTGCTTCCAGCCCTGATCTATCCGGACCAGGTTGGCTTCATTCCGGGGAGACATGCCCCTGATAATACCAGGAGGACCATCGACCTGATTCACTCCATTCATGCAGCAAGCTGCCCTCTTTAACAATCACATCTCTTCTCCCTCTCATCTCCCTCTCATCTCCAAACTAGACACATATGGACACTTCTCAGGTTATAAGATCAATCCTACCAAAACCAAGAACCTAGACTTTTATATTCCTCAAGCTGACAAACTAAATCTAGATCATACTCACAAAATAAAATACCTAGGCGTCTTCCTAACCAAAAATCTTTCCCACGTCTTCCAAGCCAACTTCCCCCACACCCTATCCCGAATAAAATCACTTGGTCCCAACGATTAATCTCCTGGATAGGCCTCATTAACGCTGTCAAAATAAATATACTTCCTAGACTATTATACTTTTCCAAACCCTCCCCATTTGCATTCTTCCCTATGTATTTAAATTTCTCCAATACAAGACATCAAAATTTATTTGGGTAACCAGATGTCCACATTTACGACTTAGGTTTCTCCACAGGTCTCGGTATTCCAAACTTCAAAACTTCAAAAGATACTACCTTTCAGCCCAGATCACTCAATGGGTCCTATGGAACAGTCCTACATCTGCTAGGGTTTGGGTAACTCATTGTCACAGAGCCTGAGTTTCGAATAGATTTTGAAGCCACGCTCTAGATAGATTTAACCCCAGAGAGGTGCAGAGTCTAACAGTAGAGAGGTATTCACCAGGGATCTCCGCATGGGAATATGGACTCAGTTGCTCTCTATCCGCAGGTCGCGGTCCTCTAAGGGGAATTAGAGCAGGGTGAGATGGAATCGTGGAGTGGATCAGGCCTGCTGGAAGATAAATGCAGAGGTTTAGGTGAACAACAGTGAGCCGAAGTGTTGAGGTCTTTAGAAAGTGAATAGCTGAGAACAGGACTGATTATGAGGCACTGTTTTTTTCCTTCTTTCTCTCTTCCTTTTCTTACTCTGTATCCTTCTTAATTCAAGAAAACTACTGGTCTTCCTTTTTCCATACCTTTAAAGAATCTGAATTCTGTCCTCTCCGGCTTACAGAGGTCTCTTTAACTAATGCATTCTACATAATGTAAAATGTATTTGATTCTGGCTGTGTTAAATAATCTGACCATTAATAAATATCTGTTTAAAAAAAACACTTTTTACAGTTGCTCCTAATTGCAAACACATGTTGTGGCATGCTGTGAAGAAACCAAGGATCAGGTTAATGAACTTTTATAGCCCTGGACGAGCTCCTCCACTACCATTGGGCTTTAAATGATGCATCTAAGGACTTTTGGGTGCTACTAGTACCCACATTATCCACTGATTCAATGAGGTTTAATATTGTACATGTGTTTTAAAGGTGTATCACGAAGGTTGCTATATATTGTGAATATACAGTATGCCAATGTTGTGATGTATTTCTAAAATTATAAGTTAGGCAAGTTATCCTTAAATGTGGCCATGTAGAGTGTTTAATCATTGATAAAAGAGAACAGATAAAAGAGAACAATAGGTCTGTATTAAACAGCTAGCGTATGCATATACTATCAACCTTTTCATGGTTAGCCACCAAGGTCATTGTTACCTGGATTAGATTCCTAGGCACCTTCTCCACAGGGAGTCAATGGTCGCCAACTTTCAGGGGGAGGACACTCATTGTTAAGCAGTATCAACTTCCCACCTATCGCAAGCTGACTACCGCCCCTAAACTGCCAACCACTAGACCCAGCACTGTGGGAATATTAAAGGGGATAGACCTGTGTTTCTACCTGTTTGGAGAAGTAGTGGATTAGTGACTAGGAACTGCGCTTCCATCACATGTGTATGCTGTGCCTACAAGGAATTGCTTATGTCTGGTGATTGTATATCTATCAGTCTATATTGCCATCTATGGAATAAACTGCGTTTTGGTTGCAAAAAAGAACACACTAGGATGTGCGCTCCGCACACATTCATCACTATCAATCAGCACTTACACTAGCTGGTGTGGATGATACAACTGAAAATCCACTACCTTAGAGATGCCCAAAGCTTGAATCAGACGCTGCACGCCCCTTACTGTACATTGCAGTCATGCACATGCCCCTTCCCCTGCGGTCAGCCTGCCCTCCCTTTTTGGTCACAAAACAATGCTGGATCCAGTCACCGGTCGGCATTTAATAAGTTGGGAGCGCCGATGTAGACTAATTGGCCCACTGACTGAAAGACCAGGTTGATATTCCCACTGGGATGACCGGTCTCATCAGATGAGGGGTAAAAAAGATGTCTTGTACTAAAGTACTTGAGTTTGCGGGACAAACATAACTTTTTTTTCTTCATCTCTCTCTCCTGGATCATGTTTAATACTGTTTACTTAGTCATGTTTGTTTCTTTTTATTTGCAGAACATTTATTGCCAAATGGTATATATCTGTAACAGTATTTACTTAACATAATTTTACAAATCATTTAGCTCTTTCTCCTATTATCTGGTCTGTGCTTAGTGGTATACAAATAACTGCAGTGGTGCAAACACCAATGACTCAGTAGGTCTTAATATTTCAGTACTGCTGAACATCTATGTTTTATTAGAATATACTGTATTTAAAATGTGCCATGAAGGCAGCCCTGCATTCAGATCTGTTATTTAAACTTATTACACCTGGGGCAAGAAAAAAACTGAAACCTCCTTGCCTAACCAAATTAGCCTAAAATATTAATTTCCTTGCTGCCTCTTTCAATTTTGTGCCCTGTGTGGTTGCCTCTCTAACACAGGATTGCTAAGGCCTTTACAGCAGTGTCCCTCAATGTTATGGTGCTAGAACCAGGCTGTCACTCTCAGCCTCTTTTTCTAGAATTATGTCCAAGAACTGTTATATTCAGTTCCCGCACTGCATTAAGTCTAAATGATGTGTCTCCCAATGTAGAAGTGATGCCTCCAAATTGGGATTGCTGTGGAAGCCCGTTAACATCACAATGATGTTAGCCAGACTTCCTTCATGAGGGGCTGGCCATCTTCAGGCAGCAAATCTGCAATCTATGTCTCCCCTGCTATTATCAGCAATCAATCATAGTCCTGCTAGCATTACATCACTATTATAAGTCATTGTCACAAGCCGCTGCGGCTGAGGCACCGCTGCGACTCGCTCACTCCTGTCCCCTGCGGCCTGGCCGTCTCCTTGACAACCGGGATGCCACTTACGGTCTACGGCCCGACATTTGCTAAGGCAACGGCCGGACGCCGATGTTCAGAGCACCGTGTCCCAGCACTACAGGGCAGTTGGGCACGTGCGCATTAATTAGTAAAGCCTTCGGGCTAATTAGGGTTTATAAGTTTTATTAAAATAAGCAATTTGGGGGTCTACTCATGTAATCCTCCTACTTGTTCCTGATTGGCTACATTTAGTATTTAAGGCAGGGAGGGCTTAGCGTTTATTCCCTGTGGATAGCTGACCTGCTGTGTGCTGTGTTTCAGACTCATGATAGATTTCCTGTTGTGACCTCGGCTTTGTTTTGGACCCGCTTGAACTCTGATTGCCCTGACCTCTGCTTGTTATTTGGATACCCCTGCTTGCTGCCAGCCCTGACCCATTGGGGAGTTTCTGACTACTCTGTTTGCTTCGGACCCCTGACCTCTGCTTACGTCTGACCATCCATTATCATCTGAATTCCCTCCTCTGACCTTGCAGCTGAAGTTTTGTTAATAAACTTACACTACTTTAGAGTTAAGACCTGGGGGCATCTGAGTACCTGTGAGCACATCAAGTTCTACGGGAAAGGCAGCTACTATATGCAAAGATCTCTACCGCTTGTTCTGTAAGTTTATTACGAGACCGGTCAGCCTAACAGTCACCTGACATTGTTGAGAGTCAGTGAATATAAAGACATGGTCCCACCTATACCAGACTGGTCGCCTTAGTACAAATTAAAATTAATAACATTATTAAAATAATAAAAAGCTAAAAAAAGTAATAATATAATAAACATCAACGACCAACACAAGATCTTAGTTCCCTGTACAACTGCTTTTCCAGCTACGCCTGATTCTGCATTAAGTGGATGCATTTACATCGGTACTGCTTGTGCATGCAGCGATAGTTCTGAGTTTTACTCCAAACCTAATGATGTATGCACACAGGTAAAACTTGAACAAAATACACTGCACTGCTGTTCAGTTGTTAAGTACATTTATTGGTTCGCAGTAATTTCATGAAAGTACCATGGGAACAATAATAGACAAGTGTATTTATTCTTCTCCGATGAAATTCTTATAAAATAAAAAGATATTTGTGCCCATGTGCCACCAAAAGAACATAGCAAAGAAGAAAAAATAAAAAAAAGACAAAATTTGCTGCCGGACAAACCATGTTGCAATGCAAGGAGTCCAAATGCATTTTTTTTATTTTTGCTTGTAGAGAAAATACTGACTGATTTCACATGTAGTACACAAATACTGGACAACTTTATCTGTACACAGCAATTTAGAGTTGAACTAAGACATGGCCCCTCCCTAAATCTGTCCACGCACTTTCCTGCCCCCCTCTTCCTGCAGAGCGACATGGTTTTACAAGTTGCAAATTTGCTCCTCATTTTACTTTTCCTCTAAGTGAAGCCCAGTATCTGTCCTACAACAGCATCATAAGATGTGACCAACAAGTTAAAAAAGTTATTCTCATTTAATATGACATATAGTAAAAAGTTAAACCTTGCCTGGCCATGAAGGATTGAAATCCTCCAGTCATCCTACAGATAATTATAAGTAAAGACCAAAGTCTCAATCATTTTAAATTCAAATACGCAAAATATATAAGGTAAAAGTGCTGATTATATTCACTCAAAGGCAACTGATCCCTCTAGTGCAACAAGTTTGTTAGTGATCTGGCCACGCTGCTTGTCTATTGCCACTTTGGAGGTTTGGGTTTTTAAATTTCATTGAGGGGATGGGACAATTTTTCTACCTTACTGTATATCTACTATGAGTTGTTTTTATTTTTTCTTCAAGTAGAGAACAGTAATATTTTTGACTCCCTCACCAAAAAGCGGTCTATCTTTATTTCTCATGCAGCACAAAATCAGGTCCTGTGAGAATTTCCGCATTTTGCCACTGAGTGACATTATATTCTTCTACAATGTGCTAACATACATGACCTCCAGTGAGTGAGCATTGTTTCTATCCATTAAGTATGAAGTTATTACAGACGAAGAAAGCATTTCCTCCATTAACCAATGTAAAATTATTCTGTTCAGCATGTACAGAAACTGAATTGATTATATCTTTGATCATTTTTATATCAGACCCTCTTTTGGTCAGGGTACACTGACACATACCGGAACAAAGAGAGGTCCTCTGAAAGCATGTTAAATTGATAAATAAAACTATTGTGCTCCTAGTTTTCAGATCATTGAGCTAGATGGCATTGATGGTAAAAAAGAGTAAAGTCGGAATAACCATTCAGAAGGCAGTAATATCCTTTGTGGAACAATACAGTCTATCTATGATCGGAACACTGGGTTATTAATGTCAGCAACAAATAGTGCTGGAAAACAGAAAAATTATATTGATGTGGGAAAAATAGCATAAATGTGTCACATCCAACATTAGGAGACAGAACATTTATTTCAGCAAATTTAAGCATCAGAGAAAGTTGTAATGGGATTTATTGGGGCCATACTGAGTATAAATAGCAGCTCTGTCTCTGAAACAGTTACAGTTATGAAATTAATTCTCTAACAACATGATGATTGCAGTAGCATTGTCTTTATTTTATCATTTTAATGAGGTGGATAATGATGCATTCTAGGATTAAGAGGTGCTAAGGACACAGTAAATATTTGAAAAGTTCTGTTTTTTAAAAATGTGTCCATGAGAGTTTTTTACGCCAAAAAGTGTTCCTGATTTTTATTACTAAGCAGCTGGACAATGCCACCTCGGGCAGGTTTTGGCTGGGGTGGGGGCAGGGGACGGCTGTCAAATATTAGCCCGGGGGGTAAGACTATTAGGAGCATTTTAAAGAAAACAAATGCAGGTGGCCCAGTGACCCAGCCCAAGGAAGCCCACTATGGGACTGGCCGGGGGGGGGAGAAGATGCCTCCCTGTCCCCAGCACAGCCTGCACCTAAATCGGGGGTACTCAACCATAGTACATGAGAAGAAGCCCATCTCTATGATGACAGATCAACGTAAAGTGTATTGTGTGACTGGATATATGCACATCTCCCAATATTTCAGTCTTCAGCAGCAGGACAGGGGGTGTGGCCATGTCACAATCACTGTAAAGCACTAGACTGCCTATTTCTCTACCCCCCCCCCTTCAAACACTGAAACACCTGGTACACTGCACCTGTTCACTGTACAGAGCTTCTGTGAACTGAAGATACCTCCCTAAGTCCCCCAGGTGGGACAGAACCCTAAAATCGTGACTGTCATATCAAAATCGAGGTATGTGTATGCCAGTGTAACCTATGGTTTTCTAGCTATTTTGGAAAGATAAGTTCCAGTTTGCCTCTGGCAGGGCATACAATGCTTGGTAGTTCCACAACACTGAAGAGCCAGATAACAGTAGAGTGTCATTGACTAAAGGACCATCTACCTTGCAGTTTGTATTTTGACTTGTCTGCTTCGCTTCTGTAGCTTCTCCGGAGCAGGTGTAGCGGAGTGTAGTCCAGCCACATGAGAAACTCGTATTGCTATACAAAATAAATATGATATGTAATTGCAAGCCTAATATCTTAAGGTATCACACAATATTAAAAGACACCCCTCTCCCAATAATTATTTTTCGAAAATTATTCAATGATTATTTGTGTTTTTATCACAACATAATTTTGATAACGTTAGTCTAAACTAGTACTAGTACTAGTACAAAATGGCCAGGAAGCTTTATGAATTTATTTTCTGTTTAAAGAAATAGAAATCCAGCTCATAGACGTTGAGGCCTATTTATCTTGGACAGCCCCTTTATGGTGATATGTAAGATATTTTATCACCCACTTATAACCCTTATCATCACAATTTATCAAAATAAAATATTGCCTGGGCAGCTCAACAATTCTCAGCTGCCACAGTGGTAACTTACCATTTTACCAAGCCAGTCTTTGCAGATGTGCGCATGTGTGAGTCAGCTTGCAAGATTTGGAATTTCAGTTTCACTAAATTTGTAAAAAAAATGTAAAAAATGTTTAAAAATAGATCAAATTTATTTGAAAAAAAAAAAGTAAAAATATTTAAAAACTTTTATACGACAAAAAATTATTTACTCAAGTGCCACCATAATACTTGTAAAATTTGCATGCAAAGTCTTCTGACATGAGTTTTCACTGGCAATATGACCCTAAAGCCGAATGCACTTACACTCAATGGGCCTGAGTCATTAAAGCACACATACTGAGAGCATTGTGCATTTGTTTTAAAGCACACATAAAACCGTCTCTGCATACTCCCGAAGTCAACAAGGAACGGATCAAAAGACACGTCTGGTGATGACTATGGGTGTAAGTTTACTCTACTCTACTTGACCAGACACTGCTGGAAACGCACAATCCTATGTGGAATTTAAAATCTCTAAATAACACACAGAAAAATTAAGCAAGTAATGTTACCTGTCTAGGATAAAGCCGTTTATAATTATACATGGAAACGGAAAAAAAAATATTGCTTTTCTTATATATTTTTTATTCCCCTTGGAAAAACATTTATTATGCTGTCCTTAATGTCTACAGTACATAACAGACATTTTTACAGTTTCTCCTGATTGCAGAAACATGTTATAGTATGCATACGATACTGACATATATAGGACTCAGAACTTAGACTAGCCCTATAGCTGGTGCCAGGGCCGCCTTCAGAAATAATCATGCCCAGTACGGGCCCCCCGTGTCCCCCGAGCCCCCCCCCCCATGAGCAACAGCAACATATACTTACCTGGGGCCCCGCTGGTCTCCGCTACCGTGTCTTCAGCCTGGCTGTCACCGTGACAGCCAGGCACCAGGATGCGATCGCAGGGGTGGAGGATTCATTCCCCCTGCGATCATGTGATCTGCCTTTGACAGATCATATGATCGGCCCCCAGGTAAGTATATGTTGCGCTGTTGTACCGGGCCCCCTGGTGAGCCCGGGCCCGGTACAACAGTACCCCTCGTACCCCCCTGATGGCGGCCCTGGCTGGTGCAAGTGATACGGCAGAAAAACTAGTAACTTTTAGATGCCCAGAGCTTGATTCGGACATGGCTGTATGCACTCTAACTTGGCTCGTCCTTACTGTAAATTGACTATGGCCAAAGGCCCCTTCCTGGCCCCATTCTCTCAGTGAAATCGTAGACCGTAGTAAGTGTCCTTTGCGTACGAAGACAGAGCGGACAGGTCTACACTTTCTGGCATATGGACTGGTTGTTGGCATTCGCAGAGTGATTTTGCATACGATAAACTCAAAATCGGCAGTTACGTGCCTTAATGACTTAGGCCCAATATGTTTGTGCATGTGTACATGGCACTTACCAATTAAGGGGTAATGTTTTTAGTAAGCTCCTTGGTGTCAGCTAATAGAATCCATTGGGGAGGTCCTTGGATTTCCTATAAAGTTTCCCTCTTGTGGTTCCTCTGCCTCTTTTGCGGCAAAAAATACCTTGGACCTGTAAAGCAAATAAAGCTCAGTACTGTATATTGCTTCTCATTGTTTTGGGATTGTATTGCTATTACTTATTGTTCTTTCTGTGTTTCATTCCTTCACCTTTTTTGCTAGTCTTTCTCATTCATTTTCCTTCTTTTCTGTCCTTTCTTTGTTTCCCCTCACACATTTTTATTTCATACTCCCCCTCAATCTATTTTTTTTTCTCCCTGTTCCTTCCCCCAGACACGCTTCTGCACTCCTGCCCACTTGTGCAATAGCTCTCCTGCCTCTTCAGGGAGCCCTCCACCGTTGCCTGCCCCCCCCCCCCCCCCACGTGTTTCAGCTATTTCCTCCAGCCGCAGTATGACCAGTGTCGGCCGCCGGAGATCATTGCCGGCTCCCTCTGCTCCCCCTCTTTGCCCACCGCAGCCACCTCTTTGCCTGCCAGCCAGTCAACATTATGACAAGACAGGTCCTAAAGCTGAGCACCTTTAAAATCAACGGGCCTGATTCATTAAGGAAAGTAAGTCAAAAAAAGAAGTACATTTTCTCTTGGACATACCATGCAAGGGGTGCAAATAACTTGATTATTTTGCACATAAGTTAAATACTGGTTGTTTTTTTCATATAGCATACAAAACTTTAAAATCTTTAAGTTTACACTGAAATTTAAAGTTAATCTAGGACATGCCCTACCCCAACTATTAATCTGCCATCACATTTTAAATTTACCTTCCGCTTCAATGCAACATAGTTTTGCCAAGATGCAAAGTTACTTCTTTTTTTTGCTTTACTTTCCTTAATGAATTGGGCCTAATATGTTTTTGCATGTGTGCAGGGCACTTACTTATTAATGGTTAAAGTTTTTAGTAAGCTCCTTGGCATCAGTCCATAGAATCCACAGGGGAGGTCCTTGGATTTCCTATAAATTTGTTTCATTTACATGATTGTTGCTAGCTTTTTCTCTCTCTCTCTCTACAGATCAGGCAGAGGTGACAGGTCACCTCTTGCGGTCAGCGGTTAATACATATGGCACTTCTGCTGATTTACCGCAGGTCACTGCCCCCTTTGAAGTAAGGATGGCTCTTGGTCCTTTTGTGTGGGGGACCCCTTGACCTGTTTTATGGTGACACATCATGTGAATCTAGAGGGGGTGTGGTCAATCTGATGCCAGATTAAGCGCCAACCATTCGATAAAGGATAATATCTGGAGTTTAATGGATTCAGTGTCATTTAGCCATCCACTCGTTTGGTTCTAGTATTGGTTTGTTTAGCTGAAATTGCAATTTACTTAGACTGCCACCATTTTGTTTTAATTAAACAGTGACCTTATTTGTCAAATTTACATCAATGTCAGCATCTTATTTCTTTGGTATAGTAATAAATTTTAACATGTGAAAAGAGGTTTATTGTGCAGTCGAAAGAAGCATCAATATTATGCAGTTTAAACTTTTGATGTACAGGGTAAAACGGAAAATAAGCCCTATAGCTGGCATAAACTCCAATTTTCCCCAGTAATAGGGCTTTTCTTCATTTAATAATTCTTCATTTTATTGCATGCATATTCAATTAGGGATCCCTGGAAGAAATGTCTTAAAAACCCATTAGTGCATCTGCTAATGGGGTTTTGAGCTTTACAAATAGGACACATATTGTATGAAAAGTTTCCTATTCATTAGCTCAACAAAACTTATTAAAATCAGAAGATTATGAACCTGTCATCCTCAAGTACGTCTATGTCTCCTTTGATCAGCAGCTACCAGGTCTACTGAATTCAGCAGCAGATGTGAAAGAAGATGGGGAAGGCAGAAGAAGACGCAGGGCATGAGGAAAAGTGGGTGGTAGAGGCAAATGGTAGAAATCGGTGGAGGCATAGATAAGTTGGGTAATGGGAGAAAGACACACAAAATTGGAGACAAAGAGGCAACTATAAAGAGGGAGACAGAAACAGGGGGTGATAGACACAGGCAGCTAGACAGGGGGTATGCAGACAACAGAGCAATGAGGGAAGTAGGTGGAGAAAAGCTGCCCAGGAACTGAGCAGCAAGTGGAGAAGGTGCAAAAGTAGGGTGTTCCCAGTATGCAGTGGTTAGTGCCTACCGAACATCAAGGAGTGTAAATGCTCATTATGCACAGGAAGAGTGTGTGTATATATATATATATATATATATATATATATACACATATATATATATATATATGCCTGCAGAACACATATGGAACACAGCCCGCCTTGCCAAGCAGTATTAAAATATTTGATTCTATATTACAGATTTTACATTCTCAGTACACAGTAACAAACAATTTAGATATTTGTGGAGTTTTTTCTTGATTACTGAAAAATAAAAACATTTTTCCCATGTTTTTTTGACCCAGGTATATTGAAGTGCCCTGGTAGAATTGGGGCCTAGTGAAAGATCTCCTGACAACTTAAATGGCCAAGGTGAGCCTGCTGCCAATAGTGTCAATTATGCCATATGTTTAGGCTCCACTATTAAACAGCAAGTGTCTATCACAAATATATCCTAATGTTGGTACCTAATGTACGTGGCATTCATAGAGAAGTGCATGGCAGAAGTTGTTGAAAGCCACATGGTCCAATCAGGTTGTCATCACATAGCAGCAATAACTATAGGTATCAATTCAAACATAAAGTAATATGTAGCAAAGAGGGATTTGATCACTCATGTTGTTGATAGCCCTGTCAACTGCAGACTGTATTGTACTAATGAGGCTTCAATCTTGTGATTGAAGGTAACTTTGCTTTAAGTTGGAGAAGAATGACCAACAATTTAAATAGTGTCGTCGCCTTGACAAGAAGTGAGTGTTTACAACAGCTGTTTCCATCATGACATATATTGGAATTATTTGCATAGACTGACTTAGAAAAGATCAACTTAATATTCCACGCTGAATAAAGGGACATATTAGGCAAAGAAAACTAGATTGACTGAATATTTCATTTTCTACTACTGTAGCAACAGAAATACGACAGCCTCTGTAAAAAAAAACACACTATAGAAACAGAATGTTAACATTCCAGTCTTACCATGGAGATTGAGAATACATTAAACAAAAGGGTAGGAATCAGCGATAACACGGAGAGCAGGACTCAATTAGACTTGTTCTCAAATGTAAGAAAAACAAAACAGACTAGTAATTACACAAATGAATGTCAACTTCACAAATGCGCAAACATTGATTGTCAATTTGACATTACCACTGACAAATACTACATCATCTTTGTCCAATCATCATCGTCACCACTTATTAATATAGCACCACCAACTCCGCAGCGCTGTACAGAGAATATTTGTCATTGTAAACTTGCGAGTAGATCCCTCTTACCTGTCTGTCTGTATCACACAGTATTGTTTTAATATTGTGTTTCTTCCCAATTGTAAAGCTCCACAGAATATTCTGGTACTGTATAAATAAATTTTGATGATGATAAAATTATGACAGTGATTGTCTACCATTAAATCATAATCGTTAGAACTTGGCATCAGCTATATGCACTAATGAGAACATTTTTACAGCAACATTATTAAAATGTATATAACTATAGACTGTTGTGAGCAATATGATATTGTTTGTCTATTAGAACATCATTGGCAGTGGTATTTCACTCTGTCTCTATTTTTTATAAGGCCTAATGTATTTGATAAACTGCAATGTGAGGAGTATCTATCCATCTGCAGCATTTGTGAACTTCAAGACATCCAATCATTTAGACCATTCAGCTAATAATAGTCCCCAAAACAAGGGAAGTGTGGCCATCAGCCTAAACGAAGTTAAAATCACGTGGGTGAGTGATTAGGTGTTTAGCCTATGGGCTGCTTCTATTTGTGACCAATAAGGCAGAGGAGGGGGGTGGTTTAGTTTTATATAGGTGAATGTTCTCCTCCATTTCCCCCTCTCTGCTTCCGGATTCCTCCCGCCCACCCGGCAGTTATTGGGTTGTATATTCTGTTTTTTTCTGAGTGGGAGAGCAGTGCAGTCGGTAAGTTTGCATATGGTGCTTGGGTTATCTCGTCATAGGTCACTACTCCCCCTTTTGGATTGTGTTGTCATCACGTGTGTTGAGTCCAGTCAATGGGACTCTGGGCCAGTATGTTGAATATTTTACTGGCGGTTATAAGGGGGGTGTAGTCTTGCCGTTGGACAGATATTTTGCACCGGCCAATAGATAAGGTATAGTCCTGGGTTGGTGATACAATGGTCTGACCTTTCCACCGTTATTGGTTTTGTGTTTGCTGACTGCCTTGCTCTCGTCCGCCTTTCAGCCCCTTTAGTTTTAATATTAGTCATTTAATACATATATTTTATTCCAACGTTAATCTGGTGTCCATGTCTTTATTGGTTTATTAAGATAGTATGGTAAACACTTAGAACTTCCACACTGTGCATTTTAGTGTTTGCAGTTCTGGGCTATACCACGTAGTTTCAAAAGCAAAATATTTGCTGGTATACTAAATGTGGTTTGTAGATTTGTGTTTTGGTAACTAGACACACGAAAGGCCGACTGAGTTCAATATTATATATAAACTCAATGCTGCATTCATTATATAAAGTAAGATCCTTAATAAATGCACTGAGGCTGTCAGAGCAACAGACAGATCATCCCTATTGTTCTATGCATATGTATGCATGACAAGCTCAGTAGCCTCTGACCTGAGAATGTAAGAAATTCAAAAGCCATATTTTACTGCTGGATAGAGACTTAGGGCAAACTGAATGGTCACACACAAATCATACTGGCGGGCAACATTGATTTAAGGGTGCATTACCTATGAAGCAGTCTTGCCCCTGTAAATTCTGCCCATCGTGTTTATTATTTGAGCATATACTAATTACTCGGAGTGGTCCAGCAGAATGTTGTCATTTCTTCTAGACTATACAGTCTATCTACAACTGCCACATGTGTTAGCAAATCAGGTGCTGTGACGTACTATGTTTATTTGCAAGTGACTTATCTTTAAACATCTTTGGTTTTACTAGTGTTGTCTAGCACATCTGTCAAATGGGACATATTTGTGTGAGTGCAGCCTAACCTTTGACTGATCTCATGGTAAGGACACTAAGAGCCAACTTTTCAGTTCTTACAGTCACCTCACTTAACTGGCAGATTGGTCTGAAAATACATTCTCTATTCCCATCAGAAAAGGCATGTCTACTAAGCAATAAAGCTGGTCATCTGCTTGTAACGTCTGGCACTGGTGTGTTGCCAAATGTCTGTCCTTACATGACAATTATTTTTCACAGCGTCACACATTAATATGATTACGTATTTGCAAACGGCATAACTCCAAACATAACCTTTATTACAATGTGATTGTAACAGCTAGTGTACATTTTAATTCTGAGTTAGGCAAACTATTGCTCAATTACTTAATGAACTGCAATAACCAGCAAGCTTCAACATCTTTCCTTATGCTTGTCCCTTCCTATGACTAATAGAAACATTGCAGATACCCAAATCCCTGCTTGGTTTTATAGTTACATATTTATAAACATGTTTGATTCGCACACTAGCCACCAGAATTAAATCTCTTTTCTGTAGGTAGTTAATGTGTATTAAGGCTAATATGTATTAAGTAATATAAAGAAATAAATAGAAATATCTTAACATGAGAAATTAAGGTATATATTATGGTTCGTTGTATATATTCTGAAATATACAGTATATGTCTGGGTCCAGTAATAGTCATTATGAAATTAAAAATATGTTTTTTTTTATGCATGGCAGGTTACAAACTTGCAAAGAGGTTAAATTATTGGGTGCTGGGCAACTCTTGGTGGCAATTTAGTAGCCAAAATTTGCTAGCAAGCCACAGAACTGTATGACAATAGTTTCCTGCACTTGACTTTAAGGGACACAAGAGACAAACACAAAAGAAAACACAATAAGAACAGAAATCACATAATGGAAATAAAGAACGCTTCATATAGACAATCTATGCCTTGGTATGAAGTTCACTTGAATATACTGATGTTTTATTTTAGCTAAATGTCAGCATTTTCCATAAAACTATACTGACTTCTAATCTGACTTGCCACAGATCCAAATTTATCGGCTGCATGGGAGAGGTCACCTTTGGTTAATCCGTAAATAGCAACACTACACAACTATGCATGGAAAATTAGGAGGTGTTGGGGAAAAGTAACGCAAACTAAGATAAGATCAGGGCTGTATACATACTACATAAATAAGCAATAACGGCAGGGGAAACATGAAGTAACCTTTATAATGTTCCCAATGTTGCTGATTTGGCATGACTTCAGAGCTACCACACTGTTATAAAACAGAACCTTTACTTTACAGATGTGTTTCATCAACTGGAGACAAATTTTATACAGAGAATATTCCTGTTTTGAAGACAGAAGAAAATAAAATCCTTGAACCAAGAACATGCAAATTGACTATGGGCTTATTGTAAAACATTTTATACAAACAATAAATACTTTTATTAACTTTTCAAATATTTTTCAGGGGAACACGGGATCGAAACGTTGATCTTTCCTTGTTAATTCAATTATTCACTTTAGTCCCATGGGTACTAGCTCTATGTAAATACTATGTATATATATATATATATATATATATATATATATATATATATTATAAACTATTTAAGCACAAATTTAAGGTGTTGTGTAGGCCCCTAGGTGAGCAATAATGGTTGCTTCAAATACTAAAGAACCGCCTAGGTGTCACAACAGTGAAAAAATGGCATTATTCAATGACAAAAGAAAAAAAACATGTGTGCCTTAGATTTATTCTGGCACAGCATGCCACCCCTTTACCATAGCTGCCCTCATAAATCATATATTAGGTTTGGGCAAAACCAGTACAGATTTACCTGCCAGCCCCCATGTAGCATCCTATTTAGCCCTATTTAATACTACTATATGAATTTGGTCCTCACTTGCTAAGAGTTGTAGCACAATATGGTCTCAGCAACTTCCAGATTTGGGCCAGGAGGTGGAGTTCCAGCAGAGCTCCTCCTATTTCTTACATGTGGGTAGGTAAAAGTATTGAGCTATTGAAGGAAATTATATTATCCTGTATAAATTCCTGGCATAGTTTTTCATACTGGAAGCATTCTTTTTGTTGTTTTAATAAGCTTACAATTAGTACTTTTACCTAAATCTGAAATGCTCATTTTGTAGCATATTTGATTAAACAAATGTATTAAACAAAGCAGTTTCATAATGGAAATAAAAATAAAAAAAAGGAGAAAAACAATAGTGAAAATATGCAGTCTATTTTGTTATGTTTTAGATTAATACACTGACTACAAATGGGAAATCTGGCCCGGGGTAGTCAAGAAAATCCAATTATATCTAAAATGTTTTGAAAATAATATGCAAAACAACATTAGATTATTTTCTTATTAATGGACATGGAGAACGCAAGCTAAAGGTCAGCATCTCCATATGATTTTATCTGTCACATTACAAACAATACAATCATACAGTTATAACCAGATTAAACTTAGATTTTATTTTCTCCCCGAAACAGCAGTCCACAAAGTCATTAGTACATATTTATGTCTTTCCATTTTATTTTATTTTAATGTGCGACACGCAGGAAGTATAGGAATAAATGGCGAAGAACATGAAATGGACCTATATTTATTCTTGTGAACCAAACAGATCATCAAGAAGAAGTAAGTAGTTGACGCTGTTTACTGCATTGCTTGTAGCTTGTCCACTCCACTCAGGATCAAACTGAGAAAAAAAGTAAAGACAGTCATTAAAAAGTGCCTCTTTAAGTTCAAATAAACAGCTGTGCTGAAAAATCAGCTCAATTCTGATGTAACAAAAGAAAATTTGTGAAATTGCATTAATTAAATGACTACAATACATCTATTGAGTCTTTGTGATCTTTGACATTTAGGATTTTGTACACAACACAATATTGTATTAGAATGTATTTTCATTACATTATTAGATTGTGTACAAATAGGCTAATGTCACTTCTGCATTGAGTATAAACACATACGCCTAATGCTTGCTTATCTTAAACTAAGTGGGCCTTTAGTGTGTCAAGTTACCAAGGCACAAATTTACAAATAACATCTAGTTTAATAATAATAATAATAATAATAATAATAATAATAATACTCTTTTGTTGTTGTTTGCATTGTAAGATGTGTCCTTCTCTCTACATACGCTTTTTCTTAATGTGCATTTTCTTTTGTATGCCAAAAGTTTATATGTGTTCATCTCTAAAAGATCATTTTTGTGCATAGACTGCAGAATCAGTCCAGGGCCGGGATAAGCTGACAAATTGTAGGCCGCAGAACAAGAATCGACTATTAGGAACATTTTAAATGAAAAAAAAATGCAAGTGGCCCAGTGACCCAGCCCTAGGTAGCCCACTATGGGACTGGCCCAGGGCAGGAAGATGCCTCCTTCGACTGCCTGTCCCATTTCCAGAGGGTCCAGTCATGGCTTATCTCTCTATAATATGTGGCTGGCATCTCTGAGGCATGAGGCACTCTGGGTCATGGAGCATTGTCATGACTGAGATAAGTACATCACTAGTCTTGTCACCTACACAGTAAAGATATATTTAATGTTTATGACAAAACTGCATAGCCTCTTCAGTCATGTTAAATGTGAAGTCTAGAGATGCTGTCTCATGAGCCATATACTCCATATACTAAAGACACTCCAATTTACATATAAATGGGATGGGAGGAGAATCAACTCAAAATTAATTGTTTGATCAGTTTTACCTTCTGTATATACTACACTACATCTTGCTTTCATTATATACTGTAAAATTTGAGGGGCGCTGTACACTAATATCAGGTGCTTTGGGGTGCATTTTGCCTTAAATTATTATATTATGCATTTGAAGTTAATGATGTTATAAAAGGGGTCATGGACAGAAACAAGACATAAGATGGACACATATAGAAGCCATGACTAAATATATTTATACTGTATGATTTTATAGTACTGAAACTCAGTTTCTTAGTTGGGCTTACATTTGTGACTATAATAGTTCAGAGAATCCTAAAACTTCTGATACCAGTTGTCACAATAGTGTCCCAGGAATAGAAGGGAATGAGTTACATTCATTCCGAACTACTCACACTCTGATCTTTTCCACCAAACAACTATTGGACAAAACCAGTAGATATGGTGTGTGCTTTTATACATCTTATGTCTGTAAATGTTAAATTTTGAAATAATATTAATACTATCATTTACAAATTTACAATAACTGCCATAAAAATGGAATGCACTCCCACAAGAACATGTATTGGCAGACACTCTAAATAACTTTAGGAAAGGACTGGACATTTTTATAACTAAACATATTATACAGGACCACTGTCATTAATAATATATTATATAATATGTTGATCCAGGGAACTGTCCAATTGCCAGTATGGAGTCAAGAATTTTTACCTTCTTAGGGAAAAGTACACTATTCTTTATGGGCTATTCTTTCCTTTGGAACCAACCTGGGGGTTTTCAGGTTGAAATTTATGTAGATATGTTTAAAACTTAGGGCCTCATTTAGAGTCAGACGCAATGTGCGTCTAAGACGTACATGCAAGAGCAGGAGTGGGAGTGTGCCGCAGCTTGGTAGGGTATTACGAGTGGCATGCAATCCCAGTTGCATTCCACTCGTAATACTCTACTGAGCTGCGACCAGTTCCTGCAGCTAGCTAACTATTTGCACCATCTAATTCCTGCCGCACTTTTTCAGGGTGACGTGTGTTCCGTCTGCGTCTTGATCTGTCTAGGGTTGTTTTTTGCGGGTAGACTACCATAGTATCTAAATTATTCAGGGTCACGCCTACATAACTTCGTGTTCCACCCTTCCCCTCGTACTGAGATGAAAGCAAGTGTACACTGTGTCTGAAAAGCAGACGGAACTGATACTTACTGCTTGTAAAGCGCTACGGAATATGCTGGCGCTATATAAATTGATGATGATGATGATGATGCATACTGTGCATGCGCGTCAGTGGAAATGTGCACAATGCGCCTGAAATGGACTTTGCGTCCTACTCTAAATGAGGCCCTTAATGTACAACTTAATGTAAAAATGATTCTTATAACCCATCCACTGCAACTGTGAGAACGTTGGTTTCACTATCGTACATAAAATGAGTGTTTCACTGGAAGAGTAGTCAGGTTGAAGATAATCTTTTAATATTTGTGCATATGCTATTTTACAACATCAGACAGTGCTAATTAAAGTTCAAAGTGCCCTCCAGGTACATTCCTCTGGTGATGATTATGCATTGGGGTCTATTGTAGAATTTCCCTTAAACTCTATTTAGCAAAAATAAATAAATGGCTTTGTTAGAACTTTCAGTAAGCTGTATACTGAGACTTCAGTAATACTGCAACCACAACCAGAGCAAGGTGAAAAGACTTTAACAGTGTCCAAGGGGTAAATTTATCAAGCTGCTGGTTTGAAAAAGTGGAGATGTTGTCTATAGCAACCAACCACATTCTAGTTATCATTTATTTAGTACATTCTACAAAATGACAGCTAGAATCTGATTGGTGCTATAGGCAACATCTCCACTTTTTCAAACCTGCAGCTTGATAAATTTACCCCCAGATGATGAGACATTGCAAAGTTAATAGAGAAGCTGTGCTGAGCTCAGTGTAAAGTTGGTGAGAGGTGGTCGTGGTACAGAGGTTTTTTGTCAGTGTGGCAGTGTATATCATTGTGGAACTGTGAGTTTATATTTCTGTTGGTCTATATTAGTGTGGATCTGTGGATTTTTGTTATTTCATTATATGTAGTTTTGTAAATATAAATATGATTATTATTAAGGCTATTGCATCCTCTGCTCAATTATTACAGACAGAAGTTACTTCAGCATTCTGCCTTGCTGCCTTGTCCTCACCTATATTTCATATATTGTCAATGTACAACTCAGTGACTTTTAATATTCTTATCAACTACAGTGGGAGCGACATTATCTCACATATTTTATTTTATTTACTAATTTATATGATTGTGACTTTATATGTTTTATTATTCTTGTGAATAAACAATATGACACTATGGAATACAAGATGCTTTCTTTTATATTTCTTACTCTAATATTAAAATTCTGTCAATGTGTCACAATTCTTTACATGCCACCAGTAATAAATAGAATATAATGAAGAAAGTGATGTGCAATGTGTGTTATATATTGATAGCACAGACATTTTAACATCACAGCACATTTTGTGCGTTGGATGCGTCAGTGTACGTCAATGGTGATTCTTAAGTCACTGTTCCAGCTACTGCAGTGGTTTAAAAACAAGTACCGTGAATTTGTTTTGATGTTATGTTACTAAGCATATTGTATAGGTCAAAATACCATTCCAGCATTTAAGAGGAACAATATCTCTCCACAGAGCCATCAGAAGGCAACAATTACGGAACAGGCAGATTACCTTAATTGGTGTAGTCTGTCGTACTGGACATGGATTTTCTCTCCAGTTAAGGCCAGACACCAATTTCACGTAATTAATTTGACCATCATTTTCTTCATGTCTGTACAAAACACACAAAAAAAAAGGACATTACATCGATACATATTTAAGACTTAAACAAAACAACCGCAGCCTTGTGTAGGTAATTAAAATATTTGACTGGGGACGTCGGCGCAGATCCAACATCAAGACCAATGAATATTACAGAGGCCAGGTCTACAGTTTCATAACTTTTTTTGCTATCTGATTTAGTACCAAGCTCAAAAATTTCACAAACCAGAAACATATGTGAACACTGTGCAGTTGTTGCATGCTACACATATTTAGTTACATTTGTTGACATGGTGAGTTTGTTACACTGTTGAGAGTCTGGTGTGTCTTTGTACTGTTTTCATTCTCTCATCACTTCTTGTCTGTGTCATATTGACCCATGTTTTTATAATATTCCATGCTTTTACATAACAAAAGAACCATTTGGCTACCATGTACTTTTCTATGTTGAGACCATATCATGAACTGCAAAATAAAATAGTTAATCCTGGACTAATTTTATGCTGTACGTCTGTTTTTCAATGTCATGTGTCTTAATCACAGAAGGTATCTGATACCGTTATCTACTGTAGTCTTTGTAAAATAAACAATTAATCAAGAACACCATGGAAAATGTATATTTGCAATAAACTCCCCTCCACCCACTAGCATACTTGACAACTTTTATAACCTCCCCTCTGGAGATCCCGGAGATGAGATCGGGTGGAAAATGCGAGAGGAACGTCACAACTGTGCCCCTCCCCCTCCCCCCCAGTATGTAATAGTGAGATTCACGGAATCGCGTGAGTCGTGTCATTGTGCCCCGCGACTGTGGGATCCGGGTGGGCGCCTAGTCTTTAGGATTCAGGAGTGTAGGTAAGTATGACCACTAGCAGTTTTTCAGGGTTCTGAAAGAAACTCGCATTCATTATAACTAAGATCATTGTCCATATAATGATGGTAATTATAGTACAGCCAGGTTCTCTCTAACTCATTCCTGTGTGACATACATAGCTGTACCATGTCAGCAAAAAAGTGACCCTTTTAAATTGCTGGCAAATATAAATCACATTAAAATGAACAAAGGACACTTGGTATACTGATTGTACACGTACATTGTATAATAACAAAATGTAACATATATTAGATATATCGTGAACTTAAATTGAAATAACTTACTTTTCAAGTAGTACTCGAAGAATATCATCTGCCAAGGGTATTCTGAAGGCTTTGCAAATTGTTCTAGTTTCTTGGAGTGGAAGTAAACCTTTCCTACACATAGTGAATACAATTTAAAGTTTGAATAAAAAACCTAAGTATCTGGATATAGAATGGTATTTAGAGTATATCTAAGGGAATGATTTATGAGTTATCCACATTTTACATGTGGAAGGGTATGATTAATAGGTGGTATTATTCTGTACACTGTACACAACTTTCTGTCAGGAATCATGTTTGAGAAAACAGCAAAATATAGATACAAGTAATAGCTTGCCCTCAGTTACTGTGTATACAGTTACAAATATAAGAAAATTGGTTATTTTATTGACATATTACATATATTTTACATTATAAGCAATACTACCTATTACTAGTAATAACATATTTATATTAAATATCTTGCATTTTCATATGGGATCATCTTGTATCTTATCATGTTACATTCAGTGGCTAATGTTTTACATCTGTAATAACTATATATATTTAAATGAAAAAAATGTATCTATGTGTAGTAAAAAAGTAATCTACTCTATCAAACAATGGCTTCTAAAACAGGGACATGCAACTTAAGGAAATACATCATCTTGGGGCTATAACTCCCACAATGCACTGCCATTTCCTATAAATGAAATAGTTGGCAATAGATCTGTTTTTACCTTTCACGATCATTGTAAACAAAGGCATCTGAGAGTATGCCAAAGTTCTCAAAAGACTTTTTCTTCAGTTGTTCTTGGGCTACAGCCATCAGAAGACCTAAATCAACCTCTGGTTTCTCTCGTACACTGTAGTAGCGTCCGACAGTCATTATTTCATGCTCCGTTAGTTTTCTGTCTGAAATATCTACAATGACATTTCTAGGGATAAAATGAACAAGAATGATTTATTTTCCTGCAAATAAGTCATTATAATAAACAGGATAAAGGTATATTTGTCATACCCTAATAAGTTCAGCAAGTGGGTTTGCAAATTTATTTTCACTTTTCAAATATAAATGAGTAATTATGGGTAAGAAGAAAAATATATTAATAAATATTTATTAAACAATATACTCTATACAACACACAGCAGAATAGACCCTCTAATTAATATTAGCTCATACTCATTTTAGGACAATGTCTCACTATCTACTGAGCAATCATTGCTTATCTATACATCCTTAAAGGCATCCTATAAGTATCCTGAATTCACTTCGGGCTCAATAAGTCACATTTAAACAATAAAACTTAAGCAATTGTGTGTGATTTAAATGTATGATTATTTCCACCTATTTATTTTGTGTGTATTATTAGTTGACCAGTTAACTTTAATCTATGTTTAGTATACACAGTATATTTATGTTAATTATATTACATATATAATTTTGGGGTATTTTATAGGAAGGGTTAAATGGCTACACTGTAAATTATTTGTAATGTTTTTCCATGTGAACAGTGATTCTGAGTATTGAACTCAAACACGCTATTGAAAACAATTAAAAATACTCTAAAGTGTAACCATGTGCGGGTGTGAGTGTGATGACCAATAATATACTGGGGTGTGAGTATGATGACCAATCAAAAGCTGCTATCGCCTTTACTGCGGCTTCTGATTACCCCTCCCCCACAGACACAATGTTCAAGTTTGCACCCAGGGCTGTGAGATGAATAGGTATTTTACTTGTTACATAGCTGTAAATACCCATGTAAAATACGAGTGGTACAAGGAATTTAAAGCAAAATCCACTATGATTTATTGAGATGCCCACTATTTGTTGTCTTAAAAATTGGTCTCTCTTCAGAGAAAGGTTGTGAAGGGTCACACTGTTAGGGCTTAAGCAAAACTGGTCAATACATTACTGAGTTTAGATGTTTTTATTATATGCACACACACTCACCCTCTCAATCATAGTTATAGTTATAATTATGTGAATAACTGATGCTGCCTAAATGCTTCATTATAACATTAAATTAATTTTAAAGGATGAGCAATAAAAATTATCTTTTAAAATCAATGCACACCATACAGACATTGCTTTCTATTTTGTGCAGCTTAGTTTAGGAATTCCCCAGCAAGTTTATTGTTCACTAGAGAAGAGTCAACGTGGATTGAAATTTCACGCAATTCGAGTTTTGCGGCAGAACAGTCATTTCAAGTAATGGCCAAACAAACTCCTAGTTCTGCTTCCTTGTAAATACAAGAAAAATTAGCTCTCAACTTCAATATTCATGAACTTCATCGTCTTATGGCAAAATTGTCACAAATGTCAAATTGTCACTGATAATACATTACTGTGCCCAGTAACATTAAAAAGACACATCATTTTTTGGTAAAAATGTAGGAAAGGTCGTATTGCACCAGCAAAACATGCAAAAATGTGTGACTAACTGCAGAATGAGGCAAATAATCCACAGAATAGTTTTGAAAATGTCTCTCATCTCTACACACAAGACAGAATCATACTGTATAATTAAAAAGGGGTTATTGAGGATATCTTTAATATCATTATATACCATAGAAAAAGTTTAACCAGCATCTTTAGGCATACGCCCTCCTGAACATTAAAGTATAACCAAATTCCAGAGTTTTGCTGATATCTAGCCAAAGAAAAAACCTGACTGTAAAAATACTAAAAACTAAAGATAGTAGTGTTTGTTTTGTGTCCAAAAAACAAAAGCATAAAATTCATATCTACTTGAATGCGATATAGTGACATTTAAATAGCAACAGGAAGCATATTCTTCATTTAAGGGGTCTAAGAAGGTTTTACCTTCTCATAGGCACACGCATCAATACAGAGAGCTGGTAGTTAAACCATGTCTAATCTTTTGTTAATTAGTTTCCTTTGCAATGATTAACAGTAAGCCTGCAGAGTTATACAGTTGGTGGATGTGTCTGCATTATTCTTTTATGTGATACAACAGGAGGCAAAGATGATGTCCGATAAGCTGAAGATATGTAAATAATCCAAACCCATTGCAATATTCACCCTATGTATAGCCACAATGGGGGCAGATTTCTTTAAAGCTTTACTACAAATGTTAGGGATGGTAAAATGTCTTTAGTATTTTACAAATTTGTATTTAGAACATGAATTTGGCAATTCTATAAAAGCCTGCCCAACACTGAAACTCTGCATATCCTATCAATGATTTATCCCATGCAAAAGAAAAATCTATTTCATGTATGCAATCTATGCGATATGTACATGGAACATTATGTTCCGCTCCACCTTGTACACAGAGTTTTCACCCTGATACTTGAGAACCTCACAAAGTAGATCTCAAACAACTCCCAGGATGCCAGGGAAGGACAGAAAAAGAAAGCTAAGAGGAAACTGTCTGTAACTGAGCCAAGTTGAATTTAGAATAACAGTAGTACAATAGTCCGTTGAAGGAGAATGTGAGAGCTATTCAAAAGTTCTGCCTTGCCACCCAGAAGAGAAGACATGACCCAGCCAAATATTTGTTGCACATTTTTTAACACAAAAACTATTGTTGCATGCCATCATAGTCGCAGCTGCCAACTTTGGTGGCATTTCTCTCTCTGTTTGTGCTTCACTTGTTTTTTGGGGAAGTTATATTCATTTCAATTGTAAGCACATACAATGTGCAGAAGTGTTAACTTTTAGGGTACCATGGCTCAAAACAAAATGTCCTTTAATTGAGTATATTCTAAAGTAACTGCAGAGAAAGGTGTACTGTGCAGCAGGAGGGTGCTATGTAACCTGGGGTCATCTGAACTGCTATAAATCAGAGGTGCTATAAGTAGGAATATTTCACTACACCAGCTACAATCCAAGGTGCTATAAGTAGGAATATTTCACTACACCAGCTACAGTTTTAAGTGCAAAGCTTTTGACACAACCATCAAAACAATCAAGGCTGGCAGATGTTTCCATCTGTATCGTGGCTGATAGCCCAGCGGCAGCTGTATCTAATCTTAAAATCTGTTTGCAACCATTCAAATGAGGACAGACATAACGTCAGAGATCTGCCGGACCACCTACATCAATAGCAACTTATTTTATTATCATGGTGAGAATGACAAATTTTTTCTTTGTCTCTCAAATCATAATTTGATATGGATGTTGCTAAATTCAATCAGGGTGTCATCATAGTTTCCATATAGCAGAAGGTCAAATGGAAAAAAAGCCACATCAACATAACCAAGACACCTTTGATAAAAAAAAAAATGTGGTAAAAAGTCCTTTGTGGTTATGATCTGTGTTGTGAGTGCGCCTCTGGTCTATACGGGAAATTATGGGTGCACAATGGTGGCTTGAATAGCATATAGCATATTCTTAAATGAATTGGTTTATTTATTTGTTTTAATGCACTGTCAAGAGATCATGAGAGGCTGTATATGAGAGAGAAGGGATTGAAACTTGTTAGTGTAGGTACAATGAAAAGTAATTTTGGGAAAGGTATTTATGACAGCCTCTTGAATGCTGTGGCTTTAATTATCATTATTATTATTATTATTTATAAAGCTCCACAAACAGCTTGCAGTACCGTACATAGGGGGCTAACAGAGCACATATTTACACAGTGCACAGACAGCTACGAATAATATATAATTATGCACAACTCTCTCTCAAATTACCGCCCTATCAGCTCCCATGCCCCTCCAAGCTTCTCAAGAGAATTGCCTACACTCGCCTCACACACTTTCTTACAGCAAACAACCTATTGGATCCTCTTCAGTCAGGCTTTCGCTCTCAACACTCCACAGAGACTGCGCTGACCAAGGTTGTCAATGATTTCATCACAGCAAAAATTGAAGGCCATTACTCTCTTCTAATTCTCCTGGATCTCTCTGCTACATTTGACACTTTGACTACTCTCTCATAAAAACACTACAATTCCTAGGTCTTGAAGGCACTGTATTATCCTGGTTCTCATCCTACCTATCTAATCGCTCTTTCAGTGTTAATTTCTCTGGATCCACCTCCGCTCCTCTTCCTTTATCAGTTGGATTACCACAAGGCTCAGTCCTAGGTCCTCTGCTATTCTGTATCTACACCACTACTCTTGGAATACTAATAAGCTCCTTTGGATTTCATTATCACCTCTACACACCTAACACCAGACAACAACCCTCTAACCAACATTGCTGTGTGACTGATCACACAGCCCACTCAAAATTCTAGCTGGTCCAATGTGCAATATGATGTAGCACATGCCCTTGTGTTTCAAACTCCCACTGTCCCATAGATTATAAGCTTGTGAGCAGGGCCCACTTACCTCTCTGTCTATATGTATTACCCAGTCTTGTTTTATTAATGTTAGATCCCAATTGTTAAGCGCTACGGAATTTGCTGGCACTATATAAATAAATGTTGATGATAATGATGATGATGATGATGATGAATGACCAGTCAAAAACAAATTAACAGAGTATAAACAGAGAACATAGAATTGCAGATAAGGCTACTGACAAAACAGTGAACATAAATGATAAGTAGTGCCCGTGTGAAGTAGGCCTGTGCCCAGGAGCACAGGCTTCAGAAGACAGGCCTAGAGGTACAATGATTGGAAGGAAAACACAAGGAATGAGGAGCCTGTTCATGAAAGCTTACATCCTAGAGGAAAGGGTGAGACACAAATAGGGTGGAGTTGAGTGATGAGTAAGGATGGTAGTAATGGAAGAGGAGTTAAGAGGAAAAGGGCGCAAAGAAGATATGAGTTTTAAGGACACATTTGAAGCCTTTGATACTATGATACTAGTGGCTAGCTAATTTAATAGGGCGTGGAATTGCGTTGTACAGGTAAGGAACAGCATGGGCAAAATCCTGGAGACGTGAGTGTGAAGATGTAATCAGTATGGTAGTGAGGCGGTGGTTGTTGGCAGAGTAGAGGGGGGTAGTAGTGAGTGTGCATAGAAATGAGGCTGGAAGAGTAGTGGGAAGAGGAGTGGATGAGGGCTTAGTGAATGAGGGTGAGGAATTTGAACTTGATTCTGTAGGAGGAGAGCCAGTGTAAAAGGAGGGAATGGCTCGCCACAGCATCTTCAAACCTGAGAACAGGATTAAATGCATTACATTTCATTAACAGGATAGGATTCATGACGAAACTTCTTAGTATAATCTGTATGGACTTCTCCTAAAAGGAGAGATGATGGATATAAAAACGGAAGGCCTCCATTTCTCCATGGCCTTAATGAGGATAAAAAATATGCTGCATTTCTTTTTGATAATCTAAATATATACAGTCAAAACAGATTTTAAATTACTTGTTTAGCCCCACATTATTAACGCTTTGGCACTATAAGTACTTCAGTGTGCATAGGAGAGGCATTATCTACTTTTTCCTTACTTTATATATCTATTACTAAACATAAGTGTGTAGTATTTAGGCCATGCCTTCTTGAGAAAGTCAACTGGGAAGCTGCAAAACATCAGGTAGGTGGCACATATCTCTCTATGCCTACAGTAAAGGAAACGCCTGCAAATTGGTAGCGAGTACACTCATTGGTGCCTGGATACAATAATGTTTATTATTGTCATTGATTTATAAGTATAAATATTAACACCCTAACACTGTTTTAATACTTGGTAGAAAGTACATTGTGCTGTACCTACTATTTGGATAAGTCTCTACCAACATAGCACATCTGGAAACTGAAATGTTACCCATTGTTCTTTGCAATATTGCATTATTATCATTAGTATTCATTGGTGAACAGCAATTTTCAAATTGTTATACAGATTCTCAATTGGATTAAGGTCATAGCTTTGACTGGGTCACTATAATGCATTATTTTATTTTTTTGCATTTAACTTACTCCAATTATGCTTTAGCTGCATGTTTTGGGTCATTGTCCGCTGCAAAATAAATCTTTTACCAAGTTAAACATCCCTTACAGACTGAAGCAAGTTTTCCTCCAAGATTTATCTATATCTTGGTTCATTTATTTTGCCCTCTATTTTTACAGGTTTTTCAGTCCCTGAAGTAGAGAGGCATGCTGCATCCATGCTTGATGTGCAGTGTTTGGCTTGCTCCACACAGAGCTCCTACTGTTGTGCTCAAACATGTTAAATCTTGATCTCATCAGACCATAGAATGTTTCTTGCTTTGCTTGCTTTGAGTGTCTCCCACATGCTTTCTGGCAAACTCTAGGCTAGATTTCATGTTTGTTTTCTTCCACAATGTTTTCCTGTTTGCCACCCTCTCGCAATGTACAGATTTGTGACATGCCAAGGCTACTATTATCCCATATATAGTCTCTCCCATCACTGCATTGGAAAACTGTTCCTCTGAGTTTCCCATAGGCCTCTCAGTGACCTCCCTAATAAGTGCCATTCTTGTATGGCACTCTTGTTCATACCCCTCTTCACAATCTTTCTTCAATGACCATGCTATAACTCAACCTCACTCCTCCTCCGTTCCTCTTACTACCTACTCATCTCTCACTTCTTAGTTCTAGTCCCCTCATCCTGACTCCCCACTTTGTGATATTTATCAGGCTGTCCTTCCCCTATAGAATGTCAGCGCCCTTGAGCAGGGCCCTCTATCCTCTTGTCCTCCTCCTACTGTTCACCTTGCCTTCGTCTCCCTAGCCCCATTTGTGCATCTTGAGCCTTAGCCTGTGACCTTGGTTATCCTCTTCTCTCTTACCTTTGCATCCCCATCATTGCCCTGATCCTGTTAGTTGTGCCAACACTGCTGGGCACAGGTTCAGGTTCAGCCTGCTTTAGTTCACTCCCTGTCTCTCCTTCATCCCCTTCGTATTTTCTCTTTGTTCTGTAATTCAACTATACCCCTTTGCTCTGCGCACCTGTTTGCAGTTGAAATTACTTTATTTGTACTTTATTTTTGGTGCACTACCCTTTATGCCCTTTAGTTTTGTTTTACCTATGCTCTATGTACGGCACTACCTCACCTTTGCGGCGCCTTATAAATAAAAGATAATAATAATAATAACAATTGCTAAGAGGATGACCTGTTAAAAATAATTCATAGTTGTGCCTTAATCTCACTATTTGTTTATAATGCACTTGTGCACAGGGAAACATTAAAAATCTTTGAAACTGTCATATGTCCTTACATTGATTGGTAGTTTTAATAACATTTTCTCAGACCTGTTTTGAATGATCTTTGATCTATATCATGAAGTTCTTGTTTGGAAATACACTGGAACTTCTCACAGACAGGTACATTTATTTTTAAATCAATTGAACACTTTATTTGTTCACACGTGTACTTCAATTAAATAATAATGTGACCTCTGACCTCAGATTTTACCAGGGTTTTCTTAGGTGTACCTTAGCAAATGGGATGAATATTATATAGTGAAGAATTTTCACTTTCTTATTTGTAAAAACTGTTGAAAAAAATTGGTGTAGTGCTAGACAACTAGGTTAGAGCATCTCCAAAATGGCATGTTTTGTGGGGTATTCCCAGTATGTATTGGTCAGTACCTACCAAAAGTGGTCCATGGAAGGACAACTGATTGGGCCACGGGCACCCAAGGCTCATTGATGCCTGTGGGGAGCAAAGGCTAGCCCGTCTGGTCCAGTCCCACAGAAGAGCTTCTGTAGCACAAATTGCTGAAAAAGTTAATGCTGACTATGATAAAAAGGTGTCAGAGCAAACAGGGCATCACAGCTCGCCGAGTATGGGGCTGCGTAGCCGCAGACCTGTCAGATTAATGACCCTTGTCCACCGCCAAAAGCGTCTACAATGGACATGCGAGTACCAGAACTGGACCATGGAGCAATGGAAGTAGTTTCCTGGACTGATGAATCAAGTTTTTTTTCATCATACATCATGGTCCAGTGCGTGTGCATTGTTTACCTGGGGAGAGATGATACCAGGATGCACTATGGGAAGAAGGCAAGCCGGCAGAGGCAGTTTGATGCTCTGGATAATGTTTTGCTGGGAAACCTTGGGTTCTGGCATTCATGTGGATGTTACTTTGACATGTACCACATACCAAAATATTGTTACAGACCAAGTACATCCCTTCATGGCAATGATGTTCCCTGATGGCAGTGGTCTATTTCAGCAGGATAATGAACCTTTCCACACTGCAAAAAATGTTCAGGAATGTTGGAGGAATATGACTTTTTTGGCTTTGACACCAACTTTCCCAGATCTCAATCTGATCGAGCATCTGTGGGATGTGCTGGTAAAAGAAGGCCAAGTCATGGAGGCTCTGCCTCGCAACTTAGACTTAAAGGTTCTGCTGCTAACGTCTTGGTTCCAAATACCACAGGACTTCTTCAGAAGTCTTGTGGAGTCTATGCCACGATGGGTCACAGCTGTACAAGAGGGATAATATTAGGCAGGTGGTTTCTAATGTTGTGGCTGATCGGGGTATATATATATATATATATATATATATATATATATATATATACACACATACATATATTTATATATAGGTATATATATCTGACAAACTGGAATGTTTAAGTACTCTATGTGGAATGCAAGGTCTTCCCACCATAGATAATCAAGGATAAAAGTGTAAAAAGGTATTTTTAGGTGACAGCATAATAAATTCAGATTCCAAGATTGTGCTGAAAATAATTCATGATACACACATTTAAAGTTATTATAAAAAAAGGGTTGAAGCAACAAGTGTTAGTAGATGGTCAAAGATTTCAAAGTGCTGACATTTTGGACATTTATATGAAATGCCAATTGCTACGTGTTGCGCAACACATAAGAGTTATAGCTATGTATTTAGGAAGTGCAGCTGTGAATACACTACAAAAAAGCAAGCTGATGCTGTAAGAAGGATGATTAATTCATCTCATGGCTTCCTAAATCATGTTGATAGATCAGACCTCTCAGCACAGTATTCTAAATAGAGCAATTTTGGAAACCAAAGAGAGGCAAGCGTAACCTCCCAATCCTTTCTGGTCACTATGAAGTCATCGCACACATAGTAAAAGCATTTCTGTGATAGAGTTCCTTAAAAAGTGATAAATATAGCACATACCAAGAGCACACAGCCATGTTTTGAATTCACATTCTATACCTTAATGTTTCATAAGTCATCTCATTTCTGTGTCCAGGATCATTAGCTACAAAGAGCTGCTTGATTTCTCTGACATTAGATTCACCAATACTCTTTAGCTTGCTTTTAATGGACGCAATATCAGCCAAAGGGAACTAAAATAGACAGAAATAGAAATAAAAGATCATTCTATCAAAAAAATGTTTGTAGATGTTAGCTTTAACTTTAAAATTGTAAGTTGATAATCACTTACAGAAATGTACAATAAGCGACAAATTATGTCAGTACATTAGAAATGTTTAATGTCTTGTTCGAAAAAATATAATTATCATAATGTGTCTAATTCTGCAACGCTGTACAGAGGATATGTGTCACTCACATCAGTCCCTGCCCCATTGGAGTTTACAGTCTAAGTTCCCTAACATACACACACACAGACAGACAGACAGAGACTATAGTCAATTTGATAGCAGCCAATTAGCCTACTAGTATGTTATTTGGAGTGTGGGAGGAAAGCAGAGCACCTGGATGAAACCCACGCAAACATGGGGAGAACATACAAACTCTTCCAAATACTTCCAATTCCCTTCTAAATCATACATTTGGCCTTTGTTAAGCTTGACAGTACAATCTGTGTGTTCAATGAAGATATGCCACATATTTTTTGTGCCTTTTCTTACATTAATGGGGTTCACAGATTTGTCACCAATTCTATCTATTTGTCTATCAATTTAGATACTTTATCTATAAATTGCCCAAACACTACCTGCTCTATTCAGGTGACCTCCAATGACCTCCAAACTGTCAAACGCATTAGGTTTGTACTTGCTTAGTTGACTAAAGGATAGCTTTTTGCACTTCCTCACCATAGGCTGTGTGACAGAGTCCTAAAAGGTGTGTCACATGATGACACAGTGTGAGTTGATAGCCAGAAACACAAAGTTAGTTAGTGTCAAATAGTAAGTGGAGAGAGTGAGAATATTCATTGCTTTTTTAAATAATAAAATAAAATGCGATCACATAAACATGGGGACCTATTAACAAACATTCAAATCCAATGTCAGAAAACTGTGACATTTAGCATCCTCCATGACATTTTTCAAATCAGTTCAGGCTGGGACTAAGCAGATTTTTGAGAGGGTGTGATTATATATTATATTTTTTTTAAAGAGAGAAAGGGCTTGCACTAGGCCATTGTTATAGTATGAAAATGTATTACTAACTCAGTCCTAGTTTCAATAAAATTTAACTTGGTCACTGGTGTTTGACTAGAGTTACAGTACCTATTGTTAATCAGTCTTCATCCCTTGCTTGCTCTGTTTTTCTTGTTTTGAAGTGGGAGAAGAATTACCTCTAAGACAGACGAGTCAAACTTGCGGCCCACAGGCAGCATGCAACCCAAACGCATATTTTTGCGTCCCTGCCAGGGATGCAAATACTTATCTGATTCGCCAGCGTCCCCCGCCTTCCTCCCCTCCTCCCTGAATGTTGAGCACATTTGCAGTGAGTAGCGCACAGAGAGAAGAAAACAGAAGAGAAGTAAGAAGGCAACAGAAAGGTAAGTGAAGGTGAGTAAAAGTAGCATGGAGGATGCAGTGTGCAACGGGAGACAAGTGAAGGTGAGTAAAAGTAGCATGGGGGGCACAGTGTGAAACAGGAGAGACAGATGAAGGTGAGTAAAATTAGCATGGAGGACGCAGTGTGAAACGGGAGACAAGTGAAGGGGAGTAAATTAGCATGGAGGACCCAGTGTGAAACAGGAGACAAGTGAAGGGGAGCAAAAGAAGCATGGAGGGCGCAGTGTAAAACAGGGGAGACAGATAAAGTGAACCAAAAGGAGCATGGAGGGCGCAGTGTGAAACATCGGAGACAGGTGAAGGGGAGCAAAAGTAGCATGGAGGACACAATGTCAAGCATGGGAAAGAACACATTAAACTTTAATTTTGTTTTCTCTTAATAATAAACATTACAATATTGCCTATGCAACTTATTTTTCTTGCAGTCCACACAATCTTATACATATTCAAATATGTGTACCAATTGGGGTTTTGAGTTTGACATGCCTGCTCTAAGAGTATTTCATGAGATGAGTGTGCTAGTCTTGCGGGAGACAGTGACCTGTCTGCTTGTGTTATTGAGTAAGTGTGGACAGGAGTGCATGTGATAGGGGCAGTGCTGATGATGGGAGGAGGGGAACAGAGACAAGGAGGAAGCTACAGACTGATTGATAAATGAAAGGAGCAAGGTCCTCCATCAGGACTTTATTAATGTGAGGCTCCTCAAATAGAAAGATTCTGGTCCCAATTGTAAAACACTATCATGATGATGATGGTGTCATAATGTACTTGCATAAAACAAATCAGCTAAAATACGAGTTGCTTACAATATCCCCACCATGAACAAGCTATTGGTTTTCATGACAGGTAACCATCAAATGACTGCTTATATGTCTCTCAGATTCTAATTCATATTATAAATAAAATATTCAAAAAATGCTACACTATTTACACAATTTAAATTTTAAAGCTTATTTGTATTAATCATATCCTGTGGTTTACCAGTTACATTTTTCAAAAGCTACTATATAAATGTATCTGTATTAAATCCAACTCTAACTGTAAAATAACATTTCGTTAAGTAATACTAAACCTATGTAAAAGTAATAAATCTACCATATTCATGTCATTCCTTATACTGGCTCTCCACCTAGTGGTATGCATTGTCCAATCCAAAAGTTTACCTTTTTATTTTATTGGTTTTCGATCTGTTCTGCCATATATGTGGTTTTGTCAACATTATAAAACTGTAAAGCCAAGTTAATGAGTTTCTCTCTATTTTATTCATTTGGAATTGTTATGTACAAGTCCTCAGAGTCAGTAAAGTATTTAGTATAGCAGTGAGGTCTTGACTTGTTATATTTCTTCCTCTATTCATTAGGCCTGCTACAGGCTCTCAGCTAATTAATGATTACAAAGCTAATTATTGGCTTGTAGCTAGAGATGGGCGGGTCCGGTTCTCCGGGAACCGAACCCACCCGAACTTTGGGTATCCGAGTACCGAGCTGAGCAGCTCGGTACTCTCCCGCCCATTCCGAATCCAAATCGAGGCCGAACGTCATTGTGACGTCGTCGGATCTCGGGGCTCGGTTCTCGCGATACTTCAACTTTATAAATACACGCCTCCACAGCAATCCATCGCCATTTGACAGAGGGAGAGAGCAGGGTGTAGTCATAGGCTAATTAGAGCAGGGACAGAGAATACAATATTGTTCTTGCAATTGCTCTAATCAAAATCGCTAGTGCAGAGAGGAGGATAGAGGTTTATTATTTTTTCTTCATATTTGGCACTCCCCAGCGCTTTTGGGGTGTCCCCCATAATTGTGCATAAATATTTCTGGCTGTCAAAAGTCATATCTGTCAGCAGTATCTACTAAATAATTTTTAGCACTCCTCAGTGCTTTTGGGGTGTCCTCCCTAATTGTGCATTAATATTTCTGGCTGTCAAAAGTCATATCTGTCAGCAGTATCTACTAAATAATTTTTAGCACTCCTCAGTGCTTTTGGGGTGTCCTCCCTAATTGTGCATTAATATTTCTGGCTGTCAAAAGTCATATCTGTCAGCAGTATCTACTAAATAATTTTTAGCACTCCCCAGTGGTTTGCGCTCAGAATGGATTCAAAGCAGTCCACATATGATCTGAATGAGCAACCAGGTTCTGTCACCAGTCCTGATGTTAGTGTTCCCAGTACGTCATCTGGCCAAGGCGATGTCAAACAACAGAGTGTTTTCAAATTAGTGCAAAAAACAAAAACCAAAAAATTTTTTACTGTATTGAAGCGAAAAAGAAGTGTAACTGAGCAAAAGTTAAGTGACGATAAAAAAAAATTTGCAAGCATGCCATTCTACACACGCAGTGGCAAAGAGAGAATGAGGCCTTCACCTTTGGCTATTAGTGGCAGATCCCAAAAAGTTACCCAGCCTACAATTGGTGCACAACTACTGTTACGCGTCAAAGCCGAGCTGCAAGATAACAGTGAGGCATTACAGGAGAATATTTGCACTGATTAACAAATGACAACAATCCCTGTGGAGAGTCCATCCAACAGTGGGATGTCTAATCGTGAGCATTCTGCTGATGTGTGCCTTAATAGCCCGAGTGTAGCCGGTGATACACAAATTGAGGATGCCACTTTGGAATTAGAAGAGGATGAGGGGGAGATTTGTGTAGGCGACGAGGGCGCTAATGATGATGTTGATGATTATGATGCAGACAGATACCAAATTGCCTTTCTCAATTTCTATTTATATTCTAGATTATATAACGGCTGAATAGTTTTTTATTTTACTCCTAGTGGAGAGAGGATCTGATGCAGACAGATACCAAACTGCCTTTGTCCATTTCAACTTATATTGTACAGTATATAACGGCTGAATTTATTAGTATTTTATACAAGTGGAGGGGGGCCTAGAGAGACAGAAACCAAACTGGCTTTCTCCATGTCAATTAATATTGTACAGTCTATAACGGCTGGATTTTTTTGTATTTTATACAAGTGGAGGGGGGCCTAGAGAGACAGAAACCAAACTGTCTTTCTCCATGTCAATTAATATTGTACAGTCTATAATGGCTGAATTTTTTAGTATTTTATACAAGTGGAGGGGGGCCTAGAGAGACAGAAACCAAACTGGCTTTCTCCATGTCAATTAATATTGTACAGTCTATAATGGCTGAATTTTTTGGTATTTTATACAAGTGGAGGGGGGCCTTGAGAGACAGAAACCAAACTGGCTTTTTCCATTTCTTTACATATTTAACTATAAGTGTAGGGTGTAATATACATTCAAAGACGATGGCTGCATTGCCAATATGCATAGATGGAGAGGAAGACAATCTGTTTTGTGTGTAGAATAGGCCTACCAACGAAGAATTAAACTGTTTTTTTGGATGATTTATTACCTCAACAATTAGATTACTTGTCTCTAAAACAGTTGGAGCACTAAATTGGGTTAATTTAGGCCCAAAAACATGGATTTTCCAAAAAAATAGCAAAACAAAACCAAACAAAACCAAAACCAAAACCAAAACACGCAATGGCAGTTTTGCAAAACCAAAACCAAAACCAAAACACGACGGTAATCCAGATCCAAAACCGAATCCAAAACCAAAACACGGGGGTCAGTGACCATCTCTACTTGTAGCACACTAAGGAGTGAGACTATGGGAGATGAACTACAGCTGAAACAATGGCAGGCAGCATGGTTGGCAAAGCAAACTACCAACCAAGTACAACTCTACATGCAAGAAATAGAAGCAATAATTAGCAATCTACTAATTGATGATTACAAAAATTCAGAGCAGATATAAGAATATTTTGTACATTAAAATAAATAAAACATGAATAGCAAAAAATAAGCTCTATCTTACATCCAAGGTTTAATAGTAAGACTGTGAATAACTTAAAGCAAATTAATTTATAGAAGGAACCATTTGTGCCAGAACAATAATAATTACTGCTAGAATATAAACGAGAACCAGAAAAATAAACAAAGCTGAATAAATGTTTTCCACATAACTTACAATATGACAGAAGGTCATGAACGTGTTTGAATTAGAGATGCTCACTGACCCCCGTGTTTTGGTTTTGGTTTTGGATCTGGATTACCGTCATGTTTTGTTTTTGCCAAACCGTCCTTGCGTGTTTTGGTTTTGGTTTTGATTGGTTTTGTTTTGCAATTTTGTTTAAAAATCAATGTTTTTGGGCATAAAATAACCTAATCTAGTGCTCCACTTGTTTTTTGGATAAGTAAGGTAATTCTAAGACTAATAAATTAGGAAGAAAACAGTTTAATCCCTGGTAGGCCGTCCTTAATTCTGCACACAAACTTGGTTGTCTTCCTCTTCATCTTAGCCTATTGGCAATGCAGCCATCGTCTTTGGGTGTATATTACACCCTCCACTTGTAGTTGAATAGAAAAAAAGCAGCCTGCATAGACTGTAGAATTAGAAAGTAAAAATAAAAGGACCAAGGTAGTTTGGTGGCTATCTATGCCCCCCCCCCACCCTACACTTGTAGTTGAATAGAAAAAAGCAGCCTGCATAGACTGTAGAATTAGAAAGTAAAAATAAATGGACCAAGGTAGTTTGGTGGCTATCTATGTCCCCCCCCCCCCCACCCTCCACTTGTAGTTGAATAGAAAAAAAAATCAGCCTGCATAGACTGTAGAATTAGAAAGTAAAAATAAATGGACCAAGGTAGTTTGGTATCTGTCTGCATCAGCCCCCCCCCATCCACTTGTCGTAAAATAGAAAAAAAGCAGCCTGCATTGACTGTAGAATTAGAATATACAAAGAAATGGACAAAGGCAGTTTGGTATCTGTCTGCATCAGATCCCCTCTCCACTAGGAGTAAAATAGAAAACTATTCAGCCGTTATACAATCTAGAATATAAATAGAAATTGAGAAAGGCAATTTGGTATCTGTCTGCATCATAATCATCAACATCATTAGCGCCCTCGTCTCCTACACAAATCTCCCCCTCTTCTAATTCCAAAGTGGCATCCTCAATTTGTGTATCACCGGCTACACTCAGGCTGTTCAGGCACACATCAGCAGAACTGCTGAAAGGGCCACTCTTTATGGGTACACTAACAGAATGCACACAATTAGACATCCCACTGTTGGATGGACTCTCCACAGGGATTGGTGTCATTTCTGATTCAGAGCAAACATTATTCTCTAATGCCTTACTGTTATCTTGCAGCTCGGCTTTGACGTGTAACAGTAGTTGTGCACCACTTGTAGGCTCGGTAACATTTTTGTATCTGCCACTAATAGAGAAAGGTGAAGGTCTCATTCTCTCTTTGCCACTTCGTGTGTAGAATGGCATGTTGGCAATTTTTTTTTTATCGGCACTTAACTTTTCCTCAGTTACACTTCTTTTTCGCTTCAACGCGTAAAATTTTTTAGGGTGTGTGTTTTTTTGACTGATTTCAAAAGACTGTGTAGCTTGACATCGCCTTTCCCAGATGACGTACTGGTAACACTACCATCAGTACTGGTGACGGAACCTGGTTGCTCATTCTCTTCATATATGGACTGCTTTGAATCCATTCTGAGCCCAAAGCACTTGTAGTGCTACAAATTGTTTTAGATACTGCTAACAAACAGGACTTTTGACAGCCAGAAATATTAATGCAAAACAATGGGGGACACCCCAAAAGCAATTGGGAGTGCTAAATATTTTTTGAGACTGCTGACAAACAGGACTTTTGACAGCCAGAAATATTAATGCAAAAGAATGGGGACACCCCAAAAGCACTTGGGAGTGCTAAATATTATTTTTTTAGACTGCTGACAAATAGGGCTTTTGACAGCCAGAAATATTAATGCAAAAGAATGGGGGACACCCCAAAAGCACTTGGAGTGCAAAAAATTAACCAGATAGTGCTGTTATATAAGACTTTCAGCACCAGAAAAATTGTTGTTTTACACTAGGGGATATGGGACACCTCAAAGCACTTGTAGTGCCAAATATTGAAGAAAAAAAAAAGACTCCTCTATCCTTCTCTCTTCTCTTCTCTATCAATTGTTATCAGAATTGTAATCAGAATTGGATGAAGAATAAGGTATATTCTCTGTCCCTGCTTTAATCAGCCTGTGACTACACCCTGCTCTGTCCCTCTGTCAAATGGCGATGGATTGCTGTGGAGGCGGGTATTTAAAATTTTCAATTATCGCGAGAACCGAGCCCCGAGATCCGATGACGTCACAATGACGTTTGGCCTCGATTTGGTTCTCGGGGAACCGAGCCCGCCCATCTCTAGATTGAATGGATATAAAAAAAAAAAAAAAATCGGTAATTTATGCTCATGTAACAAAGTACACTGTACAATGTACTGAGCACTATATACTATGTTCAGTAGCATCAATGCTACTGGATGAATTAATCCAGTATTATTAAATCCTGAAGCACAGATTCCAATATAACCTTTCAAATGCTTGCTCAATTGATGAGGGTCACCATAATTTTTCAAAGCACCACTAAGCCAAAATAATTACCAAGTAGCCCCCAGCCTTGATTACCACCGGCCCTGTCACAGCACCACTATGAGATCGCTGCGACACCCCAGGGAGCCACGGCACACAGTTTTGGAACCACTGCCCTATGGCAAGAGTGTATGCAGACATACTCCAAAAGGTAGGAAAAATGCATTACAAATAACTGCTGTATCGCATACTTAAAGTCTGATACAATACAAATTGTCTGACACGTAGAAAGATTGCCTTTGGAAACAGTAGATTCATAATTGATCGCTGATCACAGCAAAATCATAAGTTGAGGCAGATATTGTAAAGATGAATCCAAACACACAGTTCCTAAAGGGTGTCTATTATAGCCAGGGCTGGACTGGGACTAAAAATCAGCCCTGGCATTTAAAATACAGAGGCCCATCTCAGTTCAAGCATGAAAGAAGGCTTGTGCCGCCACGCAGTGGCGGCGCCGAAACGGGCGTGGCTACATTGTTTTGTGGGTGTGGCCAACATGGGGCATTGATACATATATTACAATAAAACATTACATTTATCACAGCCCCCCTCAGTGAAACAAAGGCCCCCCTCAGTGAAACAAAGGCCCCCCTCAGTGAGATACACACAGCCCCAGTCAGTGAGACACACAGCCCCAGTCAGTGAGACACAAAGCCCCCCTCAGTGACACACACAGCCCCAGTCAGTGACACACACAGCCCCCCTCAGTAATACACACAGCCACCCCTCAGTAATACACACAGCCCCCCTCAGTGACACACACAGCCCCAGTCAGTGACACACACAGCCCCCCTCAGTAATACACAGCCCCCCTCAGTAATACACAACCCCCCTCAGTAATACACACAGCCCCCCTCAGTAATACACACAGCCCCCCATCAGTAATACAAACCCCCCTCAGTAATACACAGCCCCCCTCAGTAATACACACAGCCCCCCCTCAGTAATACACACAGCCCCCCATCAGTAATACACACAGCCCCCCTCAATAATACACACATTCCCCCTCAGTAATACACAGCCCCCCTCAGTGACACACACAGCCCCCGTCAGTAATACACAGCCCCTCTCAGTAATACACAGCCCCTCTCAGTAATACACACAGCCCCCCATCAGTAATACACACTCCCTCAGTAATACACAGCCCCCCCTCAGTAATACACAGCCCCCCCCCTCAGTAATACACACAGCCCCCATCAGTAATACACAGCCCCCATCAGTAATACACAGCCCCCCTCAGTAATACACACAGCCCCCATCAGTAATACACAGCCCCCCTCAGTAATACACACAGCCCCCCATCAGTAATACACAGCCCCCTCAGTAATACACAGCCCCCCTCAGTAATACACACAGCCCACCATCAGTAATACACACAGCCCCCATCAGTAATACACAGCCCCCCTCAGTAATACACACAGCCCCCCATCAGTAATACACAGCCCCCATCAGTAATACACAGCCCCCCTCAGTAGTACACACAGCCCCCCTCAGTAATACACAGCCCCCCCTCAGTAATACACAGCCCCCCCTCAGTAATACACAGCCCCCCATCAGTAATACATACAGCCCCCCATCAGTAATACATACAGCCCCCATCAGTAATACACAGCCCCCCTCAGTAATACACACAGCCCCCCTCGGTAATACACACAGCCCCCCTCAGTAATACACAGCCCCCCCTCAGTAATACACAGCCCCCCATCAGTAATACATACAGCCCCCATCAGTAATACACACATCTCCCCATCAGTAATACACAGCCCCCATCAGTAATACACAGCCCCCATCAGTAATACACAGCCCCCCTCAGTAATACACAGCCCCTCTCAGTAATACACAGCCCCCATAAGTAAAACACAGCCCCCCTCAGTAAAATACAGCCCCCCTCAGTAAAATACAGCCCCCCTCAGTAATACACACTTACCTTGTTGGCCGGCGGAGGGAGCTCAATGTGATATACGGCTGTTGCCAGTGATCACATGGGATGCGCACCATGTGCCAGGTGCCATCCCATGTGATTAATATTACATGACTGCACATCTCATTGAACTCCCTCCGCTGAGCAGCGCGCAGTGAGCTGCGCTGCTCGGGCGGGCATGGTGCCCCCATCGAATCGGCCCAACTAGCCATCGGCCCTTCTGGCATTTGCCAGAAGTGCTTAATGGCCAGTCCGGCCCTGATTATAGCTCACATTGATTTTTAACTTTGTGAGGTATCAAATGTTAAATGTGCAGTATAGTATCATACCAGTTTGTTCCACAATAAACTAAGGGTGTGCACCGGCCACTTTTGGGGTTTTGGGTTTTGGGTTCTGATTAGCTTGAGGTTTTGGGTTCTGATTTGTTTTGCCAAAACACCCCACGAAAGGTTTTGGTTCTGATTTTGGGTTTTGGGTTCTGATTTTTTTTTTTAAAAAGCATAAAAAGTGCTAAAATCCATATTTTATTTTTTTTTCACTCCTACACTATTATTAACCTCAATAACATTCATTTCCACTAATTTCCAGTCTATTCTGAACACCTCACACCTCACAATATTGTTTTTAGTCCAAAAGGTTGCACCGAGGTAGCTGGAAGTCTAAGCTAAGCGACACAAGTGGGCGGCACAAACACGTGGCCCATCGTAGGTGGCTGTGTAGGCTTGAATGGCCTTTTGCTGCTCCTCCATCCTCTGCAGCATATAGAGGGTGGAGTTCAAGCGCGTCACTACCTCTTGTTTTAGTTGATGGCAGGGCAGGTTCATGCTTTTTTGATGTAGCAGGAACAGTGAACGTAGTTTAATATCTGATACTAATATTTCTGCACTGCAGGAACAGTGAACGTAGTTTAATATCGGATACTAATATTTCTGCACCGCAGGAACAGTGAACGTACTTTAATATCTGGTACTAATTTTTCTGCACTGCAGGAACAGTGAACGTACTTTAATATCTGATACTAATATTTCTGGACTGCCTATTGAAGTTGAATCTCAACGGGATTTGGTACCGGGGACACAATACCTCCATCAACCGTCTAAATTCCACTGCACAGATGGCGAACACCGGATGCACGACTAACACCGACATAGCTGTTACGGCCGCAGTTATCCGCTTTGCCATAGGATGACTATATAGGAGTGGCACTGCAGTGGCAGACAGGATGGCAGTTTGAAAAACTAGGCCCCAAAGAGCACATAATGCCAAAAAAAGAGTTGCAAGATGGAATTGTCCTTGGGCCCTCCCATCCACCCTTATGTTGTTGAAATAGGACATGCACACTTTAACAAACCAATCATTTCAGCGAAGGGGCCTACCAAACTGTGGCTGAAATGATTGGTTTGTTTGGACCCCCACAAAACGAGCTGGCAAAGAAAAAAAAAAAGAGGTGCAAGATGGAATTGTCCTTGGGCCCTCCCACCCACCCTTATGTTGCTGAAATAGGACATGCACACTTTAACAAACCAATCATTTAGGCGACAGGGCCTACAAAACTGTGGCTGAAATGATTGGTTTGTTTGGGCCCCCACACCAAAAAAGCAATTCATCTCTCCCTGTACAAACTAAACTGGCTCTACTGAGGCAAGATGTCATCCTCATCCTCATTCTCTGATTCCTCGCCCCCTTCAGTGTGTACTTCCTCATCCTCACACATTATCAATTCGTCCCCGCTGGACTCCACAACCACAGGTCCCTCTGTAGTCTCTGGAGGGCAGTGCTGTTCTTGATTGAGGAATTGATAATTCATTTTAATTAACATCATTTTTTCAACGTTTTGCGGAAGCAACCTCCTTCGCCGCTCACTGACCAGGCTCCCCGCTGCACTAAAAACTCTTTCCGAGTACACACTGGAGGGGGGACAACTCAGGTAAAATATAGCCAGTTTGTACAGGGGCTTCCAAACTGCCTTTTGTTCCTGCCAGTAAAAATAAGGACTGTCTTACATGTCTACTTGGATGGTGTCAGCAAAGTAATCCTCCACCATTTTTTCAATTGTGACAGCATCCAATGCAGCGACAGTAGACATGTCTGCAATGGTTGGCAGGTCCTTCAGTCCGGACCAGATGTTCTCAGCATCCCCGCCAGCGGGTCTTTTAGGAAAACTGAGCTTTTTCCTCGCAGCCACAGGTGTTGAAGAAAATGAAGGAGGAGCTGTTGGCATGTCACGGTCCTCTTCAGAGGACAATCTCCTGACCAGCAGGTCTTTGCACCGCTGTAGACTTGTGTCCGTCGGAAACAGAGACACAACATACGCTTTAAACCGAGGATCCAGCACGGTGGCCAGAATGTATTCCTCTGTCTTTAAAAGACTGACCACCCTTGGATCCTGGCAAAGCGTACGAAGGGCTTCATCCACAAGAGCTACATGCTTTGCTGAATCGCAATGCTTTACCAGCTCCTCCCTCACTTTCTCCAGCTGTTTCTGCAACAGCCTGATCAGGGGAATCACCTGACTCAAGCTGGCAGTGTCGGAACTGACTTCTCGTGTGGCAAGTTCAAACGGCTGGAGAACCTTGCACAACACGGAAATCAGTCTCCACTGCGCTTGACTCAGGCGCATCCCCACTCCTTTTCCTATGTCGTATGTGGCTGTGTAGGCTTGAATGGCGTTTTGCTGCTCCTCCATCCTCTGCAGCATATAGAGGGTGGAGTTCCAGCGCGTCACAACCTCTTGTTTGAGGTGATGGCAGGGCAGGTTCAGCTTTTTTTGATGTTGCTCGAGTCTGCGGTAGGCACTGGCAGAATGCCGAAAGTGTCCAGCAATTTTGCGGGCCCCCACAAGCATCTCCTGCACACCCCTGTCACTCTTCAAGTAATGCTGCACCACCAAATTAACGGTGTGGGCAAAACATGGGACGCGCTGGAAATTGCCCATATGTAATGCCCGCACAATGTTACTGGCGTTGTCTGACACCACAAATCCCCAGGAGAGTCTAAGTGGGGTAAGCCACTGCGAGATTATTTCCCTCAGTTTCTCTAAGAGGTTGTCAGCGTTGTGCCTCTTATTAAAACCGGTGATACACAACGTTGCATGCCTTGGAACGAGCAGCCGTTGTGGAGATGCTGCTACTAATGCAGCTGCTGCTGTTGCTGCGGAAGGCGATGCATCTACCCAGTGGGCTGTCACAGTCATATAGTCCTTCGTTTGCCCTGAACCACTTGTCCACATGTCCGTGGTTAAGTGGACAGTGGGTACAACCGCATTTTTAAGAGCACTGAGGACACTTTTTCGTACTTCTCTGTACATCCCGGGTAACGCCTGCCTAGTGAAGTGGAATCTAGACGGGATTTGGTATCGGGGACACAATACCTCCATCAACCGTCTAAATCCCACTCCACTGATGGTCGACACCGGACGCACGTCTAACACCAACATAGCTGTTACAGCCGCAGATATCCGCTTTGAAATAGGGTGACTACTGTCGTACTTTGTGCTCATGGCAAACGACTGTTGGACGGTCAACTGTTTGGTGAAAGACGTAGCGTTCTTGCGACTTCCCCTCTGGGAAGATGACCGACTACCAGCAGCAACAGCAGCAGCGGCAGTAGTAGGCGTACCGCTGCAGGATTCCTCGGATGAATCCCGGATTGAAGAGGACTCAGTCTGGCTGGTGACATGGCCTGCAGGACTATATCTGATGGAGATCGTGGAGGAAGTTGACGAGGAGGGTGTTGGTGGTGTGTATCCAACAGGACCAAGGGATTTAGGTGTCCCTGGACTGCTGACGGTCCTAGCCACAGGTCCTGAACTAAACACTGAACTATGAAGGTTCTTCTTCGCAACCACCAACACCCTTGGTCTCGCCTTGGGGATTTATGATGCCATCTCTGTAGAAGGCAGAGTTGTTTGCTGTGTTGATGATGACAGCTTAAGTCTCTTAATTTTTTTAGAGGGTGGGGGGGGAGGAGGGCTTAGATCCTTGGGTGAAGCTGAACCACTAGTCATGAACACGGGCCAGGGCCTAAGCCGTTCCTTGCCACTCCGTGTCGTAAATGGCATATTGGCAAGTTTACGTTTCTCCTCTGATGATTGATTTGAATTTTCTTTTTTTACTAATTGTAGTGAACTTTGGCTTTTTGGATTTTACATGCCCTCTACTAGGAGATTGGGCATCGCCCTTGGCAGACGACGTTGATGGCATTTCATCATCTATGTTCTGACTAGTGGCAGCAGCTTCAGCATTAGGAGGAAGTGGGTCTTGATCTTTCCCTACTTTATCCTCCAAATTTTTGTACTCCATTATATGCAGCACAAGAGAGCGTACCCCTAAACCACACACACTTTGGGACTGCAGAAACAGTGAATGTAGTAATATAGATTGCAGTTCCTATTTTTTGGGACTGCAATAATATGTTGCTCTAGAATATTTTTTATACTTTTTAAAGTATTTTTTTATATTTTTTTAAAATTATTTTTTTATTATTTTTTTAAAAAAAAAATAAGATTTTTTTATAATTATAAAATTACTATGGACTTAGCAGAAAAAAACACAGGACAAAAGCACCACTGGAATCAGCAGGACAGACACTGGCCAAAGCACCACTGGAATCAGCAGGACAGAGCACTGGACAAAGTACCACTGGACTTAGCAGGACAGAGCACTGGACAAAGCACCACTTGACTAAACTAATCAGCAGGACAGAGCACAGGATCTCAACAAGCTCCCTCTTCAGTGATCGCAGGGAGAATGAAGATGGCGGCCGTGAGCGGGGCATTTATGACATCCGAGTCTCGCGAGATCCGATGCGAGACTTGGATATCATAGCCTAGTTTTGGATTCCTTTGGCGGCCGAAAGTACCCGAACAGTGCTCGGATCCCGTCGGATCAGCACGGTTCGGGTGGGTTTGGATTAGCGAAATCCGAGCCCGCTCATCTTTACAATAAACACACTCTATCAAGTAACAGCAATGCTCAGCTCCCCAGTGATACTGGCTGGCAGCTATAAGAGGATTCTTGCTGCTCAAGAGGCCAGTGCTGGCTCCCTTCGGTATTCATGAGCTGGAACTGGAATCCTGGACTTAGCTTCCAGTTCCAGATTCACTTAAAAAAATAAAGACATTTAAAAAAAACAGCAGAAAAAATAGAAAACAAAAAATAGGAGGACTATCATTGGTAAATAAGCTTCCACCACCTTCGAATGGGATAGCTTCGCTGGACAGACCTGGCAACAGACATCACTGGCGAAAGCAATTATCCAGAGGGAGGGTTTGTTAAATAGGCTTTTCCCTATTTTATAATTATATATATATATATATATATATATATATATATATATATATATCCTGATTCTCTTAGTTTTTGTCAGTTGTTAGTTCTACAAAACACCCACATACCAACCAGACACCCAAAAAAACAAGCCCACAAAACCACAAAGTAAATTCTTTTAATTGATTAAAAATATAAACTAAAACCCGTACATTATATGAAATGATCGAAAGCTTATCTCAAATCCATAGTCACTGGAAGTTGAAGAGATAACTGCTACATCCAGGTCTGGAAAAGGCTTCGTACAACACTGTCCCCTCCTTAGAGATCTCCCAATAACTTTTTGCTTCTGAAGTATAACGGAATACACTGTGGGAGGCCACTCAATGTGTTTTGTCTATGGCACCCCTGATCAAGTGGATGTTTCGTAGAACCAACAACAGACAATAACTAAGAAAATCAGGATATATTGGAAAAAGATTACATACTTCAGATAAGACTACTTTTTTCTGATTTGAGCATGCATAATTATTGGCATTAATACAGCTGGGTGACTAAACTTACTACACTAAATGCTCTCTTTGGCTCTTCTCTTTCTATTCGATATAATGTTGTAGGTCCTATCAGGGGCAGGCAGGGCTGGGGGGCAGGGGAGCATCTGTCCCCAGGGCCGGTCCCATAGTGGGCTACCTTGTGCTGGGTCACTGGGCTACCTTAATTTTTATCCCTTTAAAATGTTCCTAATGGGCTGCTGAGTTGGGTCTTGACCCCTGGGGCTAAAATATGTCAGCCCTTCCCTGGATCCTATATGGTAGCTGTGGACACCTGTGAGAGAAGCTGCAGATCCATCTTTGTATTATTATTGTTGAGACTTAGTTTATATTGGAGTGGTAGGAGCGCAATAGGATTTACTGTAGATATACAATATATATATATATATATATATATATATATATATATATATATATATATATATGGAGAGAGAGAGAGAGAGAGAAAGAGAGAGAGAGATTTGAATATATATATATATATATATATATATATATATATATATATATATATACACACACATATGTGATCATTGCTTAATTGCGTGTACAATGCCGCAGTTTTTTTTAATTTTTATTCTATTCTTATTAAATTATATAGTGCTATGTGCAATAAATATTTTTGGCCCACAGTTTTTCCTAGAACCCATTTTCATTTCTCTGAAATTCACCTACCAGCCTGGGACACTATATGGTGATTTGTGACATATAAAGAACTTGTGTTCAGGTAGTTTTTCAGAAAGAAGTGAAGTGTGCTGTTTTTCAGTATTTCAAAGAAAGTAATCTGCAAAATTAAAAAAGTGTGTGGAACACAGGGGAGATTTTTGTGAAAGAGTGAGCACATATTCTTACTAACCACACATCTAGTGCCCCTCTTAGAAGCGCACACGCATGTGTGTGTGTTTGTGTGTAGTTGATTTACTTGCCCTTTAAGCACAATGGTTTTCTAGAAAAACAACAATAATTATACTAGTGAAAAAATGTTGAAAACAAGTTTTAATTTTAAAGTAATGACATATATTTCAAAATGCCAAACTTAAATTATAAATGTATATATTTTAAAAACACAGTTAAGGAATTAAATTAGCGGTTTCTGGACAGAAAAATGCATTCATAAACAACGGAATGTCACTGGAGAATAAACTGAAACTTTTCTTATCTTGTTAACTTTCTAGCCGAGCTCAACTTTCAAATGATGTTTAGGATTTTTGAGTAGTTATTTTTAACTGTCACATTTGAGCCAACGTCAATGCCTTGGGTAAGAGCTGATGTGGAATGCCTGGGTTATGTGGTATACTAAGCTCTCATGTAACCTGGCATCTGCTATGTGACAGCTACAAAACTTTTCCTAAGCATAATTTTACATTTATTAAAATAGTTTTGCCATTTTTTTGTTCATTTAATTCAACATAAAAATATATTTTGGTGTCACTGGAAAAAATTGCCTAATTATGAGCCTACTTGATAGGCACTGTAGTGAACAGAGCAGAATTACAGTTAACATAACTGGGGGGGGGGGAATGGAGCATAAGCAACTGCAGTGTAAATATTGTATATCAATGAATCCATTGATAATTTTCGCTTCTCTGTTAAGGTGTACAATGTAAAGGCAGAATTACTGGTGTGTGTTATTTGGTGGCTCTGCCCACCTCTGTGTTAAAAGATAACAGTGTCACCTTTAAGGAAAGCTGAGCAGCTTCAAAGACCTCTTTGGGTGAGCTTATGTCCTGGTATAGGATGGGGTTATGACACCTGAATAAACTTTTAGGAACCGCTCAGCATGTTGTGGAGACCCCATGATGACATGCTATACTTTATATAGGCAAATATATTTCAGTTTCCAAAATACCACTTAAGATCAATAAAGTAAGTGATCAATCACATAATTATAAATAGCATGATGAAGAGCAGCCCATACGTCTAATAAAGCTGTCTGTCACTCCGGGAAATGTGAGGAAAAGAGTATCAGCTCACCTAATACACTGGACCTATTAATGTTTGGTATCTGGAGACTTGTAAATTTATATTGGATTTATTAATAATAAAACTGGGTCTGTGTGACACTTCCCAGGAAAGTTAGGTCACATTTTAGCACCGGGAGTTAAAACGGGAGATGTAAATTGTGATTGTAAATGGTGTCACAGATGCCCTCTGGAGGCAGCAACCCCTAGAGGTGAAAGGTGTAAAAGTGTCTTTAAAAAGATGACACTGGTTACATTAAATTGTCAGACTTTTGTGAAATCAGTCGACATTGATAAGCTGTCCATCTTCCAAGCCACTTTCGCTTGGTGCAGATTATACAACTCGTATGTAAGTTTATATTCTGAAACTTTGACCTATTATTTTTAATCTGTTTTGCTGAAAATTTTGTCATCTTTATTGATTGTTTTTATTGTCTGTAAGCATTGTACTTTTTGTATATTAAATCTAAAAATGTAATAAGTGCTGTCCTTATTGCTCTACACAAATTCACAGCCTTTTATAAAGAAGATTGCTTAACCATGCTAACCCTTTAAATGCTGAAGTGCGAATGGTTAATATATTTGTCTACAGAGCCTAGTGTGTAACTGCAAAACAATAGAAAAACCGCACCAGGCAAGATAATATGAGCACTTAATGTAATATTCTCATTATAAACCCGAATAGAGAAAACTCTCATCGGGGGGTGCACCCAACACTGTGGTCAAATGATATAAGGAGGGGAAAAAGGGGGAGAGGGAGGGAAAATAGACAGTGTAATCTGAGGCACTCCTGTAGTGCTCAGTAAAACATAACTTTTATTGAGATAGTTAAAATAATGGAAAGAAATGAGCAAAATAATTAAAGGAAAAAAGGTTAAAATAAGTGATAAGGGGGGCGTGGCTTGGTGGCCATCTTCGGCGGATGTGAGGTGCAAGAGCTCCTGTTAATTAACGACTTTTCTGGTGGTTTCGGGTCATAGTGGACCTAGATAGTACCAGCCGTGGTTTCGTATTGGCCCCAGGTTTATCGGGGGATCAGAGAAACCCTTTCTCTCGCGGCCGAAGTCCCGACAATTAGCCACATCCCCGCTGACGTCTTACCAGTGCTTCACTTCGCGGGAACCCACCGGGGGGAAACACCCCCCCCCCCCTATTACTCATTCGAGCCCTTACCTGGGAGCTGGCGTCCTCCGGAGAACTGGGCAGTGCTCCTACCAGCGTTTGGGACCTGTTCTGCGGAGATTCTCCCCGGCCGCCGAACCGGAAGTCCCCGATCCGCACTTCCGGTCACTCGAGGGGAAAAAAACTTGGCTGCTGCATTCTGCATCTCTGAAACCCCACGGAGCTGGGGCAGCGGAGGAGGTGAGCTGCCAGCAGTACACTCCACAGCAGCTGTTTCATCTATGTGCCCATCTGGGAGTGGATTTGCCTGCGCACCGCCTGTACACTCCATCCCCCTGTGCATCCTGAAAATCCTGCACTCCTAACCCAGAGGAGCCCACGCTGTAGCTCACTCATTGGATCTCAGACGGATAAATCCTAATCTCCCTCCTGAGTCTGCTACGTCTAGAGCTCAGGTGAGAAGTGGGGCACTTTTTTTCTTCTGTCTGTTACTGCAGATGACAGCAGCCTGAGACACTTCATTGCTCTGCAACCCACATCAAGTAAAGAATTTATTTGTTGCCTGTCTATATTCACATATAACCAATTAGACACTGCCATCTATTGGTGCGGCTTGGACTTATGTTCTAGCTTCCAGCCTGGCTTAATGCGGATGGCCGGGGTCCTCTACTGTTATGCTTCTGTGATGTAGCTGGTATCTCGTTCCCGAGTGGCCTTTTCTGATCGAATTTCCTGTCCTGAAAATTGCTGTATTTGACCTACCTTTCCCGAATCCTTCATCTCTGACCCTACTGTACGTAATTATGCCGAAAAATAAAAAAACCCACTCTAAGAGTATCTCCCAATATTACCCTAATAAGACCTCCTCAATCTCTGGAACAGAACAAACAGCTTCTCTTCACTCCCAAGAGGACTCGGACTCTGACGAAGATGTGTCTGCTCCAGTTACCAAAAAAGACTTTCTCTCTTTGATAAAGGAAATGAAAGAGCTTCGGTCATCAGTCCACGCTGAAGTTCAGCACGCTCTTCATAGTCTGAGGTCAGAGGTGTCCTCGCTGGGTTCTCGTACGGATCATATTGAAAGGAAAATGGATGACATCATCTCATTTCAGGAATCCACGACTGAAGACCTTTCTCAAGTCCGCCAGGAGCTCAATACTATCCACGAGCGCCAAGAAGATATGGACAATAGAGCCCGGAGAAACAACCTCCGAATTAAAGGCGTCCCAGAGTCTGTTGAACCTGTACACCTAGACCCCTATCTCCGGAAACTCTTCTCCCAGCTTGCTCCGGAAGTCTCGGAAGACCAACTCTTGCTGGACAGAGCTCACAGAGCCCTTAAACCCCGTCCACCTGACCAATCGGCACCTAGAGACGTTATCCTCCGCTTCCACTACTTTTCGACCAAAGAAGCTGTCTCACAAGCTGCTAGAAAGCTTCCTTCTTTATCTTATGAAGGGCATACCCTCCAAATTTTCCAAGACCTCTCTCCCACCACTTTATCCCGGAGGCGAGAACTCCAGCCTGTTACTTCAATCCTCAGGGAGAACAACATCAGGTATCGCTGGGGGTTCCCATTTCGTCTCTATCTTTGGTACCAAAACCAACAACTATCAGCTAGAAGTCTAGGCGAAGCGCAGGACCTTCTACGAAAGATTGGCCTAAACCAAAATGCTCCTCCGGAAGCTTCTCAGGCCCCTAATGTTGTGGGACCCTCCACACCGAGAGCCCAGCGGCTTCCCCGTAGAGACTGGTCAACTGTCCCTCGCCATTCTAAGCCGCAATCTACGGACCCCTGACCAGCATTTTCTGGTTCCTGCACCTTCTTCAAAGTGCGGACGCACTTTCCTCTACAGGATCCGATGTGGTCCTCGCAGCTGCCTGGAATAGTCTTACAACTGGACATAGACTTCAAGGCAGTCACGTCTTCAGCCGCCTTCGTCCTCCATTTCTACTGGACTGAAACTATAATGTTTCCTCCTGATACTGTAATGCCTTCCACTGTCTGCTGTCTTGTTTTAGTCTGCTTCCAGAGAAGGCGGGTTGTTGCTCTTTACTTTTTCTTCTAGGTGTGATGAAGTTCTGACGATGCACAGACTACTGCTCCTGCCTTTGCCACCGATAAGTAACTGTGATGTTTTGTTTTAATTTGTTTAATTCTTTCTATGCTGTATTTACGGCCGTTATGTTGTCTATTTGAATCTCTCTATATTGCTTTTATATCGGGCCATATCCGGTGACTCCTCATGGGGCCACTAGGATGTAGCTCTTGTTATTGAATTACTTGCTATTTCACATCATATGTTTTCTGCTGGTGAATATTTCTTTGGATGGGTCTTCCCCTTGATTTCCCATTACCCTACTTTACCTTAGGGTTCAGTAATTCCCCCCTGCTTTCTTCTCTCCCCTCCCTCTCCATAGGTCAAACACACTAAGTTGGTCACTCGGGATCTCCTCTTTGGTCCCCCGGCCCTCCGTTTCCTGGTTGCTCCTAGCTCACCACCCCCCTTAGAGCCTAAGGCTCTATGCTGGTCCCCTTGATGGCTTCTCCATCATGTCCTATCCCTCACCAGCACTTGCGACAAGTGGACTTTGGTCCGCTATGTCGGTCCCTTTCTACCCTTAACCCCTGGTCCTCCATCCCTTCTCCTCACTGGTCGTCACCTACCAAGTCATTCCCTGTGTTTACTTCTTTCTTTCTTCTCCTCCCTGATATTTCTTCCCTCTTATGGTCTCTAGCGCTCTCCCCATTGACCTACCTATGACCCTTAACCTTATTTCCTATAATGTCAAGGGCCTCAACTCCCCTCAGAAACGGGCTAAGCTCCATTCGTCTCTCAAGTCCCTTAAAGGAGACCTGATATTTCTACAAGAAACACATTTTGTCAACCACCTCCACCCCGAGCTTCGTTCCCAAAAATTCCCCCTGACATACCATGCCTGTGACCATAGGCAGAAAAAGCGAGGAGTAGCAATTTTGTTTGCACGCCACTTAATTTTTGAACTCCACGACTGTCATAAGGATAAAGAAGGTAGATTCCTTATTCTCATAGGCACTCTAAATAACCTCCCCTGCACTCTAGTGAATCTCTATGCACCCAACACCGGCCAGCATAAATTCTTCAAGAAATTGGGCTCTCTGTTAGCGCGTGTTCGCCAGGGTGAACTTATTGTCGCTGGTGACTTCAATGCTGTATTAGCTCCGACTATAGATCGCTCCTCGGTCTCCTCCTCTTCTTCCCCGAGGAGAGATGCTCACACTACTGCTGCCTTACAGGCTTTTCTGAAACTCCACAACTTATATGATTCATGGAGAATACTAGACCCCTTGGCCAGGGACTATACCTTCTTCTCTTCTCCCCATACCACTTACTCTAGGATTGATATGATCCTGCTCAGCCACGACCTCACTCTTAAACTTAGCTCTTCCCAGATCTTTCCTGTCACCTGGTCGGACCATGCCCCTGTCTCCGCTGTACTTACCGGCCTTGCCCACCGTCCTCCTAAAGCAACCTGGAGAATTAATGAGTCACTCCTACATGATAAAGATACTATTACTCACCTTCAATCTCTTCTCTCTGAATACTTTGAGACGAACGACACCCCTGATATCTCCCCTATGACTCTTTGGGACGCCCATAAGGCGGTAATACGGGGTCATCTTATTGCTCTAGCATCTCGGACTAAACGACTTCGCCTGGCTAAAACTATCCAACTGACGGACTCGCTGAGAGCTCTAGAGCAACGTCACAAATTGAACCCTGATCCCTTGGTTCTCCAGGAAATTGCTTCTGTGCGAGGTGAATTAAATCTCTTATTATCCCACCAGGTTGCTACTAAACTGAAGTGGCTCAATCAGCGCTTTTATGAAAAGGGCGATAAGGCCGATAGATTACTGGCCACCAAACTCAGAGCTAAGATAGCGGCCCGGAATCTCCTTGCTATCAGGGACTCAGACGGGGTTTTACACTATGACCCTCAGCGGATACGTGCCGCCTTCCAATCGTACTACACCAAACTTTACAACCTCCCCCAACCCTCTGACCCCTTGGTATCCCAGCAACACTCACAGTTGATTGAGTCTTTTCTTTCTTCTGCCAAGCTTCCAAAACTCTCTCCACAGGCTAGTACTCTACTGGGGGATGAGATTACTAAGGAGGAGATTGTACAGACTATAAAGTCCCAGAAATCTGGAAAGGCTCCGGGGCCTGATGGCTTCACGGCTGTCTACTATAAGAGGTTTGCTGGGCTTCTGGTCCCTCGTTTGCACACCCTCTTCAACTCAATCATGACTGGAGGTTCTTGGTCCAGGGATTCTTTGGAGGCCCGGATCTCGGTCATTCATAAAGAGGGTAAAGATGTTCATGACTGCGCTAGTTATCGCCCTATCTCCCTACTCAATACAGATGTTAAATTATATGCTAAAATTTTGGCTAATAGATTAAATTCGGTCCTTCCCTCCCTTGTACATTACGATCAGGTTGGCTTCATACCGGGCCGTCAGGCCAGAGACAATACCAGGAGAGTCATTGATCTGATTCATATCATTAATACCAGGGAGGATCCAGCTATCATTCTCTCCCTCGATGCCGAGAAGGCTTTTGACAGGATCTCTTGGAGCTTTATGTCCCGAGCCTTGTTGGCGTTTGGCATCTCCGGTAGCCTCCTTACTGGTATTCAAGCCTTATATTCTCGACCCACTGCAAGAGTTATGATCAACGGCTCTCCCTCAGACCTTATTACTATATCCAACGGCACCCGCCAAGGTTGCCCTCTGTCCCCTCTCATCTTTGCCCTCGTTATAGAACCTCTTGCTGCCTCTATCCGGGCCTGTCCAGATATACGGGGTGTGCGAACGGGGGACTTAGAGAGTAAGCTCTCTCTCTTTGCGGATGATGTCCTGTTGACTCTCCAGCAGCCAGGGGAGTCGCTTCCCGGACTCTTCAACATCTTACACCATTATGGGCACCTTTCAGGTTACAAAATTAATATTGCAAAATCGGAAGCCCTCCTCCTTAATATCCCCTCCCTGGAGGGACTGGCACTCACCTCCCGTTTTAACTTTCGGTGGCAAAGAAAGAAAATTAAATACTTAGGTATTTTTGTTACCGACTCCTACGACTCTCTGTATCGGGAGAACTACCCGGGCCTCTTTGCTAAAATCAAATCAGAACTTTTCTCCTGGCGCTCATTGATCATCTCGTGGCTGGGCAGGATCATTTCTGTCAAGATGAACCTCCTTCCTAAGCTTCTTTATTTCTTTCAGACCCTTCCTGTTAGAGTCCCCCTTTCGGATCTTTCATCTCTCCAAAAATGTCTCTCTAGATTTGTCTGGAACGGTCGGTCTCCCAGGATTAAGCTGGCTCTCTTAAAGAGACCCACCAGAAGTGGTGGTAGGGGTTTCCCGGACTTGAAAATTTACTATTGGGCGGCTCACCTGAGCCATATTGTAGCCTCCTTTGCACCCCCTGCGAAATTGTCGTGGGTCGACATTGAATCCGCCTATCTTAAATTTCCAGTTCTTTCTTGTATTTGGGGTCTCTCAAAACAAGCTAGATCTCCCCTTACCGGCCGATGCCCCACCTTATTATTTTCAGCTACGATCTGGGAGACCTGCCGACCCCATCTCAAAATCCCGATATCCTCTTTTCCTGTCCTACCTCTTTGGGGTAACCCTGCCTTTCCTCCTGGGCTCTCCTCTGCCTTCTATAGTCCCTGGGTCTCTGCAGGTGTTCGATTTGCAGGGGATCTAATACTTCATGGTGCCTTTATCTCCTGGGATGATCTGCGCTCTAAATTCCCAAGTCTCCATCCTAAATTCTATGAGTATTTCCAGTTACGGCACTTTGTGGGCTCTCTCCTCGGGGGGACTCCTTCCCCCTCTCGTGCTTCCCCCTTTGAAACTTTATGTCTCTCCTCACCTTCGGGTAGGGGCACGATTTCCTATATCTATAGCCTTATTCTTGATGTACTTTTACCTTCGGGCGGTAGGCATGAGAGGGAGTGGGAGAGGGACCTGGGTCCCCCCCCCAGAGGAGGATTGCTGGGTAACCATAAGGGAACAGGTTGCCACCAGTTCTATTTCCACTTTAGTTAAGGAGAACGCTTATAAAATATACTATAGATGGTACTACACCCCTGACAAACTTACTAAAATGTTCCCCTCTAGTTCTCCATTATGCTGGCGCGGTTGTGGCCAGATGGGTTCTTTCTTACATATCTGGTGGTCCTGTCCTAAAATATCCTCCTTTTGGGACCGAGTTAGGGCCCTCCTCTCCTCCCTCCTTCCGTGCCCCGTCCGGAAAGACCCATGGTCTTTTCTTCTCTGTTACCCTCTGATTGATGATGATAGACAGTCTGCGAAATTGGCATCCCATGTCCTGGCTGCTGCGCGATGTCTAGTAGCTAAGTCATGGAAACAAGTTGAACCCCCCTCTATGGCGGCTCTGCGATCCTATATTTGGTTCATTGCACGGATGGAACGGATTACATACCACCTCCACGATAAGGACGATAAATTCCACCAGATTTGGGCTCCTTGGCTTTACTTATAACCCCTTAGCTCCTGCACCTACTCCTTCCTGTTAAGTGATGGGCATAAGGGACCTGACTCCTGAAGCGGTTACCCCTGTCCCAAATACCCAGGTAATACTCTCTCCTGAACTTCTTTTATTGGGGAAAAAAAAAAAAAATAAGATAAAGGGAAGAATGTTTTCTTTTTATTTTTATTATTTATCTATTTTCTTTAGGTGACGACCAGTGCCCCCCCCCCCTCCCTTATCCCCCTCTATACTATTATAAAATGTTATTGATGTTTGAATATCCTGAGTAACAATGGTATACTTACTGTTTCCTCAATGGCATTCTGTTGATGCCTTACATATCCATTACTTAATTTTCTGTTACATTGTTATTTATTCATGTCTTGCTTTGCTTCCTGTTTTGTTTTGGTTTTTTTTTATTCTACTTCCGCAATGCACTAATTTGTTGACTTGTATCTGTATATCATTGCGATTTCTCAAAATAAATAGTTAAAAAAAAAAAAAAAAATAAGTGATAAGTGATTAAAATGCAAAGTGATTTGCAGAGTCCCACCAATATCCTCATTGTTATAATGATTCTCACTTAAATAGAGCAACAATAATATGCCTTTTGAGCAACAGCTGGTGTAATAAGTGTCCGATAAATAACTAGTGATGCATTAATACACCCCTCGGTTAGTTGTAATTCTATTATGAAAGCAAATACCGAGTGTGCAGTGCCCGCTTAAGAAATAAAGTTACTTTCTCAGATCAGCGTTACAATATTATGTAACAAGGATAATTATAATCCTCTTAAAAAGCTGACAACGGGTATACGGTATTAATAAGATAACCATAGAATATCCTTAAAAGACAGCCATAAGATTTAAATTCAGGTAAGATCCAGTTCCAATCTGATAGTAATAAGCACAATAGGCTGCAATGGAGGCACTGTGGATTGATAGAGGCTAAGTTTCAAGAATCGCGGGATTTTGTGATAATTCCCTACCTAATAGAAACTGGGGAGCGATTCTTTGGAGAAACTGATGGTATGGAGGATAGGTGAGACGAGACGCCGACGCGCGTTCCGCTCTGTGGCTTTCTCAAGACCTAGTGTGTGCCTTCATGTACATTTGTGTAACGGAGTCTGGAGGTGTTAAGTGTTAACCCTTGGATTGCTGGCGTGTGCAGGACTAACCTGCGTGTAACAAGGAGCATAGTATCCCAGTGTGGGAAGTGTTAAGTCTTTTAGCTATCAGAGCACAGGGTGTGCACAGTTGGGTAATTAAGTCATAGGTTTGCTACGGGCCTTAATAGTAGCTGTCAGTGCGGAGAGTTGTGGAAGTGTGAGCCTGTGTTGTGAATTGACCAGTTAAATCTGTAGTATAAGGGAGGTGAGTGCAAGGATTAGAATGGAATCCTGTGTGTTCCCTTACAGTAAACTCATGGGTCATGAATGCACAGAGTGCGGTTTGTGACTGGTAAAAAACTAGTTACGGGAGATTTGTTGACAAAATAGAGGTAATATATTGCGTGACTGTTTGAATATATGTTAAGATATTAGATCAGAGAGTGGCTAGAGGCGGCTCTCCCTGTAAGGCACCTTTTACTAGGGTAAGAGCATGTTCTGTTTTATTTTCTATTTTGTTTTCATGCATTAGGGTAGGTTAATATGAAGTAGGTGAGGCTAAACTAACTTGTAGCCAATCAGAGCACATGTGCAGCCAATCAGAGTATTACAACCTTTAGTTAACATCCAACTGAAAAATACTTGAAATATGGAACTGCAGATGGGCTCTATATTAGTTACTGACAAATACATAGCTGATACAAGACCCTGGAGTGCCCGAGATAGGGATGTGTTCACATCACATGGGAGAGTGGTCACATCATGACTGGGGGACTGTCACACCACCAGGAGCGTACCTAGTGATTTTGAAGCTACCATGTATTCTCCTCCCCTAATCTCCAAACACCATTCATTGCCGTGCGCACCAATGCACGCAGCAGCAGTTCATGTCTGCTCTGCCATGCAGAGCAGCAGTGAATCAGTCATACCTCCCAAATTTCCCACCCACAGAACAAAGTTGTCCCGATCGAGATGGTGGGACAGAGCCCTGAAATCGGGACTGTCCCACCTAAATCAGGACAGCTGGGAGCTATGTTTGAATACTGTGTTAGTATATAACCCCCAATCTCCTGTCATCATGGTAGTTTACATTCTTTTTAGAGTTGTCTCCGTCATCAGGACCTGAACAGACTGAAGCATATGGCATTGGTAATTATGAAAAAATGCAAATTGGGAAATATTAGGGTTGACTACAAAATGAATACAAAAGGTTATTTCAAGCAAAGTAAATATTATGCTCACCTCATTTACATTCTTCTCCATGTAGTTGAAGACATATTCATCTGCATCAACTAAGATAAAGTTGTAGCCATGAAAATGAACCTTGGCTCCAACAAACAGTTCTGCAGCTTTGAAGTATTCTGACAATTCGCTCTTGAATAACTCTTGTCCTGGTTTCTTAATACGACATCTTTCCAAAAACTTGCCACCAAGGATTCCTATCATTGTGCAAACAAAATAAACAAATGAGCATAATGAGGTGAAGATGTATGATAAAATGCAAGTGGCTGCTTCTTGCATTTTACAGTGATATGCAAAGTTGGATCAAGTCGGTGGTAGTCCGTTTCACGATACTGACTACCCCGACACAGAACAGAACAGAAAAAAATGACGTCATGAGCAAACGCGACTTAAAGTGGCGATGGATGGACCCGCCTGTCATTTATGTAATGTAAGTACTATATTAGGGATTAAGGTTAGGGTTAGGATTAACCTTAACTCCTAACCATAATATCCCTAACACCCCTAATCTCTAAAACAGTGCTTACTTTACATAAATGACAGGCGGCTCCGTCCATAGCCGCTTTAAGCCAAGTCGCGTTTGCTCATGACGTCATTTTCTGCAGCCGACAAGACAGGGAGTCGTGATGTGAAGTCATCTGCATTCCGGTAAGTAGGTTTTTCACAGGTCAGTGTAGTCTTCATTCGGAATCCTCATGTCGTTCTGTTCTGTGGCAGGGTAGTCAGTACCGTTAATAGGTGCTACACCCGGATCAAGCAACTACAATATATTTTCCATTAAAATGATGTATACAAAGCAAACTAAACTTCATGATCAAAGCTTGAAGCGGGTTAGTAGCTCTCAGGCCCTGTCGGGCTCTGTGAGCCATATTGACACTATACATAGACAACGTGTTCAACAACATACTTCTGATGGATCTGACAAAGGCTTATTCAGCATTTCTTCAATATTTATACCTCCAGTCCTGTCATCTTGAAATTCCCTACTGCTCACTCAAATAAGTATTCCTTCCCCACAGGCTTAGCCAAACAAAAGTCCAGCCCTCTTAACTGACTTCTATATCAGTAGTTTGCTTGGGAGTAAAAGCCCCTTTTTATTGGATACTTTCGCTGGCCAATGAGAAATCAGCAAGTTGCGCCAGGCAGCTTTGAATCTTTCAATAACAAAGTAGGATTTATACAATTAAGTTTAGACAGAGGCATGTTCCACACACCCTTAAGGTGCCCTTATATGAAAATAAGTTCTAAAATGTACTAGGCTCCATTTGAATCCCGAAAAAGCAATTGAAGTTCCAATAAGTGCTACATAATCTCTTCACAAAAGCAGTTTGTGACACATAGACATCACTTGGACAAATGGGAGAATTGCAAGGAGGTATCCGGTGTCCAATAATGTTTAAATATTGAGAATATATGTTATACCTCAATTTATAGCACTGGCACTGACCCCTTTACAGAGCAATGAGATCTGTAGAATTTTTCACAGCATGATATATAGATTTCGTACAATATGCATATAGACATAATGGGCCTCATTTAGAGTTAGGAGCAAAGCTATTTAAAGTAGCAAATTTGCTCCTGTACATACTGTACATACCATGTTGCAATGCAAAAGGTGCAAATGCAATTATATTTTTTGCAAGCAGGGGCAATACAGGCTGTTTTTGCCTGTAGCACACATCATCATCATCATCATCATCATCATCATCCAAATACTGGACAGCTTTATTTTTACACTGCAATTTAGAGTTGAGATACTACAGTGCAACATGGTTTTGCCAAGGTACAAATTTGCTCTTTTTTTTGCTTTGCTCCAGAATCTAAATGAGACCCAATATGAATATTTTGGTCAAAGGCAAACGTTTAATCTTCCTGTGCAAATGGTGCAAATGATACTTTTGCTCCAGCACTATTACATTAAGCCCTGACACAACTAAGAGCAACAGTGATGGTCCTACTCTGTCACACCTCGCCATGTCTCTGCCATCATCATTGTCTACTAGAGAAACACTGGCAAAAAAATCCTCAAACAGTTGTGTTGGGCTAAACAATGCTTCTATATATTGTTTCCCATTTTATTGTTTAAATGATAGCTACACCAAGTCATTAGTTATTTAATTATGGTCAAAGCAGGATCAATGTATAGCAAGTCAAAAATGTTGACTATGACTAAACTATACACACACATATATATATTAAAACCATTAAAACAGTTCAGCTGTAATACCTGAATTTCGTTGTGATGGCTCGAACACAGCAATGGTGTCATCACTTAAGAAATAGGAGATGATGAACTTACGTTCTTTATCAATTGGATTGTCAGTGATAAGTTTTGCAACAAACCTAAGAATATTGCTTTCCAGGCCATTCCTAAATGAGAGGGAATGAGAAATTATTCAGAACATGCACAGTATTTGAAAAATAATGAAACATTGGCTGAGCATTTCAATATGTTTGTATGAGTGTATGTGTACTGTTGGGGCTAGAGTTCACTTTCATAGTAGTATGGAAGCTCCAAATATCCCAGAGTGCCAACATATAACTACAATTTTTGGTGCCACTGTGACACAGTCGCACCTGGCACTGTGACACAGCCGCATGTTGGTGCTCGTATTCATGGGTATTACTGTATTATGCTGACCTGTAATCATCAGTGTTGAATACAGTGAGGACAGCCCTCAAAATAGTGATCTCTTAATCAATATGAGGACCACACCATCAGTACTCACCTGAATGTCAGACAGACCTTGAAGATAGCAGTCTGCCTTTTTGGTCCATTGACCACCGTTTGAAGCCAGCATCCTCAATATGGAAAGTGTGATTCTTGTAGCAATCTATTGATCAATATTTTTAGGACCATTGACAATGTGTTCACACCCAGGGGAAATGCAGGACCAAGTAGCAGAAATGTATGTACAACTGCCGGTGAGTATGTGCTCTTACACAGCACCTTCTAAGAGGAGGATGTAAGGCACTGTACTAGGCCTGGCCAACCTGTGACTCTCCAGGTGTTGTGAAAGTCCCAGCATGCCCTGTCAGCTGGAGAGCCACAGATTGGCCAGACCTGTACTAACTCCAAACCAACCGACATGATCACTATACAATTCTGTAAAATTTTAAATACTGCCCTTTTAACTTGCAGTTTATCAAATATTAACACATAATGAGAATTGAACACAGCATGCAGAAAAAGAGATACTATGCTGTTCAGTTAGCCAGTCTTAAAAACACTTGGGTGTCTGTCCAAAAATCAGGATCCCAAACAAACTGAGCTTTAATATCAAAGTGATTCATTCCAGTATGTTTGTACTTCATGTGTGTGACAGCAAAATCAAGTCACGAATTGTCCATGTCTTTTTTTTGTAGCACAGCTCCTTGATATACGTGGCAGTCTTTTCTTTGTGCAATATAATGATCTGTAAAAAGCAGCTACTACAGGATAACAGTATCAGAAGAAAAAGCCCGGTTCAGTCATTTACTAAGGTACGCGTATTCTAAACAACATTGCTATTCTATCACTCACAATGTTCAGCCATGAGATATAAATGACACAAATAGAACAGACAAAAGTTTAAAAGAGACAAAAATAATAGTCTTTGTATTATGCGAATATGAAACTAAATCTTAAAGCCAAACCAGGCCACTTGTACTTGTCATTCAATACATTTTCCACAGCAACGTGAGCCAAACAACTTCACTCAACAAGATAATTATATTACAAAGGAGCTGCAAATACCAAAATAAACAATAAGAATAATGACTTTGCATGACAGAAACAATACATCATATATATTTAGGAATAAAATACTTAATGTCTGTAGCAGAGGATCTGACATAAGATTGCTGTTGAGAAGAATTGCTGAGTACAATCCTCAGGTTTGTTTTTGATTTGGTTTTATCATAGAATTTCTTAAAATAACACCAGATTCTGGCAAATTTTAACTTGAGAAACACCACAAAAAGATCCTCTTCTTGGTTAAAACATGTATCAGAATATGTCGGTTACAGCGAAAGCTAGTCATGGAAAAAAAGAAGAGAAGATTGCACAACTTGGCAGAAAGCACCATGGGCAGAGGATGCGCCAATTTGTTTTAAAGAGGATTTCAAACCGGTTTGTCGAATCAGCTAAAGTTTGAAAATTTGTGATAAATTATTGAACTTTAGAAAGAATTTGAGCTAAATTAAAGCAAGGGAAGAAGATTCAACCATGTTCCTGCTTGCTCGCATTTAAAATTTGATAGTATTTTTAACGCTTTTGCTTGTGAATTTAGAACTCAAACTTCGAAATAGTAATGTTTGCTGTTTAAATGTTAAAAAAATACTGTAAAATGTACCCACCTAAGCTTGAACAGGCAACATTTTATAGTTTACTTTAACGCCTTTTTTTTTAACTGCAAACTGGACCTTCGATCTTGAACTTCCATCTATGAATTTCCAATTGAATTCAAATTGGAAAAAAAAAAATCACATTTGTACTGTGAACAAGTGCAAAGGTCACAAACTGGCTACATTCAAATTCTGAACAGATTTGAATAATTTGAGCATCTCTACTCATGGGTCACCAGCTCAAAGATTATCGTTCCAGGAGTGATAAAGCAGTGTTGGGCAAAGGTATATAGGACCCAGCTTTAAACTCATGTAGAGTTTTAAATAATACATTTTATGGAACACATAATTTTATCACACCGTAAGTAGATATTTATCTGCAATATGGACTTATTTAGTTGCACTTAATGATTTGTGTATAAAAGAGAAAGTCATAGTCACATGCTGGCCTTATTTCATACATGCTATAGGGGCCTTCTCAGACTTGCGGCCTACACACTGGTGCAGCAATAAGGCTTGCAACTGTCATGCTTGAGACTGGACCCCAAGTCCCATGGGATCCTATGGAGCCTTGTGCTGACAACTATTTGCATATGATCATACTGAACCTGTCCACTAGCTAGACACTAGTGGAGATGTTGCCTATAGCAACCAATCAGATTCTATCTGTGATTTTGTAGAATGTAAATAAATAATAGCTAGAATCTGATTGGTTGTTATAGGCAACATCTACACTTTTTCAAACCCGCAGTTTAGTAAATATACCCCTAGGACTTTATTTATGACTGGACAAGATCTACCTGTACATTGTAGATCATGTACTGTCTGTCGGACTCAAACAAGGTATAGAGAGGGGGTTCACAAACAAATGCAAATAATTCTATATTAGGTAACACACCTTAGATAGGCTTAGTTTTCAAAGGGCTCTTCTGAGCTTGTATATTTCACATGACAAGTGGGGTTATAGAGCTCACAATGTCTCTTTACCCCTTCTTCAGGGGTCAGTAATTACTGGAAACCCCCTTTCCCGAAACATTGTGTACTCTGTAAGCTCATCTGCCTTGTGAAATAAACAAGCTTGTAACAGCCCTTACACTTTTATTTTTTTTAAAAAAAGCCCATATCATAGTATTGTTGTGTGTATCCATCATTAAACACAGAGCAAAATTAGCATAACAAACAAAAAAGTTTCATCCCAGTCACAGAGCAGAGAAATCCTGGGACAGTATATGTCTGTAGACTAATATTACTAGTGTATTGGAAGAACAATAGAAATAGAAAGCCCCCAGTATATTGTGCCACAGTATTGCCCCAATTCACATTGTGCCACACAATTGGCCCCAGTTAACATTATGCCACACAAGTGCCCCAAATTACGTTATGCCACACAACTGCCCCCAGTTCACATTATGCCACACAAGTGCCCCCATTCACATTATGCCACACAAGTGCCCCCAGTTCACATTATGCCACACAAGTGCCCCCATTCACATAATGCCACACAAGTGCCCCCAGTTCACGTTATGCCACACAAGTGCCCCCATTCACGTTATGCCACACAAGTACCCCAATTAACGTTATGCTACATTAGCCAAATGTGTGTGTGACTCATCTCGTCGACATTTAAGTCTTCAGTTCCACAACGGGAGCAGGGAGAAACTACAGCGCATGCGCAACAGTTCCAATTCGGGGATATTCTGCTTGAGTGAAAGACGCCTTGGCGTGCCAGACAGCACAGCGCTGCGTGCCAATCCCTGTTCTAATCTATCCTTGTTATTGACTTTATACATGAAAAATGACAAGGATATGATTATAAAATGTATGTAGCGCAAACACGATATAAACTTATTTGAATCCAATATAGTTATTTAAAATAATAGGAACATAAATATTACAAATATTTCATTAGGGTGGATTTTAATTTTATATCATGGTGCAAACATCATGTAGCCCATAGCAGCTACTGGGATTATATAGTAGCTGTCCTTTTGCTGGCAGCACAGTGGCGTAGTGGTTAGCACTTCTGCCTCACAGCACTGGGGTCATGAGTAATTCCCGACCATGGCCTTATCTGTGAGGAGTTTGTATGTTCTCCCCGTGTTTCCGTGGGTTTCCTCCAGGTGCTCTGGTTTCCTCCCACACTCCAAAAACATACTGGTAGGTTAATTGCCAGCTACCAAATTGACCCTAGTCTGTCTGTCTGTCTGTGTGTTAGGGAATTTAGACTGTAAGCTCCAATGGGGCAGGGACCGATGTGAGTGAGTTCTCTGTACAGCGCTGCGGAATTAGTGGCGCTATATAAATAAATAAATGATGATGATGATGATGATGGCAGTGAGCTTGCACTAATATAATGTGAATTTCAGCAGCCAACTATAGAAATACCTGTCTTTTTCCATAAATTTAATGAAATCTCGCTGTGGTGGTTTTGGTAAGAGTCCCAAACAAGAGCAAAGGGAATCTTCTTCAGAACCAAAGCCATTGTATGGTGGAAACTGTTTCTCCACTCTTGGAGGTGGGGGAGCTTTGTACTGAACTGGAGTGAAGTCCTCTGAAAGACAAAATACAAAGTACAATGTAATTCACAAGACAATGGAGGATGCTGTTATAATACATAATACAGATCACTGAGCAGTGTACCGGAACACAATCACCATTTACCAACAGAGATTGGTGACTCACCAATAACTTACAGAGTGAAAAATAATCACAAATGTCTTGAATCGCATTTGATACTGGTGGATCAGCTATTCACTTCAACTAATTTTTATTGCAGGTATATTCGGTTAAAGCTCAGCCATAAGTGGAAGATTTTGAGGATGTATATTGCGACAACATCACACGAAAGTCCAACCTCCCACCACATTACAACCACCCCTTCCATTAATTAAAATACTAAACTTTTCTGCTAAAATAATGTTCAGTTTAGACTCATTTATGGCTTAATTTTATCATGAGAATAGGGACTTTGGAATGGTCATTATTACATAAGGCATGTTTGGATGTTGAAGTTTTTTATTACATGAACAAAGTGCATCCTACTTTAAAAGTACAGGTACAAAGTCAGCCAATCGAGTTCGCCACTTTTGCTCTTCAACACTTGGCCATGCTTCCCCTATTGACACGGCTGTCCGTGTCAACGCTACTCACGCGAGGCCTGTGCCACGTTCTTGTAGTGTCCTCCCGGGAGTGCACTCAAGGAATGTCAGCAAGCATTACAAAAGCTTATTTTATAAGGCTACAGAATTGTGACATTTGTTGATATTTGCTGATTAGCTTCTTTATGCCCTATGCCCTATGCCTGGCCTCATACTCCAGGGAGTGCTAATTATTATAAAAAAAATTCAATCCATTCAACTTTATACTGCTAATTCACTTATCAAGCCTCCAACATTACCAATGGGTATTAGAAACACTGGATATGTGACATTATGTCACTCATTCAGTGTCTTAGGCCCCATGAGGCAACCTTCTAGGTTTGTCTAATGACACTGCTGGCAATGAATATCCACTATTTATAATCCCATAGTTTGCATACTAGTGTAATTCTCCTCCTCCACGCCTTTGCACCACCAAGTGAGCATTACATCCACAAACTTACACATACTAAACATAATTAACCCATACACCCTCAAACAAAAGCTGCAAACACCCCTCATACATGACCTTTCTCTGCCAGTTTGTCATGCATAGTGTGCTGCTTCTCTACCTTTTTCAACCCATACAGCTTTAAACTGCTTAATCACTCGCTTATTAAACCTTATGTCAAGTTTCCGTCATTACCATTGACCTTCAAGTATAACAAGAAGAGAAAAGCAATAGCTCCAACTTAACAAAACAAAAAACTAAGTATCTTCTAGGGCTGAAATGTTAGTGTTTAGTATTTACTACATTTTAATACACTAGATGGCTACATACTAAAATTCACAGTAATCATCCTTAATGACTTGGATTTCTACATAACAATATTGTATTTTTTATTTAGAATATTTCCTGTACTCTCAAAATTCAAAGTTTTATTAAGAAGGGTATTTGTGTGTACTTTGCTGAAAGGTGGTACTATGAACATGCTGGGTACATGCATAATTGCATACGTTCAAAGAGCCATTAATTTGCCTGTATTTGTACAAACTATTTTCACTTGCAATAAACTTGGCCAAATTAAATAACTCATGTTAAAAAAATTCTAACATTAAATACTTAATTTAGGTTATTAAAACTGGAAAGTAATTGGGTAAAACAAGAGCAGACTGATGTGTGTTCAATAGACTCTACATTTGGGTGTTTGGGCGTGACTGGGGTCTGTGCTTGTGTAGTAAAGGGCTGACTTTGTCCCCTTCTACCTGTCTGTGTTAAATGCATCTATTATGTGCATACTGCTTGAAGCCACACGTGGAGCTTCTGAAAAATGTCATGTTGCCTACCACAGCACGATATGATCAAACTATTCATGTTAAGGGTTAATGATTTGACATTTAGATGAGATTATTTGAAAGGAATGTCGGTCAGCTGCTGGGCTCCATGAACCTTATCAAGAGAACGGAGCTGCAGGGTATAGGAAATAAAATTTGGTGTATAATACCATATTTATGCTAATAGGCATACTGTAATTCAAAACACAAAAACAGGGGACGGATAAAATCAGAATGTGTAAAACTGCTTAACAGTAAGATAATATAGTACATCTTACAGGAACAAGAATAAATGGCAATTGTATGCCACCTAGTGTTGCTTTACAAGAATTAGATATATACCACAGTGAATGTAATTAGAAGAACTATGTTAAATCCTTTAAATATGTTATACACATTGTATAAATATATTTCCATAGATAACAATGTATATTTTCAACTTTTCATCTAAAATAAACATTACAAAGAAGTATTTCATGCAAATAAATAATATTATAAGGATAAAGATACATTATTTAATTTGAGAAAGAGATTAGATTTTCAATGCACTGATTTGTCCATTACAAATATTAATGAAGAATATCTCATTCTGTGTTACATAAAGCACTGGATACATATGGGTTCAGTTTACTAAAGCACCTTACAGCCATTAATGTGTATGCTATCACATATATAACATAATTACATTGATTCTGTAAGGCTTTGAGATACATTAAAATTCTGCTCAACATTATATTAAATGACCATGTGATTTCCCTGCATCCACAACTTCATGATCTCTCACTTCCTAATGAAGTATACAAACAACTACCTAAGACGCATAGTGGAACAGAGGCATGTTCAATGAGCACATCTAATGATAACTAGATAACTTTATAAAAAAAAAAGTCATGCCGATTCAGTTTTAATTCAGGCTTCATAAAATTATATTCACCAGCTTACACACACACACACATATATATATATATATATACATATATACAATACATACACACACATATATATATATTTCTTGGTGCTAGGGTCATTTCAGTACAATAGCTCTTCTACTGCACAGTTAACATGGACCATAATGTGGACCTATTTGACACCATTTGCTGAGGTGCAGATGTGCTGTTGGGCTAACTGAGTATTTGCATCGCTCTGCCCCCCTCCGCAGTTGTACTTGGCAGTAAAAAGGTGGCAAGTATCTACATATCAAATGTATTGCAGTGTTATTACCCTCAGCTCCCCAATGTTTAAAGACTGTTCCCAATTTTTGGAGCCAAAAAACTGTGACCTATCAGAACTGGGTGGGATCACAGAAAATTGAGGCATTGGTGGTCAGATTGTGGATTGATGTTATACAGGCTTTTTTCTTTCTGAATGTTGGGAGGAAAGGAATACTCCTTTGCAAATCCTTATTTAAACCAAATTCTATCTTTTCAGTTAAAGGACCACTAATCCTATAATCCTATAATGCATGTTGCATTACATGAGCTACCAATAATACATATTACTACCTACTACTAATACTATATATAACTAGAGATATCTTGGATGAAGGCCTACTTCAAGGGAGAAGCATTTTTCTCTCTGCAAACCAAACGTTATGTCTCTAGGACTATTGAACAATATTGCAGGAAGCCCTATATAGTCTGAAATGGCTGATAATAAAAAACAATATCATTGGCCCTTACATACAGGGGGGGCTGGCAAATTTTAGCCCGGGTGGCAAGACTTGACACAGCAGTCTGTTAGGAAAATTGTAAAGAAAAAATAAATGCAGGCAGCCCTGTGACCGAGCCCAAGGTAGCCCACTATAGGATCAGACCAGCCTACCCCTGCTTACATAACAAGGATGAATACAGTATACTGTACATTATCGTACATTTCTATCTCTGTTGAAAACATGACCATAAATCCCATCCCACAAGCTCGCTGCCTAGGTGTAATCCTTGACTCACACCTATCCTTTGTTCCCCACATTGACTCTATATCTAAATCATGTTACATACATCTAAAAAACATTTTCAGAATTCGCACATATCTCACACAAGACACTGCAAAAACCTTAATTCATGTACTTATCATCTTCCGCATTGACTATTGCAATTCCCTCCTTACTGGCCTTCCAAAAAACAGACTCAAACCCCTACAATCTATTTTGCACGCTTCGGCAAGATTGATTTTCCTTGCACATCGTTATTCCTCTGTTGAATCACTCTGTATGTCTCTACACTGGCTGCCTGTTTTCTACCGAATCCAATATAAAATACTCTTACTAACCTACAAGGCCATCAACAAAGTTGCACCAACATACATCTCCTCTCTTGTCTCAAAATATCTCTCAACTCGCCAACTCCGTTCTGCACAAGATCTGCGTCTCTCATCCACACTCATTACATCCTCCCGTTCCCGATTACAGGACTTTTTCTGGGCTGCACCCACTCTATGGAATTCTCTCCCTTGCACAATAAGACTCTCCTCTAGTCTACTAGCTTTCAAGCATTCTCTGAAAACCCACCTCTTCAGACAAGCTTATAATATTCCTCAACCACCCTCTTAACGTCACTAAATTACCCTATTACCACCTGTTATACAACTACCCCTTGACCAACATTGTTGTGTGACAGGATCATTTAGCTTATGAGTCACTTTTACTTTTGCAGTCTGTCTGGGCCGACTGCAAATGTAGACTTAACCTCATGTGTCAAACTCCCATTGTCCAATAGATTGTAAGCTTGCGAGCAGAGCCTTCCCTCCTCTTTGTCTGTTTTACCCAGTTTGTTTATTAGTTTACTATGTTTGTCCCCAATTGTAAAGCGCTACGGAATATGTTGGCGCTATATAAATAAATGATGATGATGATGATGATGTCATGGATGGTACGGAGGACCAACAGGCCGACAACTTTTTAGCTAGTGTGGAGTGGGGGGACGGGGAAGGGATAAATGTGTCATCCTCTGCTCCTCTGTCCTCTGTCTGTCAATAAGTGTGTAGCTGGGCTATGACATCACTCCCAATGTATAGAGGTAAGAAGCTGATGGTTTCTTACCTTCTATGTTAGCAATTTGCAGTCAGTGCAGGGTGCATCATGGAAAATAAAAACAATGAATGATTGATAATGTGGGCAACCACTAAACCATGGCACCCTAAGTGGTGTTCCCCCCAGCACCTATTTCCCGGGTGCTCCACCCGGCGGTTTTTACTTGCCACACGGCTCTTGGATCCCATCAGAGTCCTATTATAATAAAATAAACCATTTTTTCTCCTATTAGAACAAGCACCATATAAGCGTTGCAGCCAGCAGCAAGTGTTAGACCACTGACCGACCACCCGTCTGACCAGTCCTGGCAGGTGTGGGCAATAACCTCCAACATTTTTTATTATTTTTGCAAAGTATTACAACTACCCCCACCCGGCTACTAAATTTTTACCTTTTACACATACATAGTTGTGAGTATTACATGATTGCTAGTATTTTAGATTTAGTAGCCTTTAACAGAAATGTGTAATGCTGTATTAATTTTCTTGATAACAATATAACTGTTTCTAGTCCGAAACGGTACATATCTAATGTAGCCCGTGTAATACTAATTAAAATAGCTATAAAACAAAGCTTCTAAAGAAGAAATGGTTTTTGACTATAGAATCCCCAGTTGCTCAGCAATAGAACATTACTCTGTACATACAGTATACAGTATAGCTTCAAGAATTAACACTAATAGTCCAACTGTCTTACCAATTCCATATTTTGTTCTGTAATAATTCTTGGTAAATTCATCACAGTCACACAGGATTATATTTCGCCCCCATGCACTGATTGCAGCGCCAATTGTCAGATCAGAATCTTTGTAAAATTCCTGATTCACAGCTCCCGTCTGTAAAAGAATGTATATTAAACGTTACTAATAAAATTCTTCAAATTGTATTCTGTGACTAATCAATGACAAAATTTACCTTACCTGGAAATAATAGTATTTTCTCTGGAGAGTAAGGGTCTGACTAAACATAAAATTGCTACTTTAGCGCACAGCAAAAATGCGTCAATACACTTGCATTTTTATGGCTGCAGAAGATATATGGATGCAAAACTTGAAATCTTGCATAGACACATTAAGTGCATAAAGTTCCTGCATTCCTCCACATTCCTATATATATATATATATATATATATATATTCCTATATATATATATATATATATATATATATATATATATATACATACACACATACATACACACACACAGTGATCGAAGTTGGGGTGTTAACGGTGGTATGCCACACCGCCACATCTCCTAGTGCCCTCATTGTAAAACTATAAGATTCCATTCACTTACATTCCAATTACAAGACATACACAGAATGTAGAGATGTTATTCGTGTCTATGGCAGCTCCTTCAATATGAGTAGACATAGAATAAAGAAGTACAATATTTAAACATCTAAATGTGTGTGCCGCTGGTCAACTAATGTGTAATTAAAAATTGTTCCTCATAAAGTGTATTCAAATTACTGCTGCTAAGATTACTAATACAAAATATTACAAAAACTAAATAACTTACTTTACACAACTTAAGTCAGGACTTGTAACTGAATTTCTCAGCTAGGGAGCTCATAAACTAAAACAATATTTCCTAAATAAGCTGAACTGTTTAAGTCAAAGAAATGTAAGATAATTCTTTTCCTCTAGACTTCTATTCCTCCTTTACTACAATAGTAGCACTATTTTACATGTATGTAGTGTCACTCACTTCAGTACCGACTACTGAACTAACACAATCAATATCTTTAACAAACATAACATTTAAAGCTGCAATTGTCAAAACACAATCTTGTCTCTTACATTCATGTTCCAGTTACCTTATAAACATAATAAGCATAAAGAGTCATGGGAATCTTTTAAACATATATTACCTTACGATTATCCAAAATATAACGACCTCCGTGTCCCAATGGGCCAAAAACATTCAGGACGGTGCGTGTTGTGATCTCTCCAGGTTTATACACTTGTGCTGAGCCAAGCTGTAAGGGGAAAGGAGATGTGCACCGTCACACAGAGAACTTACAGAGCTACATGGTTGATTAAATTGATAGTTTTCTGCAATATCTGGAAATTTGTGCAAATCACCAATACATATTTAAAAAACAAAGTGCTATACAAATGTTACACAAGCATGGACAAAAACATGCAACACTACCATCAGCAAACACCCCTGAAGCTCTGTTCCTCTGCTACGCTACTTGAGGAGCAGCTATACATTTTCCTGAGCTTTGTGAAATGTGATTATGTCAACACAGTCAGGTTACGAATTTTCTATTATTATTCACCTTGGGCAGTTTTCCTCGGTGGAGAAAGACTGGAACAAATTCTCTGCCAGAATTAGGCGGTATGACCTCTATGATTTCAACAGTGTCATCAGCTAGAAAATAATGTAAAATTAGCTCTCTTGGGTCTCCAAAAAGTGACGGTGTGTCATCCCAAAAGCAGTAAAACCGCAAAACATGTCTGTCATAATCCAGGAACTGTTTAAGAGTATCTATACGTTCGTAAGGACGTAACGGCTTCAGATTATCCTCCATCTACAATGAACAAAGGGCAAATAATCATATTTCAGCATTTCAAAAAGTTGCTATTCCTGTGCTTCACAAAATATAACTTATCTTTGTAACATGGCCATAATTTTACTGTAGACTTATAACATGTTGTCCTTCTTTACATAAAGCAGAGGGTCTTGTATTGTACATGAATCATGCATTATATTATCTATCAATTGCGTTCTCTGCTCTCTTATCATCACCACTTGAAACTTCATCATTAATCTTCATCTTATCATCATCATCAGCAACTATTTATATAGCGCCACTAATTTATCAACAATTTTCATTCTTCTTATAGGGGTATCCTCAATGAAGCCTATATGTCGTCACATCATAGTTCTCCCCTCTTCATCTTTACCTATGATTTTCCTATTATTTACTTTGTACTCTCAGCCCTTTCTCTCTAAAAAATACAGGAGCATGAGCTTTAAAGTGCGCTGACACCAAAAATTGTATCTTTTTCAAATGGCTGTAAAAAACTATGTACTAACACAATCTGTGTCCTCACTTTCTTATTGGTATTTCCTGCTTAAGAGGTCTATTTATTATTATATAGCAGTAACACATACTATGTATCACTGCAAATCACAGCTTCACTGGAACCCATAGGAAAATGGTAGGCTAACACCATCCTGCTTGATAAATCCTTAATACCTAGATTAGAGTTCTAAGGGGACTGCGGTAACAAACGAAAAGTAACTTATTGCAGGAGAAATCTCTGATTAACCCCTTCATAGATTGAGAGAAGACCTGCAATAGCCAATTTCCAGGGAAAACAGCTGTTTTCTCTAGATTTTTGGTTATCACAGTTTGTTAAATAGACCCCGAAAGTTAATGTCATCCATAAACCTAAGGGAGGGAGCACACAGATTCAACAATATTCTAGTAGTTTAAAAACAAAGATGGCTCCTGCCACTGTGGTCTGGAGACAAAAATGAATTGGAAATAACAAGAGGGCATTTATATGGAACAAACAGTTCTCGATACACATTTTTAATTTGCGTTTTAAAGCTATAAGTGTAATTCTATGTGGTCTTTATAAGTGTATTTTTAAACCACTGAACTTTTCTAATCATACCCTGGAGCCTCTTTAAGCAGCTTGAGATAAGGCTAAAGATGATGGGAGCAAAGGTCAAAGTGCTATAGTCAAAAAAACATCTTTACCTGTTTGCGCATTGTCGAGTAGGGGTCTGCTGGAACAGATCCTGGTGGATTTATTTTGATTCCAAGTTTTCTAAGGAAGTTTCTAGTAAACGCATCACAGTTTACAATCTTGAAGGTTCTTGAATACAAGACAATGTCCTTATTGATGTTAAAATGGTCCACAGTGTAAAACTGGTCATCGTTAGGGGGTGGAAGTGGAATACGATGGCGTCTGATTATTGTCCCTTCATAAAAAAAAAAAGTTTTAGGAATATTAAGTTTGGATGAATAAAATTTGGCTATCGCAGTACCACTGGTGGGCATCATGTGACTGTACAAACACTCCCGTTCTTTTTTTGCCAGAAGCTGGCTTAGGGCAGAACTATTTTTACTAATCAAGTGTTATTTGTCACTTTTATGTCTGTATGTGAATTATTTGTATGTTGTAGACAATGTTATATGGCACTTGAGGCTAGGGAAACAGTATGGCTTTTCTAGCAGCTGTAAGTTTCTTTTAGTAAATAATAGATCCAAAGATGGGAATGTTAAGCTGGAGATATGGAGTGCACTAAAACACAGTGAAGCTCTTACTGTGTTTACCGGGCATGGAAATTATAATTTATTTGTAGAGGAGGACAATGCAGGTAAAAGTTGTTAGGGAAATTACATAATTCTTGGTAAAAATGCATATTAATAACATGGGGCAGATGTGGACACTAAGATCAAAATGGTTTATTATCATAACACGTCCAGCACAAAGTGACTGCATGGTTAGGGACAGAGACCATATAGGGTGGCTCGGATATCTTTATTCATATCAGTGGATTATATCTCTTCTTCAAAAGATTGATGTATCTGATGAGCGTACACCAGGCTTATGTATGTGGGGTGTGTGCTTTTACAACATTAGGAGCAACATAGGTTATCTCCTTCTGGTGTATACCTACCTGCTGGTTCAACCAGTGGTAGTCAGCATATTGATGCTGACCACCCCAACAACACTTACCTCGGCATGATGATTCCCAAGGGCTCCTTACCAACGACCACCGATGACGACTACTGTTGAAAGCGACTTGAACCAATCACGAAGAAGTAATAAGCCGGCTCCCCTTCATGACGTTATTCACCATGGCGACTGGATTATCGCTGTTCTAAATGGTGTAATGTAAGTATGCGCCGATGTACAATGTAGTTTACAATACCTTCTACATTGTACATAGGCGCATACTTACATTACACCATTAACAGCAGCGATAATCCCGCCGCCATGGTGAATGACGTCATGAAGGGGAGCCGGCTTATTACTTATTTGCGATTGCTTGAAGTCGCTTTCAACAGTAGTCGTCATCGGTGATCATCGGTAAGGAGCCCTTCGGAATCGTTATGTTGTGGTAAGTGTTGTCGGGGTATTCGGCATCCATATGCCGTACCCCACCCGGTTAAACTGCAGTATTGTAAGAGTAATGTTACTAAATTTCAAAGTTAACAAACCCTGTGGAATTCCGCTATTTTTCATCTCAGGTTCTACTACTTGAATCGTGTCGTCTTCAAGGTAGAAATATATTTTACAATGCCTAGTTCGGTAGGTTTCATCCCTTCTCTCATGAACTTCCTCTTCAAAATATGCTTCAAATGAAAGTACCTAAAAGAGAGAGAAAGAAATGGTGAATGTTATTGTGATTACAACATTGAATGTTAGTTTTAGTGAAAGAAACATTTTACTGAAGCATTGCTATTACAGACATAACCTATAATATGTAGTAGACTCCTTGAAATAAATGCAAATAAACAGGACCGGTACTAGTACAGTTGCCTAGGGCACCTGCCATGTAAATAAGAGTCTTAGGAAAGTGATAGATTAAGATCACATAGAGTGCTGGGCAATGATTAAGTCTTCAGGGTCCCCTCCACAGGCAAGTACTTAGGGGGGGAGGTTTCAGCTGCCAACCCCCACCCCCCTTCCCCAGATGGGACTGATTGACAGGCTGGTCACTCCCTTTGGAGTAGCCACTTTGAGGCTGTGAATCTACAGATCTGTTCTCCCCCTCCCTTTTTACACTCTACATCACATCCCCCTTTTACAAGAGAGGGAGACAGAAGAATCTGCTCTGAAATCTACATAGTTAGATGGTAGAAAGTAAGTGTGGAGGGTGGGTATTAATCTAATGGTAAGGGTGGGTTGGAAATGTTAATTTATTGGTGGGTGACATTTATTAGATGATAGGAACTATTTAAGAGTGGGGTCATTTTAGCAGCTATTATTTTAAGTTGGGGTAATGGCACTATTTAATTACTGCTGAGGTGGTTTGCTGGCTAATAATTGAAGGTGGGGCTGAGTTTGGGGAGAAGGAGGATTGTTTATTAAATGGGAATATTTATTATTTAACGTTGGGGCAGTTTGGGGAGAAATAGGTTTAATTATTAAATGTGAATACTTAATATTACATTTCGTGGTTGGTTGGGGGGGCAGATGTATTTTTAAAATTTAAGTAATATTAATACAATGTTGGCCTGGTTTGAGGTATCGAGGCCTAATTTTTTTATGTGGGTGCTACTGATTTGACTTCTGGGCTGCTTTGGGGAGCAAAGCCTAAATGGCTCACTCACTGCTACACATTCCACATTGCATGTACCTCTCCTTTTTAACAAACAGAGCCTCAACATTCCAGGATCCAGACAAGCAGCAATGGCGCTTAAGACATGGGCAGCAACAGGTAGTCGAAGCCTCAAGAAAAGGTAGTAGACAGCGGGACAGTCTGCCAATGGTCCTGATTCTGGCGAGGCAATCCCGATTTTGTGTGACCGTACCACTCAGTTAGAACTTTGTCCCAATTGCACAGATATGGACATTAGGGGGGAGCTGCATGCACTACTGTTAGATGACCAATCCTCTCATAACAAAAACAATAATAATATTCTGTACTAGCAATACTAATTAGTAACTAAATGCACCATCTTAGTCCTTTTTTCTTGAATTTAGATAAGTGATAATGCAGCAGAATAGAATGGTGCTGTAAGCCAAAAGAAAGAGTAGAAGAGAGCTAAAGGTATTTAATATTAGTAACCATAAAAAAAAACACCTCAAAACCTGGTATTGTAATGAGTCTCTTAGCTCATAAATCATATGTAAAACAGAAACACATACAAACCTGTTTGTCAAATGCTACCCAAGATGGAGAGCTGCTGCCCACTCCTGGTGGGAAAACACTGAATTTAGGCGTTAATTTCTGCCCGTAAAGAGGAACTCCACCAATGCCTGGCTTTTCTTCACCCAGCAACATAGAGACGTCATTGCTGTAGCCAAAATGTTGCGACTTATTGAACTTTTCTTTCCCTAGCTGAAAATACAAAATTACAAACATGAAAAGATAGATATAAGAGGTATTTTATTTATTACAATATGTAAAACAGTTACCTTTCAAACATCTGTAGTTTCCTGGCAGGATACTGTATTTGAAGTATTTTTTCAGAGCTGTTATTCATATCTGCTGTGTCATACTCATTACCCATATACATTGATATTTGTGCATACTTGGAATGAAAAATATGTGCTCTACTTAAAATATTTTATTTTAAGTTACCAGTCAGCACTGATTATAACAGTATGTATATCATTCCTTCCTATGTGTGACATGGAGCTTACATTCAATAAGTACTTTCTGGACGTGTACTATAATCTTTCTACAACACTTATCTGGCGCTTCCTGTCCTCTGGTGTGATTTCCTGAGTATCACAGTGCTACCCTGTCACATGAACATGGTCCTCTCTAACGTTACAACATACTTGCCAACTTATGAAAACTTAATTCCGGGAGATCCCGGGCAGGGGGGGCGTGGTTGGAGAGTGGGAGGGGCGGGGTGCGGCAAATCGCGTCATTTTGCCCTTCTTCCCCTGACAAAATGCAGTTTTTTGCGAAATGCGTAATTTTGAGGAGCAAGTTGCCGTATGCGGGACACTTGCCTGCTCTGCCGGGAGAGTTGGCAAGTATGAGTTACAATTCATGCACATAATAACTATCGGAAGGAATATAACTATTAACAAATAATATTTGATTTAGTCTGTGCCTTTAAGACAAGTCCATTTTGCTAAAAACAGAGTGTGTGGAGGGTTAATGCTGGATTGGTACTAAATATAACACATACAAGTTTTACCTGGTCAAACCAGACTATTATCCACTTATTCACTAATTTCTAAGGGGCATTTTTTGCCATTGAAGAAAATTGATCCATTACTGCCAGAAAAGCAGGGGAAAGAATAGGGTATTTGGACTTTAAATTATGTACTGTTCAGGACATGACACCTACCTGCCTTTAACCATCCATTAGACGGTGGATGAAACTAGTCAGAGTGATAATGACTTTTCTCCCCTAATATATAGTCTCTCCTCTGCAGAATCTCAAAATGGCTGTGATTCTCCTCATTTTCATTTAATGCTGTTCTTTTATAGTGACATTACAACTTCAAGTGGTTTACTTAACTGAAAATGCCTTTATGCTCTTTTTGCACTGTTTTCACAATCAATGTCTTTAGGTGTTTAACTGTCTCAGATGTGAAAAAAATGAACATATTGGGAAAAATGAATTGAAAACACTTGTTTAAAAACATGCCCTAAAAATCTGAGATACAGTCATGGGACAACCCACAGTTCCATTTAAATAATTAATAATAATAATGTATTTCCTTTGAAGGGTTTTAGTGTTTTCTACAATTTAAGCATATTATTGCCATCAAAATATAACTAATTACTAGGAAATATGTGACACACACACACACCCCTTGTGACAAGATAGAGGTGTCAGGACATTGAAACTAGGGCTCTAGCCTGCTGGACATCTCTTCTCATCCAAACTGTGCTTAGCATTGCCCATGTATGCATGTATTTATGTCTATTAGCTTTTCTAAAATAATGCCAGGTGGAGTTATAACGTTATCCTTATTTCTAATGTCTTGTGATGCAGTAATTGTAGTGAGACACTGAAATTTTGTAAGATAATCTACACACAGAGATATCCCATGTTACTTAGCCTTTGCATAGGCAGCAAAGAAATGTTATCTTGATTAGCACATTTCAAAGGTGGGGTGCTGCTGCAATTGAATGAGCAAGGGGAAGGAACTCTAGATGCAGAACGGTAGGAAAAACAAAACAGACACTGATGCAGGGCTAAGAGTCCGGTCTCATTCTCGAATCTGGACAGTGCTGATGTGGGTTACAGCTCCGGCTGGACTGGACGCAGCGCGGAACAAGCTTGGCTGCTAATTTGTTCTGAAGGGGTCATGGACTTGGTCGTTTTGTGAACCCACCAGAAGCCGGATGACATTGGCCCCACCACATAGGTAGGGTAGTGAAGAACATGGCTGAGCAGCCAGGATAAATATTGGATGCAATTGTAGTGGAGATGCATCGCAGAGCTCGAGACAAAAAAAGCTGAGGACAAGATGCTGAAGACTAATGGAAGTGTGTATTGTGCAGGCCTGTAAACCCCCTGGTACTGACACATACTGATTTAGTGTAATGTTTTTGGAAGTGAGTGAAATAGGTAATAAAAAGGGTACAACTTTCACCCACTATTTGCCTAGGTGATTTTTTTTAATCCATTTTGAGTTACCATTGCCTCTGAATCCTCACAGCCCTCCACCGTGACTAGTAGATTGGTGGAGGTCTATCGCTAAGAGTTCAACACATTTATTGGATGCAAACTAGTTTTCATGATGTAGCAGTGTCCCTGTCCCTGTACTAACCCTAGCACCTCTCCTGCTGCGCTTCTGAAGCTCTCCAGTGCAGCCCACATACAAGGAAATACAGAAAAAAAAGGTACATTGTATAAAATCTCCTGAATCGGCATACTCAATCCATAACATGGTAAAATAAACTAAAATAGGATGCAGTTTATTTTGTGTATTTAAAAAGGTTAATAGTGATTAACTCTAAACAACATGACAACCCATAGGTTAAGGATCCCTGTACTAGCGAATAGATTAGATCAATTTCAGTTGTTAAATTGTGACCCTACTATAAAGGTAACTAGGTATTAGTATAATATAATATGCTTGTATTTTCAACTGTGGTTTCCTGAAAATTATCTACAAAAAAATTACTGTTTCTGATATATTTATAGCAACAATTCAGCTGATTTTGATTGATATCTTACCCAAAAAGCAGAATTTCAGTAAATGTTCAATATATGACAGACTGCATTACACTTTAATGACTACTGTGTTACTTTACAACTTTGGAGCATGGCAAACTACCAGCTGAACATAAGTTGTTTGGTTGTCCTTAATAACCATATACATACATGAAAAAAATATATAGGAAATATTATAGCAGAAAACTTAGCAATAGACAAGAGTACATGGATGCATACATATGTTACAATACATTTATCTAAAAGTAAAGGTCATGATTGAGACAGATATGGATGGATACCAGAATAGTCCAGAGGTCTATTTCTTCCACATGGACAGCAATGACAGGTACCTGGTAAGACCTCATCTCAAGTATTGTGCACAATTCTGGAGTCCCTCTCTCATCAATAAGCTACAACCAATCTAAAAAGAGCCAATAAAATGGGCTACAAAACAAATCTTATCAAGACCAAATTCATAAGCTTAAGATGTATAACTTAGAGGAGTGGCAACATGATAGAAACATCTAAAGACAGTCAAACGTCCGTTTTATTTAAAATCTGGTAAAGTCTATAAATTACGAAAAAGTCTAATAAAGTTGCCAAAGTCAGTTTGCATTCAATTATTTTGGTAAAGAGTTTTCTCCAGAATGTGTTTCTCCTGTGACCAATCAGGGTATTTGGCTTCCAACATAATCCCTCTGTTCCATTTACTATTCGCCTGCGCATCAGGTTTGTTCATTATGCAAAAGTGCATAGCTTTTTCCTTCCTGTTTTCTGGGTGCTGAAACACGACCCCACTTTCTCTCTTTCCCAGATATGACCACTAATTACTTTATTATGATGACTATCTTGTGATCGTTGGTGATCACTAGCCACCGTAGAATAGAATTGCTCTTAGTGAGACTATTCTAAGAAGGATAATGATCATAAACCGAGCACTGTAATTAAGTAGCGTTCACAGCTGAGAGCGGGGCCTGGGAGATTCCTCTTTCTTCCTCTGTTCCAGATGCAACTGTTACTTAAACTTACACTGCTACAAAATGACAAAGGCCATCTTGGCAACTAGTGACTATCTATTTTTGTGGAACTACATGTCATACAATGTTGAAACTTTTCGCTCCGCAACAGCTGAAGAGCCGCAGGTTACCTACACAATCAAGTGTATGTAGTTCAGAGATAAGCAACTTAAGAATCCAGCTGTTGTAAACTAAACACCAAAACACACAATGTATACTGGGCCACGAATTGTACAGCATACACTGCCCCAAAAGAAAGAAAATAAATTAACATTTTTGTTTGTCAAAAAGACTTGAATTGGGGAGTTCTGAAACAGCTTTCTATTTGAGATATTGTATTCTATGGGGAATGCTGTTTCCCAGGCATTTGTCAGCATTACAAGGTGCTGTTCCCATCACCAGTCTGCATACAGCAGAAGTGCTCCTGGTTACTAGGGGGATCAAGTTCCTCATTCTAAACAATGTCTGAAAAGATGAACATTCACAATTGGCAGTGTGCACTTTCCTGTAATCCTACTTCAGCATTACAGTGTGCCAAGTTTAAAGATCGCCGCACATGGTTTGATATCACTGACCATTCATTTGTCCTGACATCAAAACTTGTATGGCTCCAAGAGCATGATACTTAAACCAATAACCTCACATCAGATCATTATCGGTCATGCCAACAAGTGCAGTCATCTTCTGACTATATCAAGAGGAACCAGTGTGATTTGGAAATGATGCAACTGCTTAAACTGGTCTCCAGAACATTGTGTGGTCAATGGACATTGATCCTGACACTTGTTGCTCAGAGTAGGTGGCACAATCAACCTGTGTGTGTGGCCAGCCTTAGACCATAGTCATACTGTGAAAATACAATTCAGTGTAGCAAGGTTTGTTTATATATGTTACACAGCCTAGCCCTTCTCATATTGCTTCCAGCAACCATGAAGTGAGAGTTTGCTCCATGGAATTAAAGACTGACAATGTTGCAAGAGAGATATCAGTCATAATCAGTTATCACATTTACAGATCTATACAATGAATATATCAATAAACAGCAAGCATGCAAGTATATATAAAAATCAACAGTTAGTGCTGCGATAAATATTAAAAGCTATGTTTATATTATTTCAGTTATAGTGTTCCTTTGAAGTCTGCACAACCATAGACTTAGTAGACACAAGGATAATAACAAATTATTCATTTAAATACCCAAAAAGTGCTGGAAAACTGGAGGTACAAGTAGTGTTCTTTAATAGAACATGGAATAGAACAGAACTGACCTGTAATCTTCAAGTTCTGCTTCCTAAAAATGTATAGAATCCCACCAATGCAGATGGTAGAAATGTACAAAAAAAGCAAATCAAGTATTATAGAAGTAATAACTAACAAATAACTAGAATCTATGAACTTTATCAGATGAACAGCACAGCTGATGTATACCATAAACTGAGATCCACATACAATTCTATACTCTATGATCGTATGTCTAATGCAGGTATTTATGGGAAGCAACAGATTACACTTATACATACATTCCTATTAAAGGAGTTTCCTGGCAGCAGAGGTAAAGCCATGTTGATCAGAAGTGTCTGTCAGCCTCCAGTGATGTGAAACTACTCCTGAGTAACAAGACGCACTGATCAGCTGCTATCATGGAGACAGCATTGTTTCCATTTCTGTTACTTGGCAACGGCTTAGATATACTTAAAGGTTTTTTTTTACTTTACAACTTTATTTAAAACGGACAATATATCATTGGTCTCCAAACATATAATATTGCTGAATCGCTGTTATAATGAGTTGGAAGACATAATTACATTTAAGTTTGTCACTTGAAAATAATTGTGCGTTACATTAAGCAAAAGAAAACCATAGCAACGTATTGAAAACCAATCCTTAACAATTTCGTCAGCGGAAAGCTGAAAGCACACTTTTAAAATAGTTTTTTTCGTTTTAATAATATAACAGAACATAGGACAACTGAAACTGTGACACATGGGAACAAAATGTACATCTGTACTAGAAAGGTATGCTGGGATTTGTAGTTGTAGGTCCACGAGCAGGCAGGCAGGCGCATAACTAATGACTTATTCCTGGTCATTTTTGTGGTGCTGTTGCTAAATTAGAATTTGTCTTTTACTTTGCTTAACAGCCGAATCCATATTTAAGCTCACCTCTGCATATTGAATATATGATGTACACATTATCCAGGTAATCTCCCTGTAAATCACATGGGATAAAAGCTCCCTCAAAACGAGCTGTTTATTTCTAAGAATTTTAATGCATAGTTGCCTACTCTACCGGAAGGGAGACTCCTGAATTTCTGGGATAAACTTAAGTCAGTTGCATGCTTTCCAACCATCAGAAAAAGTTAAGTCAAAATCACTGTTAAAAAAAAATCAGTAGGTTGTACATAGTACAGATCATTATAATTGTAAACTACAGAAAGCATGCTTCATGCCAAATGGTTTGGGCCAAAGTATGGTAGGTAGCCTATTAGTTTCTATATATGAGCATACTTGCTATATATATTGCCATTCTGGGAGACTCACGAATCCCGGAAGATTAGGGTAACCTCCCGCACCTGCTCACTTCCTACTGAAGTGGGCAGGATTAGAACCGTCATGACAAGATTATCAGGGAATCGCATCATTTTGCTCCCACCCCATAGTAAAATGACACGCAAGCGTCATTATGTCACAGGACGTGGCCAAAAATGACGCAATTCACCAAACCACGCCCCCTCCTCCCATACCCTCTGGAAGAGGGAACATCAAACAGGTGGCAAGTAGGTATCTGAGTCACCTTGAGACTGGCTTCAACCTGTATAATTTAAAGAGTTTTGAGTGGCCCCATAATTTGGATGAGTGCCTCTGGAGAAGCAGAAATAAGAGGTCTGATTAGGACCAAAAAAGGATAAACGCCAAGGCTCTGCCAGCACTGTACTAATTAAGAGAGGGGAGGGGAGGGGGAGAGGGTTAGGGTAATGGGTTAGGTAGATCAGGTGTGAAATAGAGGGGGGGCAGGTTACGAAGGATCCAATGGAAGAAGCGAATGAGTAGTAGTAGGGATGGCAAGAGGGCATTAGAGGGAATTAAATTAAGGCAATCCAGAAGTGTGGGGTAGAATTGTTTTTCAGAATTCCCACCCACGCCACAAATGGGTATACGTTATATGGTATGCTGACATGTTTTATTTGCAGTAGAGGCCACGGGTAAGCGCAAGTTGTGGAAATCAGAATATTCCCATTTGAAAGTGCGTGTGTAATGCTGGATACCACCCTTATGGGGGGGGGGGTCTGGTAAAAGCCAGGGTAAAGGGGGGCGGGATCTCCAGGCTAGGAGGTGCCAAGGGCCATTGAGGGCCCCTCTTATTGGTTGTGATAATTATGGTTATGGCTGGAGCTGATGAATGCACTGCTGTTTCACTTTCCCGCCTTTAAAAAGATTGATTGTAAAATAAAGCTTTGATCGCCAAACAAATCTCATGTCTTTATTACAAGGAAAAGGGGGAGGGTAGCAGGAAAGGAAGGGCATCAGCCGTTAGGCAGTTTAATCAATATCAAAACTTAATACTCAATAAAGCGAGACAGGTTTGGATTCAGTCGTTTGACTTGATTGCTGTGCCTTACAAAGAACAATTACCCACATCACAGACATTTGATAAAGGATCTTACCGTATACCTTCTACTCCCGGGAGGGGGGGTGTAACAAGCCATAGTATTCTTCTGCTGTGAGATCGGAGGATACGTCACCCACAAAGCTGGGAAATAGGACGGCTGTTTCAGTGAGTACAATCTAAAATAGGAAGACCGTTTGAGGACTGCTAAATTCCGGCCGGCCAGTTTATACAAACACTTTAAGAGGGACTTTCAGTTCCGAAATTATCGTAATTTATCGTTTGTCCATGGGATAGAAGTTTTATATGGCACAGAAAAAGAATTAATCTGTATCAGATTGTTGTCAAGGGCAAAGAAGTTTTTATATATTCTACTGATTAACGCGATAATAGATATTGTTGTTGTTTTTTTATAATTAAATCTAATGTGCACCATCGAGTTCTACAATCACAGACTGTCAGAAATAACCTGTTTTCTCTCTTTTTATATTTGAGCTCCCAATTCAACAACGGCTTGTTTCTCCATTATTTTGAGAGTTACCCATAATATGATTTATGGTTATATTATATTATGTATAATTGTTCTTACTAAAATGTTGTTGTTTTTTTAACTTAAAAGATTTTTTATTGAGTTGTAGTAGAAAAATATGTAACAAACAAAACAGTAGACACCAGTTACAATGCATAATGTAAAATTGTATGCTCAATCAATACTGCCAACAAAGAAAAAGAAAAAAAACACACAAAACATTAAATTACGTTTAAGACAAAGACATCAAGGGGAAGGAAGGGGGGAACAAACAAGGGGAGGAGTGTCAGAGACAAACCAATCGATAATCAATATAACCAATAGAATGATTTTATGAACATCAATCTAACACACTTCATGATCTCTCAACATAATATATCACAGATTAGGAGTTAGACCCAGAACTATACTCTGTGAAGTACTCATACCATGAAAACCATTTAATCGGTGGCAAAGAAACCGATGTAGAGTAATTAAAACCAATAGTTTCCATCTCATAACTGTATTGGACTTTGTTAATAACTCTGGTAAGGGGCGGTATCAAGGGGGACTTCCAATTCTGGGCTATTGCAGCTCTAGCTGCGATGAGTATATGCCCAGTAACATAACGATTATGGTTCTGAAGTTGAGGAGGGTAAAGGTGGAAAAGTGCAATAGCCGGAGATGGAAAAAGATTAACCTTGGTAACCTGAGTAATTAACTGGAAGATTTCAGACCACAATGACTGAAGTTTAGGACAGTTCCAAAAGATATGCATAAGTGTTCCAATCTCCCCACAGTTCCTCCAGCAGTATTTGGTCTCTGAGGGCCAGATTCTGTGAAGCTTATCTGGAGTAAGGTACACTCTATAAACCAATTTAATCAGCATCTCTGAATGATTAATACATTTTGACATCTTGTACATGTTTTGATAGATTTACTCCCAAACCTCAATTGAAATAGTAATGTCAAGATCCTTGTCCCAGATAACCTGAATCGAGAGATCCCGATTATCAACAGGAGTTAGGAGGAGCCAATACCAGGTGGAAATACCGCCTGCATGAGAAGTAGGGGAGAGGTATGACATAATACCAGGTGAAGCCAGTCGCAAAACCGGTGGGTGTGAGGGCCAGGATTGTATCCAATGTCTAATTTGAAGATACTTATAGAAATCCCGAGCTGGGATATCATACTTATCCTGAATCTGGGAAAAAGAGGAGAGTGATCCTCCCTCCATAAGATCCTGTATCTGCCCAGCTCCCTGCTCATTCCAAACACCAAGACGAAGGTTCGGGATCAATTGTGCCAGTGTCATTATGGAGAGATTAGAGGAGGAGAGATGGAAATCTGGTAGAGAGATCAACATTTTGTCCCAGATAAAGAGAATCTCTAATACTTCTAAGTGTCTGGGCAGGGTACAGTCTGCTAGGTTTATCCAACCATAAAAGGTCTGTGTCACACTCCGCTCCCCGGGTGCCTCTAAACATTGACTGCTACTTTAATTCGGTTCCTAGTGCAGACTATTGGTCATGGTCTGCACCTGTGATTGATACATCTGTGTGCTGATCAGTTCTGCTATTGGTCAGTCTCCCTTTATAAGGTCCCTCCTTTCATCCTTGGATTGTTGGTTCTTCAAGTCATACCTGTTGTATTCTGATGTCTCTGTTACCCATTCGTGGTAAGCTGCTACTGTGTGTTCATTACTGCTGTATGTTGGACTTCCTTGATCTCTGCATACCTGTTCCACTGCTAGTGGTAAACGCTATGATCCACACCTGCTACTTACTCGGCCTGCATTGCCGACTACCGTTACCAATTCCACAATCCGTGGTAAGCTGCTACTTCATCGCTGCTGTATGTTGGACTTCCTCGATCTCTGCATACCTGTTCCACTGCTCGTGGTAAACGCTATGATCCACACTTGCTACCTATTTGGTCTGTATTGCTGACTACTGTTACCTGTTCCACAATCCGTGGTAAGCTGCTATCCATCGCTACTGTATGTTGGAATCCCTAAATCTCTGCATACTTGTTTTACTGCCGATGGTAAACACTATGATCTACTCCTGTATCTATTTGGCCTGCACTACTGACTATTGTCTTCTGGCTTCATAATCCGTGACAAGCTGTGTTTCATCGTGGCTGTATATGTCTGGACATTGCTTATTCCTGTGCCTCAATTCTATTATTAGTAGAGACTTTGATTATTACATGTGCAGCCAGTATTATTGGATGTTGCTGACAAATACTACTTTTGCATGTCTTCACGATCACCGGTTGCAAATTGCTCAAGTCTTCATTGAACTCTCGTATTAATATTTTATAATAAATGGTAATATTTGTTACCACCATTTGATGTCCGAATTGGATCCTTCTTCTATTATGTATCTTGTTCTCTAGCTGTCACACTGGGAGCTTTCCTGGAGGGCCGCAACCTGCAAGGTGGAAGCTGCAGAAGTCCATATTCCCTTGCGGGAATCCCTGGTGAACGCCTTCCATTTTGTTAGACTCCCATTTTGACAGCGGGATCTTACTCAATTATTCGTAAGCTAACCTGACAGTCTGCTAATGGAAATAAGGAAAAACTACACTGTTCAATATCAACCCAGGGCATCTTAAATGGGGGAGGAGCTTGCCAATCTCAGAGTTGATCTAAGATGGCTGCATATTGGTAAGTTTCTAATTTGGAAGCAGCTAGTCCACATTTTATTTTAGATCTAAACATCCTGTCTCTTGAAAGTTTAGGTCGTTTATTGTTCCAAATGTATTTAAATGCAATGGTGTAAAACTTTTTGAGCAAAGACATGGGCACTAAATAGGGGATACAGCGAAACAGATAGAGGATCTTCGGGAGGAGCATCATCTTTAGAGCCGCAACCCTACCCCATCCAAGAAATCTCAAAGTTTGTCCAGGATTTTGTGAGCTCATCAAACTGTCCTAACATTGGATTGTAATTATGCTGGATAACCAGGTTAGGGTGTGAGGGTATACGTATACCTAGATATGTTATGCAGAGGGAACACCATTCGAATTGGTAAAGTGACTTGAGAAGTTTCAAAGTGTCTTGTGTGAGGGCCACCCCTAAAGCTTCTGACTTGGTAGGATTGAGTTTGTAATATGATACCGCTAAATATTCTTGCAATATGCTATATAACATGGGTAAAGAAGATTCAGGGTTTGAGACAAATAAGAGATCATCAGCAAACAAACAGATTTTATGATGATAAGACCCAATAACAGTCCCCTCCACCTTTTGATCCATTCTAATTTTAGCAGCCAAGGGTTCCATAGCTAAGACAACGATTAAGGGGGATAATGGGCAACCTTGTCTGGTACCCAGGGTCTGATTTACCGCTAGGCACCTGCCTAGGGTCTAGCGGCTCTCAGGGGGCCCAGATTGGGGGGGAGGGGCGGGGACAAGGGAAAATAAAAAAGGGTGCCGCAGGTCGGGGGAGGGGCTAGTGTGCTGGCTGGTCTACTCCCTCTCTCTTCTGTGTCACATGGGACGTGCACCACATGACAGGTGCCGTCCCATGTGTGAAGAGAGGGAAGAGTGCACAGCTCGTGGATGGAAAAAGGTAAGTTAGGGGGAGGGTTGTAGTATATTGCTATACTGTGTGTGTATTATGTGTGTGTGAGGGGCCACTGTGTGTGTGTGAGGGGCCACTGTGTGTGTGTGAGGGGCCACTGTGTGTGTGTGAGGGGCCACTGTGTGTGTGTGTGTGTGTGTGTATTATGTGTGTGTGAGGGGCCACTGTGTGTGTGTGTATTATGTGTGTGTGAGGGGCCACTGTGTGTGTGTGTGTATTATGTGTGTGTGAGGGGCCACTGTGTGTGTGTATTATGTGTGTGTGAGGGGCCACTGTGTGTGTGTGTGTGTATTATGTGTGTGTGAGGGTCCACTGTGTGTGTGTGTATTGTGTGTGTGTGAGGGGCCACTGTGTGTGTGTATTATGTGTGTGTGAGGGGCCACTGTCTGTGTGTATTGTGTGTGTGTGTGAGGGGCCAGTGTATTTATATTATGTGTGTGAGAAGGGCTGTTTGTGGGAGGGAAATAGGTTTATTTTTGAAATGGTAACACTATTAATTTAATGTTTTGGTTGGAGGGAGGCCTACTAAATTTCATGTACCCATTTCTTTTTCCAATTAGGGTCTCCAACATTCCAGGATCCAGACACGCAGCAACTGATCTTGAAATGTTAAAAATAAAGTACAATTTGTGCGAATTGAAAGGTAAGCTGTGGTAGAAGTGGGGTGCATATGGTAGTATGCCATACCGCTACTTCTCATACTGCCTTCATTATGAAATAATAAAATTCCATTCACTTGTTTACATTCCCATTACATTTTTCATACCGCCACTTCTAAATTTCCACTTCGACCACTGAGCTTAATATTCATCGTATGGAGTATATAATTAGTATATTTCAAAATTCTGCTAGATCCTTTGACAAAATATGGGGTCCATGGTCATTATTCTTTAACTGCTGGGACCACAGTGTGATGTAGTGTAATGATAAAGGAGGGCACAGTGTGATGAGAGGGACAGTAATGAGGGGCCGCAGTGTGATGTTCTATGAGCTCCATATTACAGTATGCGAGTGACAGCCTGGCAACAAATCAAAGTAAAGCTACAAAACTGATGTTATGATCCTTTTAGTTATTCACAAATACTAAATATCTTCGATCATGGCTTGTATATTAGAATGTAGTAAAAAAACAAAACAAATACATCACAATTGCATGCAAATAAAAACAACCTTTGCATACAAACTGCAACTACTGACTAATTATTACATCATAGGACACAATATAATAAAGGAAAGCTACACAACTTTAAATTATAATTTTACATTTTATTTTGCAAGTTTTGTCTAGTGTATTTCTGTAGAATAATCTATTGCATTGAGTGTTTTTTCCTTGTAAGAGTAACATTCACCAGTGAGGCTTTGTTGGCCAATTACAGTACATAGTTTTGGCACTAGTGAGGGGGCAAAAAACACAGTTAAATAAATATAAAAAGTACATTTTTGGAGTGACACTAACATAAGCTTTTGTAGACGTACAATGATGACAGCATCATAAAATCACATGAAAAACAAAAAAAAAAAAACTTGATAAACCTGCTTCTGAAATTAACTAATGTCAGTAGATGAATAGCATTTACAAGTAACAATGTTTTTGTATAAGGTAGACAAAGTTCAGTCTGTAGACTATACCATAAGTTCCTTGCAAGCACTCTCTCTAGATAAGCATTCAAAAAAAAAACTGACCAAGAAAAAGCATAAAACAAGCCATCTTTGTTTGCAGCCAGGTATTATCCATTGTTTTGATCTTAACTTCCACAGTTTTCAGTTCTATGTGACGGTTGTCATCTTCTCCCTCATCTCAGCTTCCTAAGAGGCAAGACCCAATAAGAAGCCTCCAACAAATCCGCCAGATACAACAATGTTCTTCTTGATAAAATCTGTTGACTGCAAAAGATATAAAAACAAAAAAACAAATGCAATTTCAGAGATGCTGTCCCCAACATTTATGGACTTAATGTTCTCTTTATGGCGAGATAACAAGTCACGTGATTTTCTATATACATATACACAAACATATTTCCACCTTCAGGCAACTTTCATATACTGTGTTTAATATGCTTTCTAGAACACTTTTACCAAATACACTGCTTTATGTTTATAGCTTCCTTCTATGTTTTTCCATCAAGCCATTTATATCAGCAGGGAGATCTGTTATCATTTTCTGTGTATATGACAGATCCCCTCTGTTTGTGTCACAGTTTCTTCCCATAGTACAGAAATTTACTTCTGACTAAATTGGAATGCATGTTTAGATTTTAATCCCCATGGGGTACAGGTGGTTAATCATGAATAAAACTGTAATTTTGGAATATCTTGGCAATATATAAAAGAATATCATTTTCAGCTGATTTGCACTCAGAAACAATTGCCTGGCTAATCTAAAGGCCTCAATAAAAAAAAAAAAAAAACACATAAAAATGCAAGATAGATAAAGCAATGTATTTAGGTGAAGTTGCAGAAGGGTGTGTAAAATAAATATTAAATAAAAAAAATAGTCTATAGGTGAAAAATGCATTTTAAATGTACATATACATTCAAGGTATATGTAAAGTACAAACATACGTCTCATACCTCTTCAACTATGTTGCTAATTTCTGGCGCAGATTTATTTGCCTGCTTCTTTATCTTCCGCTTTGCCTTATTTACATCCTTTTCAACTCTCTTCCAATCTATTTGTACGTAACCCCCATGGCTTGCAATCTAGAAAGACAAAGCTCTGGATTAAAGACAATACACAGATATAGTACTATTTGTTACATTACAGAATGAGTGAAAATGTAGTTGTCCATTTGCAGTACACAGTGGGTAAATCCACTTTTTTAAATCAAATCTTTATGATTTGTATAAAATAATTTATTAAAGAAAGGGTTTCATATAAAAATGACGATAGACACTCATTTTAGGCTTTAATAAATGGGATATGCCAAAAACTCTATTATAGTACAGGAATGGGTAAAAGTATTGAGAATGACACAAGTATTGGTTTTCACAAAGTTTACTGCTGCAGTGTTTTTAGACAAACAATGTACCTTGGCGCTATAAATATGGTAGTGAGCTAGTGATGCCAATGTATGAGGTCTGCAACCTCAAAAAACATATATGGAAGCACAAAAAATAACAATGGCATCACAGTCACAATGAACTTGTAAAGCACTGAGGAAATTCAAACAAATACAATTTATTTAAACATGTATATAAAACATAACCAGTGATATCACCACTAGATATCAAACAGATTAACTACAATATCTGATTAATAAATCATCAAATGTATAGGTGTACCTATATTAACATATATAAAATGGCCATGAGTCAATAATTGTAACAGCAGAATGTTAAAGTAATAGTACTCAATCCAATCAGATAAGCAGCAATAGTCACCACAATTTAGTCTGGTTTAAACCTTTTTTTTACATGATCCATAGATCACCTGTGTTCCTGTATGGTCACTTTATATGTTACTTAAGCAATACAATTAGATTGTGAGCCTGTTTGGGCATATGAATTTTATGCCTACACAGGGTCACAATCTAATTTTATTGCTTGACTATATACCATCTTGTCGTAATTTGTAAATGAATTTCAGCTTAAACAGTACAGTTATTATGGACATTTGGCCCTGGCGAATGTTCATTTTATAGGTGTTACTATTTAAACAAATGAAAAAAAACGTTAAGTTGTTGTAGGAACTTGTCAATTTGTTCACTGGAGAAAAAAAACAACAAAAACATTCTCATCTCTATGGCATTGAAACAGTTGTATTTTGAGTATTAATTCATTACCTGAAGCAGGAGAAAGCCACCGCCAACTGCTGTTGCCGCAAGTTTTCCAACTTTCTGGAACAAAAAACCTGCACACCTACAAATAAAAAAATTACTTTAAGACAATAGAACTTGCCCCTTCTCAGAGTTTAATGTTTATGTATTTTTAAAGCACAACAATAACAATAAGTTGGAATAAATGTAAATAACTCATAGGGAAGTATAACTATTACATATCACAACTTAATAACACCATAAAATGGTTGTAGAGTATGGCATAATAATATATAACATAATAATATAATTTCAGGAACCTGTAATTGACAGTCTCAGGTTCAAGTGAAGCAGAGAGAAAATGTCACTTAGGGTAGCTGGTCACTGTACATAGTGTTCAAAGTGAGTACAGCTCCATGGAGAAGCCTAGACTTCCACAGTGAGCACAGGAAACCCTGAGACATCACAATGTAGATATCATTAGGAATTTCTTCCAGGGAAGCACATACTGATGCAAGGGCATCATTTTAAAACCTCCCCTGCCTGTCAGCACTATCGGGTAGTGTACCCTGACATGTCAGCTTCTGCTATATCTATGTAATTCAAGAACTATAAATGTTGGCAACATGTGACACCCAAGACAGACTCACTGGTTAAAAATAAACTATAAACCTTTTTAACTAATTATAACCATTTCTAGGCCCTATGACACTGCCACACCTCAATCAACATACACATACTTGATATGCCTTTCCACAAGAGAGCTACACGAATAATTTGCTAAGGCAAATTGGGTAAAAAGAACTATGGGAAGAATCAAAGAACAACTGTGAAGTCAGCTGGAAAAGAGTCTTGGGGGGGGGGGGGGGGGGGGAAGGAGGGGCACACAATCTTACCAGCCTGTCACTCCACCCATTACAATTTGGGTTGCTACAGAATACTTTTCTGTAAGTGGCCCAGAGTTACGTCCAAAAACTCGACTCCACCAATGATGACGTCTGGCATATTCTGTTATATCCAGGACTTCATAAGATTCATCATCACTGCTGGGATCTTTGGAGGAAATCAAAACTAAACATTACATATTATGATATAGCATACAGTCTACCACAGCTGTTAATCTACTGACCCGCCCCACAAATAATTTTGAACTTTTCAGCTTGTAAAATTGAAGAAAAAACTTGTAATAAATATATTTATCTTTCTGAATGCTACAAAATGGCTTTTTAGAGAAAAGATGTACATCAGATATTTAAGGTTCATTCTGATGAGCGCTTGATTAAACTTTCCTCAGCTATGTTTCAAGCAGACATGAACGGATAATATAGCTACGCTGCGTGTTTTATACACAAAGGTAAACATGGAAAAACTAAAAAGGAAAGAGTGTGTAAAATTGTGTAATTCAAAAAAAAAATAAAAAAAATCAGTGAGCTGGATTAAAATTCCACAACATTTTTTTTAAAATCATTTTTGCTTTGCTGTGGGGAATTTTATGGGATTTTGCTGTAATATCTTTGAATGCCAAAATCCAAGAACTCATGGTGATGCTGTTTTGCATATCTTGGGACGTAAATGTGAAAGTCCTGAGGAGCTACATCATCAAAGAGCAAGTCTTAGGTGTATGTGCAATATGTGTGATCCCAGGTGGTTGAAGTGGGCATTTCTGCATCTATGGTACATGTGCAGCGATTTCACGGTAACACCTAGGTTTTTTTATATAGACATTAGGCTCCTTTTATAGTGGGCTGGCTTTTATGGATGCGGTAAACTTCATCTTACAGGGCAGTCACAGATGTGTAATGTAAGTTTTTTTGAATACAAATAAAATAAGTGAAAATTCTAATAATAAAAAAAAAAAAACAACAACAAAAAAAACCCACAATTAAAATAAGGCAGAACATACAGGTCAATTTATGATTGACCACATTGGATAATTTACATTAAACAACTTTCTCTTCTTTATGTAAAATACTGGATTACTAAAACAAATTACTATACAACAAAAACATTACTCTACTGTACATTGACATTATTAAATACTGTAACTGGGTAAAAGTGGGAAAGTAATGAAAACCTCAGTGAAATTAAATGTTTTAGGCATAGAGTGAACAGAGGAAAAAAAAATTGTAAAACCAGGGAATGTACACATTAAACTTGCTTTGACTTGTCTGATGTGTATCTCTATCTGGTGTTGTTAAGCTGCAAATCACTGTACCAGTAGACCCAAAGCAACAAACAATTCCGATCAACAGCCAATCAAATACCTATTGGGACTGGTGCAAAATCATGTCAATGAAACATAGTATTCCACTAGTAAATGCAGTCATCTTTCTACAATCTAAGTTTCACATTCTGTTTCGATTCAGTAAAGAACAAGATGTTATTGCGAACAATACAATATCTTGACAGTGTGATCAATCAAACCCAGACTATGTAGGAGCACTAATATCGTTACCAACTGTCCCCAAGTTCTAGGGGGATTTCAAAAATGTGTCAAATTTGTCCCTTGAATATTATATATACATAAACATACACACTTAAATATTAATCACCTGTAGTGTACAATTCCTCCAAAATGTATTGGATGGAATTCTCACTATAAGTTGTAATTCTCTAGATTTTCGAAGCTAATATTTATTGCACAAAAGCATTGCTCAAGGAAAAATAAAATACATTGTAACCTAGTAAAATATACATCACAATGGGTGCTGTAATGCACACAAGGCTACCCTAAGCAGGGACGTGTGTGATAAGCTTTAATGTAGTTGCACATCACCAATATATGCCTTAAATGATTTTGAAAATATAGGAAATTATACTAAACAACTACCTGTTAGTAGCTCACATGAAACACACAAAACGAAAGTGCAAAATATAAAACATTGTAATACCAGGCACTTGTGAGCCTCTTCATAATATCGGGAAATAACTGCATCTCTTCATACACTAACCTTAGTCTATAACAATACCAATGTCACACTCCTGTCTTCTACAAGAAGTTCACCAACACAACTGTCTCAAGCTACAATATTAGATCTAGTGTCTGTGAACATGATATCATACACTAATACACATGTAGCCACTTGTGTGTGCCCTAAATAACAACCCTTATAATTCACGCACTATACATAAAAAAAAATGCAGTTTAAACCCCCCATCCCCCTCCATGACCGACACATCTCCCACCTCTCCTGGCAGCCATGACTCCTCGGTAATAGCTAGATTCCCTTCCTCTAAAGGACCTTCTGACATCACCAGGCCATGTGACTGCTGTAGTCACATGATACACAGGGGAGGAGGCTGCTGCTGCAAAATGTTCCTGCAAGTAGTGGAGAATCAGGTAGAGCAGTCTTCTGGCTGCAAACATTGCAATATTTCTACTGAATTCAGATGGAAAAAATAGTTATCACTGTCAGGCTTATTTATGTGTGAGCTGCTCTTCAGGCATTATTTACTCCCAAAGGAGAAAACAGGACACACTGAAGTGTATTAGCTAGCTCACTTGCTAGCAAAATATTCAATATTCCAACATTGTGAATGAGTGTTTCCAAAGTTGCATTGCATGTCCTACGTTTTTCTAAATGAGATGTAGTTAATAATGTGATTCATCGTAACTGTGCTTTGGTTTTGCTTTAGTCCTCCAGTGAATCCCATTGTGAATTCCACAATGGAAGGAGGCAAATTAACATAATACTTTCAGATTGCAGTACTTTAGAAGCAATGAAGGTTAAGGGGGGGATTGAGGCAAATTTAATAACTACCTTCTGAGAGCTTTGATGGGTTTTTGCAATTGTATCTTTCATTTTGCACGATAATACATGTATATTGTAATACTGTTTATTGAGAACGCTTAGAGCACAACAGATGAAAACAGTAAAAAATTTGTAGCCACTATGGACAAGAAAAGTGAATAGCACTGCTTAAGGTTATGAGAACAACATAAGTAATAATAGCTATAAAGATAAAATAGAAACTAAAAACTACAGTGAGGGCTAGAGATGACAGCTGTTTTTTTGGAGGTAGGATAATAACTGGGGGGTGGGGGATAAAGTATGGTTAGGTGTATAAGTAACAGCTTAGTAAAACATTGAGGTGTGCTCCTGCGTATTCTGTTGTCACTGCAGAAATGATGTTTGCATCAAATCCAATAGGCCTTATTTTGAGAATTCATGACTAGGACACAAGCGGGATTTGAATGCCACAGGTTTTCAGCAAGTAAACAGTCGTGTTCCACAAGTGCCCCTTTCCCTGGCACATCAAAGCATTTTGCTACCAAAGCACTTAATAGGGCACGCTGAAAGTGCTGGTGTGTGATTAGTCCAGCAGTCTCTAAAGTAATGTGCACCCGTCTTTCGCCTTTTTAATCTATTCTCAATGCAGCAGCTAGACTAATCTTCCTCTGTCGCCGGTGTACATCTGCCTGCCCTCTTAGTCTAGCACTGCACTAGCTCCCCCTCCATAACAAAATCCTCTTCAAAGTTCTCACCCTCACCTACAAAGCCCTCTCCATCTCCACAGGTTTTTATGTCTCCAGCCGTATCTCCATTCATACTCCCTCTCGCCCTTACCTCTCATCTGTTACCACGTCTCACTCCTGCATTCAAGATTTCTCCCATGCTGATCCCCTTCTCTGGAACGATCTCCCTTGTTCTCTCTATCTCCTAGCCTGCAAAAAATCTGTTAAAACCCCCCTGTTCAAGAAAGCCTACCCTTCCTCTGTCCAACCTTTCCCCTGCCCTCCAAAACCCACCTCTGCATGAACCTTCTTCACTAATCATAGTACACATCACTCCTATTCTTTCTCCACTCCTCATACTACCTGCTCTTCTTCATCTCTCCCTTTAGATTTTTAGTACCTTCACCCGGACTCCCCACTTTGTGTTTCTTGTTAGTCTATCCCTGCCCTCTACATTGTAAGCTCCCGTGAGCAGGGCCCTCTTATTTTTGTGTCCTCCTCCTTCTGCTACCTTTGCCTTCGGTACTCCAACTTCATTTTTACACCTTGACACTAGGCCCCTGGCCTTGGACTTATCTTCTCTTGCTTTCATATATCATAGGATCTGATCCTGTTAGTTGCGCTCACAGTCCTGGCCACAGGTTTAGCTTGCTTTACTTCACTCCCTACCTCTCCTTACCTTTTCTGCTTTCTAAGTGTTCTGAACTTCACTTATATCTACCTCTCTGTCCATTGTACCTGCTCTCAGCTGTCTTGATAATTTAACTGCACTGTTTTTGTATTTCCCTCTATGACGTGTTCTGTTTCGTCCTATGCTCTCTATATCGCGCTGCAGAACCTTTGTGGCGCCATATAAATTAAAGATAATAATAATTGTTGAAGTGCTTTTTACATTTGAAATACCTATGTGCCAAGGTCATTACAGCTCAGGAATATGTGGGAAATGTACTGATTTAATCAAATGCATTAGTTTATCTTTGCATTAAAAAAGAAAAGAAAAGAGAGTGCTCAAAATATGGTCTGATGGTGGTACTATAGACTGGTTTACCATCAGACCATCAATTCAGGAAGTGGAAACAACTTTATCCCTCCAACATAGAGCCAGCTTGGTCATATATTTTTGGGTTTAAATATCATTGTAATTTTTGTATTTTTTGTCTTGCTGATTCTGAGTAACATAGTGTCACAAGTGAGAGCAAGAAGTATGTAAATCCATGTCAATTCTTACAAAGCTGTGATTTTAGAGACAACATCAACTAAATCAGCCAGTCAGCTGCTTCCAGCTCTCAGTTACAGTAATAGTTAAGTTGTTGGCACCAGCAGTTGTTGATGAACTATCTGGACTGATAAAGTACATGGTAAGACTAGGAACTGCTAACTCTGACGTACACATAAACCATGTATGTTCGGCTTACCCATTTGCAGGAGGCCCTATGTTGAAAGAGCAGTAAGTCATCACATTAAGGATATGAAGCACCGAGCATTAGGGTAACCGCTATACCTTGCATGGAGGCTCAGGATAACAATAGGGAAGAAAGAACATACCACATATATAATCCCAATCTTATAATGCACAGGATGAAAGTGACCTTGGGCAGACTGACTGCTGTAGTCACATTGGAGGCAGGCTGCTGCAAATGTACTTGTTCCTGTGTAGCTACCCAAAGTAATGGAGAATCAGGTAAGAAGATGTGGCAATGTGGAGCACACTGGTGAAAAGGATGCATGTGGGGAATCATCTGATGATTAAGGGGCATTTGAGGGAAAAGCTGATGTGCAGGGGGACATGTGAGGAAACGCTGGTGTGCAGGGGGCATGTGAGGGAAAAGCTGGTGTGCAGGGGGGCGTGTGAGGGAAAAGCTGGTGTGCAGGGGGGCGTGTGAGGGAAAAGCTGGTGTGCAGGGGGGAAGTGAGGGAAAAGCTGCTGGGCAAATGGGACATGGAGGGAATAGATGCTGAGAAGGGGGGACATGGAAGGAAATAGCCACTGGGCAGGGGGGCATGTGAGAGAAAAACTGGTGGGCAGAAGGACATTTGAGGGAAAAGCTGGCTGGTAATAGAGAAAAGTGAGATTAAAGCTGGTGGGTAGAGGGGCATGTGTTGGACAGTGGGGTCACATAAGGGTGAACCTGGTGAGTATGAGGGTATAGGCGTATGAGAAGAGGCCATGTGATTTTTTTTTTTCCCCCATCACATACTCCCTCTTCCCACCATTCTCTGTCTCACATGCCACCCCTGCACACCTTCTTTTCTCTCAAGTGCCCCCTAGTCACCTGGCAATGTTCTATGTCTCTCGTGCCCCCTCCACCCACCACCATCTCTGTCGCATGCGTGCCCCGTCTGCCCACCAGATTATTCTTCACATGAACCCCCGCCTGCAGCCTCAATTTATTCACCAGCATCCACCTCACCAGCTTCACCAAATGCCCCTGTTTTCAATTGCATTTGTCTCTTCGTATTGGTGCCTAATACCATTATCAATGCCCAGCAAAGCTGCTGCATCCTTCATCTTGCTGCAATGAAAATATTCCATACAATCTTTTCGATATTGCTGCTGCAAGAATAACCTCTTTTCTCTTGATCATTATCTACCTTTCTCTTATTGCAATCGCCTTGTTATCCTATTATATTATACATTCACTACAAAAGTATATAGTGCTCTCCAATTCTTTTCCACTTGTTAGATCTAAATTTACAATCTCACTACATTCCAACTTTCTGCTCACGACAACCTTCCTTCTCTTCCTAGGTTACCACGGCTCTCAGGACTACAACCCTTCTCGTATGCTGCACACTACTCCAGGAACTCTTCATCTGAATGTGTACCAAGTATTCTTTTTCTAACTGCAAGTCCCTGCTGAAAGCTCACCTGTTTAAGAGAGCGTTCAAATAGTTCTCTCACAGCAGTGCTCCATACAGTGAAAGGAAACGCCAATACAATAAAAGAGGAGATTGGTGCTTGTGATATAATACAAAAATATTTTCCTACTATATATCTGTGCAATAGTCCATCAATATAAATAACATATGTAGATAAGTCTAACAAAAAGTATTATTTCTCAAAGTTCGGAGGTCGCCCAATATAGTTTGAATATATGTTTGTCCTCTTGTGTTGAAGTAACCTTTCCAATGGTATTAAATCTTCTCAGTGTTCTTAAACATAAAATATAAATAAAACAAATCATAGTGCAGCCTATTAAACTCTCATAAAATGTATCCACGTTGTATTTAGATCGTTTGAGAGGAATCTCCTCTCCATATATTTAATAAAGTGAAAACCCCCTTAAAGTGTTAGATGCTTAGAGATATTTCCAGAGAGTTATATAAAACAGCTAATACTTTATTACCAGAAATTGTGGCTTAAAAACAAAATCATAAAATTTCATTAATCCAGCACAGTAAAAAGATGGGTCCTTACCACAGGTAAGTTTGAAAAAAGCATGGAAACACAAACACCGTCTAATGATAATGACAGAATGCTGGCTAGTGTTCCACGAAAGAACAGGTATAATCTACATGTTTATTAATGCATACTGCTCACATTTTCTTTGTAAATAATTATTTCTACATATATATGCACAGAACAAAACTGACATTAAATAATCCTTTTCTATTCGAGTGTTCATTAATATCCTGCTGCATTGTCCCATATGGAACTCATTAGTATTAAATCCAAGAGTTCTCTTACCTTACTAACTCTATTGTCAATTTCCCAGTATACGCAGCCAATATTTTCTCTTAAGTAACATCCCTCATCTCAGCATTATCCTGACCGGGAGGGCTACACTGTGTCCTTTCCGCTTGCAGCATAAATCCTGCTCTTCCAACACTCGCTACGATCACTTCACAATGCGGTAAGATACTGGTCCTTCATGTGCTCATAATGCTTATACTTTTTAGTCAGGGAAAATTTTTGTTAGCTGAAAGCTGACGGTTTTATTTTATACTTGGGATGACATGACTTTACTACAAACAACATATCTATAGAGAAACAATGTAAATTTCATTATATGGGATGGAGAACGCTTATTCCTGATCCTCCATTCCATCACTATAATTTCTACACATGCGATGAGAATCCTCTCGTTCATGTACTCACTTTGGTTATCTCCTTTGGTCGCAGGCTATGAAATTTTTCTACTTAAAAACCACTAGATATCATGATAAAGTAACATTCTTATAAATCGAAAGAATTTAATTTTACATTCAAGCGTCACTTACTACCTCTTTTCATATATCGTTACAGGGCAAATAAAATCCTGTTCCAGTAAACCCATTCTGGGCATTTACCTTATCTTCAATTGTTAAATAAAATCCCTTACATTTCCACCTCTTAGGACAAAATTTAGTCTCACCTTCTGCATATGGTTCCCCGTGTCACGGTCACTAAGGTTCTCGACCCAGAATTCTGCCAGTAGTTGTCACTACCCTCGAGGTGCAGAGTCTAACGCAGCGGTTGGTCTTCTCCAGGGACCCCCGCAAGAGGGTTTGGGTTTAGTGGCACCACTGCGCAGGTTGCGGCCCTCAAGAGAGTGCGGCAGAGCAACTGAATACAGCAGAGGAATAGGAGGATAGAATAATCAGGATAATGGCACGTGATGTGGCGTACAGGAGATTAATCACTGACGTAGAGATAAGGTCTGACAAATAGGAGATGTAGATAAGTTCGGCAGGTATTTACCACAGTGGTGGCGATAGTTATCCGGCCAGTAAAAGAGATGATAAAAGATGTAGTGATATTCAGCGGATGGCTGGGATTTACCACAGAGGTGGCGATGATTATCCTGCCAGTAGATGAGACAATAGGAGGTGTAGTTATATTCAGCGGATGGCTGGAATTTACCACAGAGGTGGCGATGATTATCCGGCCAGTGGATGAGATAATAGGAGGTGTAGTTATATTTAGCGGATGGCTGGAATTTACCACAGAGGTGGTGATGATTATCAGGCCAGTGGATGAAATATTAGGAGGTGTAGTTATACACAGCGGATAGCTGGAATTTACCACGGAGGTGGCGATGATTATCCGGCCAGGGATGAGACAATAGGAGGTGTAGTTATACACAGCGGATGGCTGGAATTTACCAAGGAGGTGGCGATGATTATCCGGCCAGGGATGAGACAATAGGAGGTGTAGTTATACACAGCTGATGGCTGGAATTTATCACGGACGTGGCAGAGAATTATCCGACCAACAGGTGATATGTTGCGGTGGTCACCGAGAGGCAGATATACCATGCACGTGGCTTAGAGTTATCCGGTCAGCAGGTGAGAGGTAGCAGGTACTGCGATGAACTGCGAGAGGCAGGTTTACCACAGACGTGGCTGAGACTTATCCGGCCAGCAGGTAAGAAGTCTGGAGATGCAGAAACGCTGAGAGGAACAGGAACCACAGGAGAGTAGATCACGGCTGCCACAACGAAGTGAGGATCAAGAACAGACAATTAGGAAGAGGTCACAGGTGCCTTAAATAGGGGAAGGCTAACGGGCAACCAATACGGAGTGAGAAAATGTTATAAAGTTCCCTCCGGTCTGCACATGCGCAGAGGTACTCTCAAGATGGTTGACGGCCACGGCGCTGTACAGGCGCTGGCAGAGAGGTGAGTGGCCTGGATCTAGGTCCAGAGACATCCGGTGAGTGACGCCCCGTTTATTGCTGGAACTAAAAAGATGATATATTTTCTTTGACTTATACCATAGTACATGTTACTTGTACATTAGGTATGACAGATATATGCAAATCGGAGAACATAAAAGAAAGGGGAAAGAAGAAAAACCTCCATTAATAGAGTTTCTATCATACTTTATATTCCCTCAAAATCCTTCAAAGTCATTATTTAATCCCATAGGAATTAAAGTACCCTTAGAGAAATTAGTTTAATTTCTGTTTGGGCTAAAGCAATACTGGAATCCTTTTTTCTCCAGTTTCCCTTTACTTTTTTCATTCCACAAAATTTTATTGAATTGATATTGCAAATGTGTACTGTTTTACAATAGGATGACAATGAGTGTAATGTGTACCCTTTTTTATTATTCCTTTAATATATAGATGTTCACTACAACGTTCCCTTATTTCCTCAATGTTCTACCAATATATTGTTTTTTATAGCTACATTCGATTATATATATTTCTCCTGTGCCTCTGCAACTCAGAGCACTGCAGCTTGCTGCTCTTACATCCATGAGGGCTCTCAAAATTTCCTCCATGTTAACATCTATGCGGGTTGGGTAGCGGAAACTTGCTTTCCTGAGCGTTCGCAATTCTGACACCACTTGTGGCAAGAGCAAACTTCTGGTAAGACACACACAAACAACTTCTTGCTTTTTTCTTTGTTTTAATGTCAGGATGGTAAAGTATTTGACAACATAAAGAGTCCATACAGTTTCTTTGATCCAAAACACTAAATAAACAGAGACCAGTTATCCTGACACCGGCCTGCTTTTCTAGCATCAGTCACAATGAACAATGAAACAAACAGGTATAATACATAGAGAGTGAACTCAAATGGTCTTGTGCTTCTTGTGAAAATAATAATTTTTGCATCTGGAAAGACCATTGGTGAGGTTTTTACCATAGTCGTGTCATTTTATATATTGATGCTATATCATTCAATGTAAATCCTCCATATGTAAAACATGAAATTAATAGAGTGCAAAGGAAAATCATGCCAACAACTTTTGTAAAATACCATAAAGTAATATATTGGAATGGGATGACACTAACATTTATTACTTTATCTACAGCTTCATGACACACACACTTATTTATATATATATATGTATATATATATATATATATATATATAATATATATAATGTTAGACATCCGGTCTCGTAATAAACTTACAGAACTAGCGCGGTAGAGGTCTTTGCCTATAGCAGCCGCCTTTCCCATAGAGCTTGATGTGCTAACGGGTACTTGGATGCCCCCAGGACTCTTATTGTAGTGTAGGTTATTATTATTATTATCCTTTATTTATTAGGCGCCACAAGAGTTCCGCAGCGCCATACACAGCACAAACAGTAGACTAAACAAGGTGACACATTACAAACGGTTAACAAAAAATACCAAAACTTCAGAGACTCCAGGGGGTAAATGTATCAATATGCGGGTTCTTCAACACCCGCGTGTTCAGCCTCTTCCGCGATTAAATTTCAAGCGGCGCTGCATTGTAAAGGGTTAACTTCCCTTTACAATGCAGCGCCGCTTGAAATTTAATCGCGGAAGAGGCTGAACACGCGGGTGTTGAAGAACCCGCATATTGATACATTTACCCCCAGGCAGGCTAATGCAGTAAAGACGGAGCAGAAGAGCAGGTATGGAGAACAGAGGGAAGAGGGCTCTGCTCAAATGAGCTTACATCCTAAGGGAGGGTAGACAGATCTCAGGCACACAGGGAGCAAGTTCTCTCTGGGGAGAGAACAGGGGGGCGGGAGGAGAGAGGGGAAGAACAGGTGGAGGAGAGGTTAGGTGGAAGGTTGGTAAGCCTTTAGGAACAGGTAAGTTTTGAGTGCCCTCTTGAAGGAGGGCAGATTGGGAGAAAGAGGGAGGTCGTTCCAGTGAAGGGGGGCAGCACGGGAGAAGTCTTGGATTCTGGAGTGGGAAGAGGTGATCAGAGTGGAGGAGAGGCGACGGTCATTGGCCGAGCACAGGGAGCGGGCAGGGGTGTGAATGGAGAGGAGGTTAGAGATATAGGGAGCAGTAGACTGGGAGAGAGCCTTGTAAGTGACGTGACGGTCAGGAGTTTGAAAAGGATTCTGTAAGGAATGGGGAGCCAGTGTAGGGCAAGGCAGAGAGGGGAGGCAGATGAGCGGCGAGAAAGGAAGATGAGTCTTGCAGCCACATTGAGTATAGAGCGGAGGGGGGCGAGATGGGAATGGGGGAGGCCGGTAAGAAGGAGGTTGCAATAATCAAGGCGGGAGATGATGAGTGCGTGGATGATAGTTTTGGTGGCATCCTGGGAGAGGAAGGGCCGGATGCGGGCAATGTTGCGTAGCTGGTAGCGACAGGCTTGGGCGAGGGATTGGATGTGGGGGGCGAAGGAGAGAGAGGGGTCGAGGGTAACGCCCAGGCAGCGGAGTTGGGTGACAGAGGAGATGGTGGTATTGTTAACAGTGATAGAGAGGATGTGGTGGGCGGGGAGTCTAAGGGGAGGAAAGACAATCAGTTCAGTTTTGGAGATGTTAATTTTGAGAAAGCGCAATGACATCCAGGAGGAAATGGCAGAGAGGCAGTCAGATACGTGAGAGAGGAGGGAGGAGGAGAGATCAGGCGAGGCGATGTAGCGTTGGATGTCGTCAGCGTAAAGATGATACTGAAGACCGAATGAGGAGATGAGAGACCCCAGGGAGGAGGTGTAGAGCGAAAAGAGTAGAGGGCCAAGAACAGAGCCCTGAGGGACACCAACAGGGAGAGGGAAGGGGGTGGAAGAGGAGCCAGACGTGGATACTGAGAAGGAGCGGTTAGCGAGATATGAGGTTAACCAGGCAAGGACAGATCCAGAGAGGCCAAGAGAGAAGTGTTTGTAGCAGGAGGGGGTGGTCCACGGTGTCGAAGGCCGCAGAGAGGTCAAGGAGGATGAGCAGGGAGAAGTGACCCTTAGATTTGGCTAAAAGTAGATCATTAGTAACTTTGGCCAGGGCAGTTTCGGTGGAGTGGAGGGGGCGGTAACCGGATTGGAGAGGGTCGAGGAGGGAATTGTCCGAGAGGTGTCTAGTGAGACGGCAACAGACAATCCGCTCAAGTAATTTGGAGGCAAAGGGGAGAAGTGAGAAAGGGCGATAGTTTGCAAGAGAGGTGGGGTCAAGATTAGGTTTTTTGAGGATGGGAGAGATAAGAGCGTGTTTAAATGAAGAGGGGACTACACCAGAGGAGAGTGATAGGTTGAAAAGGTGAGCAAGGTAAGAGCAGGCAGTGGGAGAGAGAGACGAAGGAGGTTAGAGGGGATAGGGTCGAGAGGACAGGTGGAGGGTGGAGAGGAAAGAATGAGGGAGCGAACTTCATCAACCGAAGTGGGGCAGAAGGAGCACCAGAGTAGGTTGTTGGAGAGAGAAGGGATGAGGGGGGCGGGAGAGGGATGGGATGTAGGTTTATTAACAACACCGCAGTGGCAGGGCCAGAGGAGGCAGTTCAGATGGTAACGGATGGTCAGACTTAAACCGAGGTCAGGGGTCTGAAGCAAGAAGAGTAGTCAAATAACACGCTAATAGGTCAGGGTCACCAGCACAAAAGCAGAATCCAGAAACAGAGCAAAGGGTCAACAACAGGAGGTCCAATAACAGAGGAACAGAGTATCCACAGGAACACTGGAACAGGATAGGAGCAGGTCAGCAACAGACAGAATCCATGCTATAACCAGCAGGGAGGCTAAGCCCCCCCTGCCATATATACTAAATGCAACCAAACAGAAGCAGGAGTAGGGTCATATGACAGCCGCCTCTCAGGCATAGTATAATTTATCTCATTAGGGTAAATTAGCCCACAGGTTATTTTGACAGGTGCACACGCGCCCGACTGCTCTGAATTGCCGAGATGCAGCGAACTAATGCATCGGAAGTGACATCCCGGTCATCAAGGAGATGGCCGGGACGCAGAAGACAGAATGAAGCGAGTCGCGGCGGTGCCTGCCACCATGGCTCGTAACAATATACTTTATTTTTTATTTATTTTTTAAAGATTTTATTTTTGCCAGGGTCAACCAAAAGTAACATTCTATACAGCACTGTGTTAAAAAAAAAACATCTGAAAATACATATGCAATAAAACATACAGCGTCTTGTTAGAAAAGAGTATTAATGAGCATGTTGACCCAATTTTTTCAAGAAAGCAACTATTTTAGAAAGAGAAATAAGACTGAGAAGAGTAAAGGGGTGGGGGGGGAGTGGCGGCGTGGCGGGCCACCTAAGAGTAAGATGGAGGAAAGAGTGTGGTGGAATATGGGAGAAGAAAAAGAAAAAGAAGAGATGGGAGAGAAGGAACAGGGAAGGGAAGAAAGGATCCAGATGGAGTGATGCTGTAGAATCACATGACAAAAGGGGTTTGGATTTGGAAGTATGAGGTCCACGGCGCCCAACCCTTAGTGAATGACTTAGAGGTATTACGGATTATGCATGTCATGTATTCCATCTGATAAACGTACCAGATCCTACTGATAATCGTCTGTAAAGTTGGAGCATTGGGCTGCTTCCAGTCCGTAGCAATCTGGCATAGGGCAGCGGAGATTATGTGGCGAAACATTTTCATTTGATGTTTAGTGGCCGATGGAATCCCGAGAGGGAGAAGGAAAAACCTGTGAGAAAACGGGATGTCAATCTGCAGTAGCTGTGAGGCGAAGTCCCGAAGTTCCGTCCAAAATGGGGCAAGTCTGGGACACTGCCACCAGATATGGAGGAAGGACCCCTCTGCGCCACAACCTCTCCAACATGTGCTAGATGAATCTGGGAAGATTTTTTGTAATTTGGTTGGAACCAAATACCAGCGATAAAGAAGTTTATAAGCATTTTCTTTTAATTTAACACAAATTGAACTGGAGGCTGTGTTAGTTCTAATTTCCTCCCAGTCTTCATTGTCTAGCGTTTCCCCCAGGTCTCTCTCCCAACCCCTCTCATGAGAATCTCGGTTGTTCGAATCAGGGACTTTAAGTTCCCAGTATAGTAAGGAAATGAGACCTTTGGTAGAAGATCGCCGGAGCGAAAGCGCTTCGAAAAAGGTCAACGGTCTACGACCTAGAGTTAATTTGTTGGTAGAATGAAAATTTCTTACTTGTAGGTATTGGAAGAAATATGTGTTTGGAGTATTAAGTTTTGTTTTTAAATCATCAAATGAAGGAAATGAAGCGTCTTTGGTGATATCATTAAGATAGCGTATGTCTTTTCGTTTCCAGTGTTCAAAGGATGAAGTTATACACCCTGGTGGAAATTTGGGGTTATCAAAAAGTGGGATGACCGGGCTGGGAGTAGGAGCAAGGTTAAATTTCACATTTGCTCGATCCCAGATAGATAACGAGTGGGCTACAATCGGGTGATGAGAAACGGATCGTGGACGACTGGTGCGAGGGAGCCACAGGAGAGAGGATGAGGAAGAGATACCCAAGCTTTCTGCTTCGATCGAGACCCAGACCCTGGAGGAACTAGGAGAATTCCATAACACACATTGGGCAAGTTGCGCTGCTAAATAATACTGCCTAAAATTGGGTACCCCTAAGCCACCACCCCGTGCCGACCTCTGCAGGACAAGAAGGCGGACTCTTGGGCGTTTTTTGCCCCATATAAATTGCGATGTGTAGTGCTGTAAAAATTTGAAAACGTATGGGGGAATGCGTATTGGCAAGGCTTGATAAAGATATAGTAGTCTAGGCAAGATGTTCATTTTAACTGAATTGATACGTCCTATCCATGAAATAAAGTGCTGGTTCCAAGCTTCAAGATCAGATTTAATCTGGGAGAGTAATTTTGGGTAATTGGCTTGAAAAAGTTGATTGTATTGCTTAGTGACGTGAATGCCTAAATATTTAATCTTTTTTTGATGCCATTTGAAGGGGAATTGAAGAGAGAGGGAAGATCTAGTTTTGCCTGTTAGAAAAAAATCAAGAATTTCTGTTTTTTGAGGATTTATTTTGTATCCTGAAATGATGCTGTACATGTTGATATCTGCAAGGAGGGGGGGCAGAGAGACTGCAGGGTCCGAGAGAGTCAGGAAAACATCGTCTGCATACAATGATATTTTGTGTTCAGATTTCCCTGTTTTAATTCCTTGAATAGCCTTATTAGATCGTATCTTTGCAGCTAAGGGTTCAATTAGAAGGGCAAAAATTAAAGGTGAGAGGGGGCAACCTTGCCTTGTTCCGTTGGAGATTGAAAAGGGGGAGGATGAGACCCCATTGGCCACCACCGTTGCCCTGGGTGATTGGTATAAAGCTAGTAGCCCATCTAAAAATTTACCAGAGAAGCCCATTGACCTCAAGACCCTAGACATAAAAGGCCAAGAAATTCGGTCAAATGCTTTTTCGGCATCTAGCGCCATAATCAGAGATGGACATTTAGTGGTATTAATAGAGTGTACGAGGTCAATAGCGCGTCTAGTGTTGTCTATAGCTTGGCGGCCTGGTATAAACCCAACCTGATCCGGATGGATCAGGGAAGGAAGAAGGACATTCAACCGATTAGCTAAAATTTTGGCATATATCTTGAGATCTACATTCAGTAGTGATATTGGTCTATAGCTGGAACACAAGGTGGGGTCTTTCTCTGGTTTTGGTATAACAACGATGGTGGCCAAGTTCGTCGCCTCGTTAAACGGGGAGCCTGTTAATACTTTATTAAAAAAATCTGTCATGTGAGGGGCAAGATCTTTAGCAAATTTTTTGTAATATTGTGTGGTGAGTCCGTCGGGGCCCGGGGCAGAGGATGATTTCATCATCTTGATCGCCGAAACTGTTTCTGCCTGAGTAATATCAGCGTTCAAGAAGGCGAGGTCACCATCTGTAAGATGCGGTAATGAAAGAGATGATATAAAGGATGTAATCTTCTCGTCAAGAGAGTCCGCAGAGGATGGGGCCCTGGGAAGATTATATAGTGCTTTATAATAATCGTGAAATTCTTGGGCGATTTGCACAGGGTCATACAACGGCTGAGAGTTAGAAGTTTTTTTAAGTTTTGTGATCATTCCTTTAGCTTTCCTCTGTCGAAGTTTGTTAGCGAGTATAGAATCTGCTTTATCAGTCTTATCATAGTATTGCTGATTTAATTTTTTAAGTGTGTTTGCAGCTCTGCGAGAGAGGATTGTATTCAGTTGGCCTCTGATTGCAGAGATTTGTGTTAGAAGAGACGTAGAGGGGTGTAGTTTATGCTGGGTGAGCAATAAGGCTAATTTTTTTTCAAGGGATATTATTTCTTGAGAGGCCAATTTTTTAGCTGCGGAAGTCTTACTTATCATTTTGCCTCGGATGGTAGCCTTATGAGCTTCCCAAATAATTCCTGGGGCGATCTCTTCTGAGAGATTCAGTTCAAAGTATTCTTTAATTGCTTCCTTAATCTCTTGATGGACAGAGTGGGACAACAACAATGAGTCATCCAGACGCCATCGACGCGGTTGTGGGGCTAATTTTATTAAGTCAAGAGTGATATCTACTCCTGCATGATCTGTCCAACTGAGAGGGGTAATTCCTGCATTTAATATCGTATGAGTGAGAGAATGGGAAACAAAAATCATGTCTATGCGAGAATAGCTGCCATGAGGGGCTGAATAATGTGTGAAGTCTTTTGCATCCGCATTTTTAAGTCGCCAAGTGTCATGTAAAGCTAAATTGTGTAGACCTGACAGCAAGGATTGAGAGTCTCTTAATGAGGTGGGAGAAGGTTTCTGGTTGGAGGGGCCAGAGGATCTGTCTAGTGTTGGATGTAAAATGGTATTGAAGTCCCCAGCAAGAATTATATGGCCCTGTGCAAGGCGCCCAACACGACTAAATACTTCAGAAAAAAAAGAACTCTGACCCTGATTGGGTGCGTACAGAGAAATTAGTGTAATCTGCTCAGAGCGGAGTGTACCAATCAAAATCAAATACCGACCGTCTGGGTCTGAATATGATTTAGTTAGGAGAAAGGGAACCCTATTGTGTATTAAAATTGCCACCCCACGCTTCTTGCAGTCCGCAGAGGCAAAAAACGTTTGAGTATAAAGCTTACTTTGTAGACGAGTGTGTTGTCCCGTGAGGTGGGTCTCTTGAAGGAAGATCACATCAGCTCCCTCTCTCCTGCAGGCCCCCAAGACCACCGCCCGTTTAGTAGGTGAGTTCAGACCGTTGACATTGATCGAGAGTATCTTAAGCGCCATGGGTGCAAGAGGAAGCATAATTCCTACATAGTTTTAGTAAAAACATTACTTGAGTGAGTAAAAAAGAAAAAAGATTTTCAGTCCATCTGGAGCCTTGGGGGAAGGATGGGGGAAAGGGAGGGATGCCACAGGTAAGAGGAAGGTAAAAAGAAGAAAGAGAAAGGGGCCTAATTAGGCCAATACCCTCAGAGAGGAGAGCCCCGTATAGGGCTATCAATAAAATCAAATAATGAAGAAAAAACATTGTAATACAAGTAAGGGTGCTTGTGGGGGGTGGTTAGTTTAGTGGGATACAGATAGGCCATGAAAGGGGCCAGGAATAGCTATTTAGTATAATAGATTGAGATATTCTGAGCAAAGTTGGAGTGGATAAGTGACCAGAGGAAGGGGTGTTGGGAGAAAGGGGGGGAGAGGGGGCAAAAATAGTAGAAGGGAAGGAGGGGTAGTAAAGGTTGGGGGTGGGACGGGGACAAAGGGGAAAAGTGTGGAGTGGGAGGAGGGAAGTAAGGGAAAAAGGAGGATATGAAGAAGAGGGATGGGGAGAAGGGAGAATCATGGACGTAGAGCTAAAAGGGAGGGGGAGGAGTGAGTGGAGAAATTAGACTAAACAATATGAACACTTATGTAATATAGAAATTGTAACAACAGCATCAAGTATAACAGGTAACATCTGACCAAGTCACACATACCAAAACTTGTTTACATTTTAACTCCCATAAGGGGATATTATTTAAAGCGCAAAAATACTAGGAGTACATGACAAAAGGCAGTTTGGTTATTAGGTGCCTGTAGTGATCACAAGGCAAACAAGAGCTAGGTATTAGACGTTAGTCCAAGAAAAGGTGTGAATAATGTAATGAACATTTGTGGGTTACCAATCAATCTGGATCGATGGAGGGTCTTGTCGATCGACGGCTCACCGTTGTCCAGGTAGGAGGCGGTGCTAAATCTTTTGCAGGTCTTGAGGAATTATTGCGTGCTGTGGATGAGGTTGAGTCCGGAAGAATTTCTAGCTTGGAGAGGATGTCTTGTCCTTGGTCAAGCGATTTGGCATATAGGACGGAGTTCCCAGCGAATACTTGCAATTGGAATGGAAATCCCCATCGGTAACGGAAATTGTGTTGACGTAGTATTCTTGTAACTGGTTGCAGATCTCTACGTTTCTGGATAGTAGACGGGGCTAGATCTTGGAATATCTGGAGGTGCATTTCTTGAAAGTCAATCGAATCTGAGAGTCTAGTTGCATTAAGTAATTTTTCTTTCGTTTTATAATAATGAAGGCGGACTATAATGTCTCGCGGTCTTTGATCAGCTGCTGGTTTGGCTCTGAGAGCCCGGTGTGCTCGATCCATCAGAATTTCACTATCTGTTAGGCCTGGAAGTAGGTGTTTGAAAAGGCTGGAGAGGAAGTCAGGCAGAGAAGAGTTTGTAACAGATTCTGGTACATGGCGAATCCTCAGATTATTTCGCCGTGATCTGTTCTCTTGGTCTTCTTGTTTCTCTTTCACCGAGTCCACCTCAGTACGAAGCAAGGCTAATTCACGTTCGAATGTCGTCTGAGCACGGCACATGTCATCAGTTTTCGATTCAAGAGTATCAGTTCTAGTGCCGAGGGCTGCTATTTCTGATTTGAATTCAACAATAGCTTTCTTAAGTTCCTGTTGGAAAGTAAGTTTTATATCATTCGCTAGGTTAGTAATAGCTGCTTGAACTGTGGGATCTATATCCGAGTCACAAGGAGAGTTGGGACTTGAGGTGCTAGATTGATCTGTTGGAGGTGAAGAAGCTGTCCCTTTCTTAGAGGCAGCAGTAAAGATGGGAGCTGTCCCGGTCTGTTTTTTGTTTTTCGTAGACATCTTGAATGCGTCTTTTTTTTAGTTATGTTTTATTTTTATGTATATTTTTTTTTGTTTGGTTTTTTTTTTTTTTTTTTGCTTGTTTGTTTGTTTTCTCCCTGTTTTATGGCTTTTTTTTTTTTTTTTTTTTTAGATCATTTCTCCAGAAATGGAATAGATAAGAGGGGAGAGGGTGTGAGGGGGAGGTATAGAGTGAGAACTGGTCACATAGACATAGATAGCAAATACTCTTTTCAGCTCATCCCGGCCTCCGAGGCGGACGAATCCCTTTGGGGTTTACATTTGTTTATTTGCTTTTTGGAAGCGTGGTTCAACACATCAGTGTGCCACTAGGAACAACTATTTAATCAGCAGAAAGGGTATATTAGAATATTAGAAAGAGGTAAATTCAATAAATGACCACAAGATGGCAGCAAAGTTACATATAGAAAATGAAGCAATCTGATCTGTGCAATCTGTTAGGTCTGAAACCGGCAACAGCTGCAAAGAGCTCAATGATGAGGGATACTCACTATCAGTTGATTTCACAGCAAAATCTATTGGTCAGAGGAAGTCCCAGGTAGAACTCAGGTGTATGCTGCTCTAAGAAGAGGCAATTGGCTCCAGAGGATCCTGCCAGCAGAGAGAAGCTGCGGGTGGACGGAGATACACTCCGATGCAGGGGCTGGACTCAGCAGCATGCAGCGCAATGAAGGCAGAGATCCAGGACAGAGAGAAAGTTCCGAGATCGCCGACAGGCAGGTTTCCTCACCACGGACCCAGTCAGGTAAGTTGATTATGGAGTGGTGCCTCCGGGAGCGCTAAAGAGGTGGTCTGGGATACTGCAGGCACTCGGATCTATCGGGATCCCACCAGGTTCCGCGGCCAGTTGGCACAAATAGAGTTCCCAGGGGGATCTGTGCCACCAAGTTGTCGCAGCGGGTCAGATGTTCCCTTCAGTTGTGCCTCCGCTATCAGGGTTCTTTTATTTAATGTTGGGACTGCCGACGGCGGGGGAAGTTCTTCAGCTCCCGTAGGAGATAGAGGGGTCGCCTCCAGATAGGTTTTATCCCAGGTGGATGTGGGCTCTGGACTTTTTCTCTCCCTTAGAAATCCGGTGCCTGGGTCCCGCAGCGACGGGATTTCTCCCCGAGATTTGGCGGGAAAACAGGCCCGAAATCAGAAACAGAGTCAGCTCGTTGTAGATGGGGCAAACAGAGCTGACCGTGGGTACACGTGGTCCCGGTCACTACCTCAAGCTGTTGTGGTCACAATCAGGCTGTGAGGGGTCCAAATCAGCAATTTAGGGATAGTTGAGTACGGAGCTCGAGTGAAACACGTCTAGCTACAATGGTGTCCAGGCCACGCCCTATACTTTATTTTTTTAATTAAAAAAAAATCACTAACCAGTCATGAAATCATTAATTTTTGTCGCGCATCGGGCCTGCTGACCACTTGGTCCGGTTCCATCTCTCCTACCTGCCTGTTACAGCTGCTCTCCACTCCTGCAGAGAGTCGCACAGCTCTCCGGTGCTAGCGGTTCTGCGCATGCGTGGACCTGGCTTTTTTGAAAACTACACTCATTCATTCTATTTGCAAATTGCCTTGCAGGCTCTGTTTATTTAAAGCACCTGCTGCATTACCTAGGTGCCAGATCTTCAGGTCTCCCTTCCTGTTAGGATGTGCCTCCCTCTGGCTCCAGTATTTATCCTTCTGAATTACTCTCTTGTGGGCAAACTCATGCTTGTAACAATTATGTAGCAATGTAAGTAATGAAATATGGAGTACTTGCCTTACTCTAGATTAGCGCTGGCCGGCCGGTGGTGCGGAGTCAAACGAACCCCCTGGTGTTCACCAAGAACCGCCGCAAGGCGGGATGGGCTTTGCTGCGGAGAATCGCAGGTCGCGGTCCACTAGTCTGCCTCTAGAGGTATGGATTAGGAGGTAGCCCACGATAACACTGGAACTGGAAGGTAGGGTTCAGGATGGCCGAGGTCTTGTACACTTTTGAGTTGAGATAATGCATAGTCAGCAAGCCGGAGTCTGGTACACTTGGCGTGGAGATAATGCGTAGTCAGCAAGCCGGGGTCTGGTACACTTGGCGTGGAGATAATACGTAGTCAGCAAGCCGGGGTCTGGTACACTTGGAGTGGAGATAATACGTAGTCAGCAAGCCTGGGTCTGGTACACGAGGAGTTAGTGTCTGAAAAGCCTGTAAGGAGCTGGTACACGGGAGACACACGAGAAGCACCTAATCAGGGAACATAGGAAGTTGCTCTGACGCTGTCCAGGCGTCAGAGCAGGACTTTAGTAGTTTACAGATTTGAATTCCCCGCCCCGACTGTCATGTGACAGCGCCGACGCGACCCGGAAGGAAGAGAGGATCGCGTCGCTGGAGCGAGGACAGGTGAGTTGTAACAATGCTCTCTTCAATACTCTGCTGCAGACCATCGCATCTTCCAGTGATCCTGGCTCTGGGCTTCCCAGATCTCCAGGACCTCAGTGCAATACACTCCTGCAGAATATCACACCTTCGGGTGTTGCAGACAGTATATTCCGGCTATCGCTGCCAGAAATCGTTCTTTCTCCAGGCCTTGGTCTCTGTGTTCTCCATATCAGTCCAAACTCGCCTCTTGGTGGGTAGTGTCTGTTTATTTGCCTAGTTAATTTGCATCATATTACTCTGTTTCCTTATATTAAATAATCCCAAACAAAAATTCAGAAGAAAAAAAATCAACTTGCAACTAATTGCCCCTGCAAAATCCACAGACCTAAATAAGTAATGGTAGAGTGTAATCTCTGTAGAAAGTGTCACCATTTCGCTTTGCTTAAATAAAGATGATACATGTGTTAAGATTAATAAAAAGTTGTACTGCCCTGGATGCACAGACATTAAGCTAAAATGCATTTTTTGCATGGCATCAGAAGCAATTATCACCTGTGGCATCAGTGAAGATTACCATCTGACTGTTTTTTCATGTAGCACTTTAAATTTCAGTCTACAAATAAGCTATCAAGTATGTGTGTGCTACATGAAAAAACAGTCAGTATTTAACTTATGTGCAAAACAGAAAACTAGTTTTCACCCCTTGCATTGTAACATGGTTTGCAGCATGCTGTTTGGTCAATCTCGCCAGTCAGGCGCCATCCCCGCTGATCCTTGTCGGCCGCAGCTCTATGTTGCTTGGAGCTTCTGGCCATTTAAATAGTCTTGGAAGAATGGCGCTACCTTCTCGAAGGAGCATTACATCCTGTGATGGTAATGACTGATCACAAGAATCTTACTTACCTCCAGGAGGCTCAGTACCATCTGGGTCGTGGTAGATCGCTTCTCCAAGATGGCTCACTTCATTCCATGTAGAGGCCTTCCCTCAGCTACTGAGCTCGCAAACCTGTTTATAAAGAATATCTTCCGTCTCCACGGGTGTCCTCAGGAGATCATCTCTGATAGGGGAGTGCAGTTTGTGGCTAGATTCTGGAGAGCTTTTTGCACCAAGATTGGAGTCAAACTTAAATTCTCTTCCGGCTACCACCCTCAAACTAATGGACAAACAGAACGAGTAAATCAGGACCTGGAGTGTTTCCTGCGATGCTTTGCTTCAGACAATCAAGCTTCTTGGAGTGACCTCCTTTATTGGGCTGAATTCGCTCATAATAATCTCGTTCACTCTTCCTCTGGATATTCTCCTTTCTTCATGGTCTATGGCAAACATCCCACTCCTCCTTTCCTATCCGAAGCTCCAGCTTCTCCTGTGCCTGCTGCTGACTCCCTCATTCACGATTTGTCACAATTCTGGACCAAAGCCAAGGCGACACTTTCTACTTCAGTGCAACGATTTAAGATTGCTGCTGACCGCCATCGAAAGAACCTTCCAGTACTGAGAGTAGGAGATCGTGTATGGCTGTCAACTCGCAACCTCCGGCTCCGAGTTCCGTCAATGAAATTGGCTCCCCGGTTTATTGGTCCTTTTGCTATATCTCAAGTTATCAACCCTGTTTCTTACAAACTCTCATTACCTCCTTCCCTCAGAATCCATAACACTTTCCACATCTCTCTGCTGAGACCTCTAGTCCTCAACGAATTCTTCAAAGAACCTGTTTTTCCTCCACCTATCAAGACCTCTCTGGGGGATGAATTCGAAGTAGAGAGAATTCTGAAGATTCATTTTGTTCGAGGTAACCCCCAATATCTTGTGCATTGGAAGGGCTATGGCCCTGAGTAGAGAGCCTGGATCCCGGAGGCCGATCTTCATGCTCCTCGTCTCCTTGCCAAATTCCTGAAGAGGACTGACCCTTCTTCGAGGTAGAGGAAGAGGGGGGGGTACTGTCAGGCGCCGTCCCCGCTGATCCTTGTCAGCCGGGGTATGGACGCCCTCCTTCCTTCTAGGCAACAGACGCGCTGCGGCTTCCGCCTCTGAGGCCTGTCGGGCGCATGCGCCCTGTCTCGTCCCGTTGCCTAGCAACGGGATGCTACCTGCCCCGCTGGATCCCCGCCTCCTGGCGCCTCCAATCCTCATCTAGCCTGCTCTATTTAAACCTGGCTCTGGCGCCATTAGGGTGCCAGAGTAACAGGTTCATCCTAGTATCCTGGTTCTCCTGCTTCCTTGTCCCTTATTGTGCTATTGTTGTTCCTGCTCTCCGTGTGACCCAGCTTGGCGACCATCCTATTGTCTGTGAACCATCTTGTACTTTGACCTCGGCTTGCTGACCATTCTCCCGGATTCTCCCTGGTACCGTACATTCCTGATTGGCTCGACCCGGACCGTCTGACCCTTTTACACTACACTGGCAACTGGCTAGTAGGACCGTGACCTGTGTACCCTGTGCAGCGAAGTCCAAACCTCCTTGCAGGGGTCCCTGGCGAATACCAGGGGTACGTTAGACTCTGCACCTGCTAGTTCAGTAGCACTAATACCGGTTAGTGTTCTGTTCCGTATACTCCTCAGAAGGCCTGCGTCCTGACATCGTCACTCACAACCACCTATTTTATTTTGGCCATTTGAATGGCGGTTTGGCTGCGGTTTTGAAAACCCCAGCTTAGTAAATCCGACTGTATGTTCATCATTGTTAAAATCATGATGGCTGTTTGCAAAGTGGTGGTTTTGAAAAATGTCAATTCTGGACGTTTTAATGGCGGTTTGGCTTTAGTAAATGCGGCAGTTTCAAAACTACCGGAAAATTAGCCTAAAAGCGTCAGTTTGAGCAAACCGCCCTTTAGTAAATCTAGCGCCAAGTGAACTTTTGAACATAACTAAAGATTTTTTCTAAAGAGTTTTTCAGATATATTATAATATGCAATTTTAATGCATTTTTTTTTTATTAGTTATTGTATTGCATTGTTATATAGGTTAAAGGCTATTGGTATAAATATGCTCAATTTGCATAATGTGTCATGTGTTTCATATTGCCTGTCGAAGAAGGCTACTACGAAAGGCATAGCAACCTGATTAGCAATGCTATTTCCTGGCATTTGTAAGTGCAACCTATTTTATTTACATGATAATTGCAAAATTGCAGCTGGTCCACGTGGCTTTTTTTAACTCTACAATTTCCCTATTATACAGCATACACAAGCTTTTGGTTAGTGTCACGAATATGCTCCCTAAATCTGTGACTTTGGGGGTTACACACAATTCCAACACTCTGTCTCTCTCTACCTTTCACACAGGTTATAGACCTGCTGAATCGCCCCACAACAGCGCTCACACCCCCACATACTTCAGGTTTGCCACCACCTACTGAATAAGGGCAATAGGACCCCAATATACTGTCCCACACTGGCATAAATGGCTTCTGGCTACTCACAGGTTAGCAGAGCCCACACCAGCAATCAAGGGATTATCTTGTCACACCTCCAGACTGTTACACAAATGTAAATGCAAGTACACACTAGGCTTGTTAGTCAAATGTATTAACAAATCACACCGGTATTCAAAGGGTTAACTAGGTTGAGCTATATTCTTCTTAACAGGCTAATGGATTTGTTAGAGTATCAAGGACATAACTTATTAAATTTATAGATTTAATATACAAAGGTACAGAGCATTCAGATATGAAAACAAATAGATGAACAATTGACATACATAACCAAAACAGATTTAAAAATAAAAGACAAATTTTCAGAATATAACTTACATAAATTGTATAATCTGTGCCATGGGAAATTGGCTTGGAAGGTGGACAACTTATCAATGTGGATTGATTTTCCCAAAAGACCGACCATTTCTTGTAGCTGTTCTCTTTTTAAAGACACTTTCACACCTTTCCCCACCTCCAGGGGCTATGCTCTCTGACACTGTTTATAACCACGATTTGTATATTGCCTGATTTAATACCTAATTCTACTATGTGACCTAACTTTCCGGTAGTATATCCCAGAGACATAACTCCCCGTCAATAAACCGGTCATAATCTCCTGAACATTTAAATATCAAACATGATGGAATTATGACAATATGACATACCTTTCTCAAAGACATGTTACTACAGCTGTTCCCTGAAACCGCTGGTAAGTATAACCTGCATAGAGAGCCTTCATGTTTTGTCTTTCTCACCTAGGAACATGGCTTTCCCTAATTTACACCTGGGGTTAGTTTGTTTTCACAATACATATTGAAAGGAAGTCTCCTCTAATTAGGAAGTGGAATACATGATCAGATCAAAGACAATGGGTGTGTGTGATCTGCATATCTTAAGTTGGTTTCCTAACAAAGAGTCTGCTGAATCTAATTACCTCCTACTGGGATAATTGACCAAATTTTATTTTTTTTTTAACATATTTTTTGACCAAATATTTTATAAAGGAAACAAACTTTTATCTCAGGGAAAATCATGTTCATTTCTATTTATCAATTTAATATTTTATTTGGGGCACTGACATTTAATATTCTATGTAGGTCTTCATCCTGACGGTAAACTTTCTGGAGGATGCCTGCATAAAGTGGGGATGTGGTAATATGTGGAATGCGTCAGTTGACTGCCTAGTGAAAGATGTTTTTTCAGGATTCTGTAACTTGCTACCGTGTGAATAAGCATATGTACAAGATATTTGCATGTCTACTAGCACCCTGCATAAATCATTAGCCAGGTGTAAAGACTCGTAAACATGGGTGTGGAGAAACACCTATTAATAACATAAGCAATACATTATATTGTCCTATGTCCAGAGTGCTCAAAGGATGTTATCAAAACATCCCTGCATCATAGAGTACTACCTGCTTAATTTCGGACATAGAACTCCATTATGTTTGTTGAGCATTATCTCAGAGAATTTGGAGTCACTCAGTCAAAGATAACTGGAAAGAAGCAAAGGCACTTTTATAACAAAAAAAAAAGATATTTATATTTACAAAGACACTCAGGCATAGGATTACAGTTAATAACAATCAGGGGTTTCACAGTGAGCCTAGTAGACTAGTCTACCCTAAAAGGGCTATAGACACCATTCCTCTGGAGCACATTCCCAGCCATCGAGCCAGACCATTCACTTTTCAGCCAACAAGACATGAACGTAGATCAAAGTCCTTCTGCTTTTTGTAGGTCCACAAAGTAGAAGGGCTCCCAAGGCTTAGAGTATCCAATCCTTAGGACAGTCCTGGGTGTAAATGTATCGAGCTTCGATTTTTTTTTGTGATTTAAAATTGCCACAAATAGCGGCAGATAACCGGCGATATGAATCCCAAAGTCGCTATATGTATTAAGTAGTGATTTTTAGTCTGAACTTTGCGGCGATTTGAAACTCGCCCGTGTTTAGCAAACTCTCCCGTGTTTAGCTGAAAATTTCCATTTGAAAGACAAGACTCCTTTCTGATCGGTTGCAAGTTTGAAAAGCAAAACCCCTTGGATTTTAACCTCACTAATATTATAAAAAGCAAGCTACTTCCGTATTTGAGTTGAAAGGGGTTTGAGGAGTTAGAGAGAGACAAGTGGTAAGGCAGAGAGAGTGTATTTGGGAAGGTTGGTTAAAGTAAGTGTTGTGGTTTTTTTTATTCATTGTCTGCCCTGGTTTGAATTACAGTATTGTATATTTTTGTATTTTGGTTTGTTTTTTTGCAGATTTTTTTTTTCATTGTTTTCTGTATTTCCCCTGTGTTTTTTTAATGTGTGTATTTGTTTGTTGTGTTGTCTTTCCCTTGTGTTTCACTTGTCAGTTTACTTGTTTTATTTTTTGTTCCCCCTGTGTGTCACCATGGTGAGAGGAAAGAGAGGTGAGGAGTCTAGGGAGAGTGGGGAGGAGGAGACAAAGGAGCTAGGAGGTCAGGAGGTGCAGGAGGAAGAGCCCGGCGCTTCTGTGGGCAAAACAAAGTCTGGGTGCAATGTCTGTTTCAGTTTTCAGGAAAATTGTTTACTTGTGCACAATTTAATGCCCATGTATGATATAATTTTGGGCAGCCTCGCTGCAAAAACCACTTTTGACCTGAAGAAATTGGTCCCAATTGACTGATGTGGTTAATGTGATGGGGCCCATTAAGAGGTCCACTGAAAACTGCCGCAAACATATTAGCGATATAAAACACTGTGTTAAAAATAAAATGCCAGAGGGACGATGAGCTGCTACAGGTACTGGTGGTGGCCCTGCTCTGGTGCTGAGTTTTACATCCTATGAAGAGGAGTTTAAGCAGCTGATCTCCATAGAGCTTCTTGAGGGGATTAATGTGCGGGACACAGACAGACCTGTGTCTCAACCATAGGCTGGTGACTATTGTATAATGGTGTAACTTTTTAAATTTTATGTTTAAACAGTTATTCTGCAACCTGTTAAATAGTGTTTTTTTAAAACATTTCCCACAGAAGTCAGTACATTTGTCATTTTTTTTTAATTATCAAGGGTCATTGTTATTTGTACACAAAGAAGCAAATTTATGTAAAATTTCACATGTTTTTCCACACAGCCTCCGCACAACAGCAGTCAACTCCAGCGCCAGCAGGACCAGCTCAGCAGCAGTAATAGTCCAAACACATGAGGAGGAAAAATATGTAGCAGGTAAATCCACCTGTTGTTTTTGTGGAAAAAACATGCTATTAATCTTTTGCCTGTAATATGAATCACCTCTATCTGCTAGTGGACAGAGAATGGATATTAATTTTTATTTTTGTTTTTTTGGGTAAATGAAAATCACAAGTACAAGTTACAAGTGTCAGTATTGGAGAGACAGAAAATTCCTGAAACTGTGCCCCATGTTCCTTAGGTCCAGCTACAGCCTGAATCGGCACCAACACCCACTCCACACAATCCCCCACAGAGCCAACCGCAAACTGCCCCCACATTGGCAGAGTCTATCTGCCAGTTCAATAATGCCCAGGCAAATTTGGTGGAATTTCATCAAGACTCATTGCGGGGAATACAAAGGCAGCTGAAAAAAGGATTTAGAGTTTTACAGCATATGCAGGATCAGCAAAGCTGTTTATGTACCATGATGGACCGCATAGACAGTTCATTGGTACACATACACACTGCAATAAATAACCAGACCGGGGCAGTGCTGGAACGGTCTTCTAATTTAGTTGCAGTGTTGGGACAAATAATGTCACGACTTCCAGTGCCCACAACCTCAGCTGCTAGTAGCCAGAACACTACCCTAAGCCCCTCCTTACTTGCTACTCCTGTGTGGTCCAATGAGTGGATCAGGGGTGGGAGACGTCCATCCAACAACCGGCCAAAGTCTCCAGAGCCTGCAGGGAAGAAAAAAAATTGTTAAAATTGTTTAAAAAGAGCATCTTTTTTGCTATGACACACATACAAGTTACAGACTGCCATATGTGTTTAATTTAATTTTATTAACAAATAAACCACAAATTATGTTTACACTGGTAATTGCAATGGTCTTTGTTCTTTATATGTTTACATGTGCAAACTGGTACAACTTTGAATATTATTTGCATCTTATAATTAAGCAGAAATGGGTCTTTAAAAATACATACACATACCTTTGAAATGATGTTAGCTGATTTGGCAATATATTTTGTGGTGATGATATGGAAGTTTATTCTACAAGAAAATTAATAAAAAGAAAAACGTTATTGCTAAATCACAAACAATTAGAGTTAATTAAAAACCATATTCACCTGCAAAATAACTCTGGATTATTGTTGCTCTCACCTGCCTCCCCCCCTCTGTATTATCCACATCAGATGATGGAATGAGCTCTCCTGCTACTCTCTATTGCAGGTGTTACTAGTACATTTTGATTTAGAGCCAAATTATGCAGCAGACAGCATGCCAACACAATATACTTCTGGTGGTGTGTGAGAAGCACACCACTAGAAGTATCTAGGCACCTGAATCTGGTCTTTAATATGCCAGAAGTATGTTCTATCACCCGTTGAGTGGCTGTGTGTGACTCATTATATCTATGTTCGGCAGGAGTATGGATTCAACAAGGTGTCATTAAGCAGGATTGACACCCATATCATGAGTCACCTAGAATGAAATATAAGTAATTTTAGTTAATGAAAACACCACTGCAGAACTGTTAAACCCCCCCCCCCCCTCCCTTATAAATACATACCCAGTAGCCATCCCTCAGGTATTTCACCATGCTCAAAATATTGATAGAGGAATGACTGGCGCAGGATATAGGCATCATGGCAAGAGCCAGGGAAGCCCTCAACCCCACTCATGATTTTCATTTTTGCCTCACAGACCACCTGTACATTCATTGAGTATGAATGGTGCCTGTTCTTATACACCTGTGCCCTTCCACGAGGTGGTCTCAGCTCAATGTGTGTGCAGTCTATAGCTCCCAGGACATTAGGAAAGCCTGATAGCCTGTAGAAAGCTCCCTTCAACTCATACCAATCACAATTCTGGTGGGGGAAGCAGATGTACGATGTATGCATAAGCTTGTTTAGAGCAATTAGCACAACATTAGAGTGTCTTGAAATGTTGTCTGGGTGAGGCCTACTACCTGTGTGCATACCGACTGAAACGATCTTGTAGCCAAAAAATGTAGTGCGCACAAGAAGCACAAGAACATGTTTTGGTTTGGATATACAATATGGGTGTCCCCCTGACCCAAAGAAAGAAGACTTCAATCAACATGGATTTACAAATATGGGGATCTATGTGACCCAAAAAAAGAAGACTTCAATCAACATGGATTTAAAAATATGGGGCTCTATGTGATCCGAAGATCAGTAGAATTAATTCAAGCATAAACATTTGGATATGCAAATATCTTCATGGACTTTCTTTATAAATATTTATGGACATGGTTTACAAGCATTTTTGGATTAAAAGCTTCAGACAAAAGAAGAAGACATCATATTGGTGAGTATATTGTGTTTTCAGGGCATGTTGGCACTTGGAGAACCACAAGTGCCAACATGGCCTGACACCCATGGCTGGCTGCGACCTGTAGTTTCACAAATAAAATGTTAAAAAAAACCACAACACCCTGTTTTACACCACAACATCATAATAAAAATAGTAAAACCCCAATAAATACATAACATACCCTCTTTAATACCACATATAGCTGTCACTCAAGCAGAGGGCCCGATATTAGTGTGTGCCTGTGACTGCGCAACACTCTATGTCTATGGTTTTGAAATACTGAAAGAAGAAAAGAATAGTTGCAGAGTAAAAAAGAGAAAGGCAGAGAAATAGGGAAGGCATAAGAGTAAAGGACAGATTGCTGGTCACTTAGCCATAATAACACAGTACCATTTTATCAAAATAATCTCTGTTCTTTCAGCCCAGATAGAAGGGAGATTGGCACAGAATATTTTGATAGGTTTCTACAGAATGTAGAATAAATAATGTATTGAAAACTTCTGTATAACTATTTTTCTAAGAAAAAAAGCATTTTTTATTTACATTCTTGTTCTGTTGATGTCATTCTGGGAAGATGATACCAGTACAGGCATCTTGGCGGTACTTGTACTGCTCTGGTACTTGTACCGCCACAATACTTGTTAAATAGCGTTCACCTGTGAATCTTACCACTAGCACGGTTATTGCAGTAACCCCTTAGATGTATAGGGTAAAGTGATAAAAGGCCCTATTATGAGCAAAGATGGATAATAGGGCTATTTGTATTATTAATAATAGTGCAATTTGAAAATCTGTCACTAGAGGGAACAAGAGGTCCATTCATTTACAAATATCGCTCTAACTATAGTATATACGCCTCTTTAGGTAGCATTTTATTTATTTCAAAACCATATCTCAACCATCACATTAGACTTTCTGGGCCTCATTCAGCACGCATACTGAGAGCAACGTGAGTTTGTTTTAAAACGCACATAAAGCGGTTCTGCGTACTCCCAAATTTAACAAGGAGCAGATCTGAAGATATGTGTCCCGATGAATTCGGGTGTAGGTCTGCTCTACGACACAAGACACTAAAGGATACTAATATAGACACTATTGCTATACTCTGCTACTTAATAGAGCAGCACAGTGGCTTAGTGGTTAGCACTTCTGCCTCACAGCACAGAGGTCATGAGTTCAATTCCTGACCATGGCCTTATCTGTATGGGGATTTTATGTTCTCCCCGGGTGCTCCAGTTTCCTCCCACACTCCAAAAACATACTAATAGGTTAATTGGCTGCTATTAAATTGACTTTAGTCTCTCTGTCTGTGTGTGTGTGTGTGTGGTAGGGAATGTAGACTGTAAGCTCCACTGGGGCAGGGACTGATGTGTATTCTATGTAATATCGATTTGATACAGTAACTATTGGACCAAGAACTCTGTGAGGGGTTTTTGTTATTAAGGGTAGTGTAAGACCTGGTGTAGGCATGGTTTTATAAAGAAAAGTGTAAAAAGTGTGAGTAGGTAATGCCACTACTTAGGAACAGTAGACGAAGATAAGGTGCAATTTAAGGTGCCACCCTCAATCTTTAACATAAGGTAAAGCAAAAACATGCACTGGTGAAAACCATCTTTTAAACATGGGTTTACACTGTTCATGGGCCAATGCTGTGTGCTTAATCCAGACTAAAATTTGCCCTCCAACCCCTAGGTTACAAAGCCATATTAGTAGGGATCAGCAGCCTTGAAACGTCACTACTCACTGATGACTGCTAGTTTAATTGGATTGCCATAATTTAATGAAAGTGATTTTATTTAGAAGTATTATTATCCTTTATTTATAAAGCACTGAAATATTATGTAGCACTGTACATTGACGGATCATAAGACAAACAAATTACATACAAAGACATAAAACAGAAGGTAAAGATAACTTTGTTTAAATGAGTTTATAATCTAAATGTTGTGGGAACACTTGATACAAAAGGCAGCATAGTAACAATTGTAGCATCGGGTGGGGGAAATGCGCATGGCTGTTGTAAGACAGCAGCATTATTAGCCACTAAATATAAATCAGCCATTGGTGATGGGCATTTCTGTGCAGCTACCCGTGGTAGAGCACAGTTAGAAGGAGAAGAGACGAGTGCAAGTTGGAGACATGAAATATGAACTTGTCATTGTAGAATTATCCTTTTTAAGACATTGTCACAAACGGGAGTGAGATGGAGGCTATCTGCCAGTTTTAGCGCAACTGAACAGGGAGGCGCAGAGTCTAAGGCACCTCTGGTATTCACCAGAGACCCCCGCAAGGAGGTTTGGGCTTGGCTGCAAGAGGTGAGCAGGACGTGTTTTTCCAAGACAGTTCATGGTTAGATAGAGGTGAACTGAGAGTAGTCAGACAATCCGGGGTCAAATCCAGCCAGGAAATGCTGTACCAAAGACAGAAGAATGGTCAGGAAAACTATGGTCAGTTACACCAGGAGGGAGATACAGTGCCAGTTCAGGACCCATATGGAGGTCAGGATCAAGCCAAGTCAAACCAGGAACACAAAAACAGTAGCAATTAAATGCTAGAAAACAGGAACACTGGAGTCAGGTGTGAGCCTAATACTCTGGCACCCTAATGGTGCCAGAGGCTAGTTTAAACAGGGACTGGGAACTCCTGATTAGTGACTGTCAGTGACATCACTGACTGACGAAACTAATGATGAGAGCGTCACCGCTGCTAGGTACCGGACATGCAGTTGGTGTTCATGTGCGCAGAAGGAGGAAGCTAGTCGGGAACAACTGTGCCACATTGCTTAGCATAGGGCAGGCGGCCCTGGCAGCAAAACTGTGGGGACAGCACCTGACAGACATTTATTAAGATAAGGTCAGTAATTTATATTCGGATTACATTTAGAAAACACTAATTAACGTGTAGAAGAGCACATGAAATCAGACCTACAATACAACATATAATTGAAAAGACACAGTTGGCTTAAATATTTTGATCAGCTGACCAAGTTTGATTTAGGGGGTGAGGGGGGAGGGAGGGGGTGATAAACCAGCACAGAGATGGGGGGGGGGGGATTTAGGTATCACAATCTGCCTCCATTTGCAGTAGCATTTCCCCTGTGGATGCTGCTTTTTCTTCTGCAGATCCTGCCTGCTAAGGGTTAAGCTGCCATCATTTCATCAAAATCATAAATCACCTGTGGCATGCCTTTAACAGACTGCTTTTCCCTGCAACCTGTGCCAGTTAATCAATTGTGTTTGCTGCCGCTGGTTCCTCAGTGTAACGCCTATGTTCTGATCCTGACTGACTTCCTGGTATTGATTCCTGCTTGTCCCTCTGTTTTGCATCTCATCTTATGACCCAGATCGGGCTTCATTTTGACTTTGCTCCTGCTTTCTCCCTGGTATTGTTGTGGACCTTCTGGCTTCTGTACCCTTGCTTGTCTGACCCTTCTTTTTTCTGATTCTCCCGTGAGTCCTCCAGTGCCTCATGCCTCCTGGTTAACCTGGACATCCGTGCTATTTGTGCCTGCAGATCATCTCACCTGCCTGGTATCCAGTTCACAAGCTTCCCTGCTTAACCTGGATATTCGGACCCTCTGTGCCTGCAGACTATCGCTACCACCTGGTAAGCTAGTCTCTTTGTGTCTGCACTTCACATCCAGTATCTACAGTCCACAGTATTACTAGTGTAGTAAAGAGGCCTGTTTGACACACTTCTCCTGCATAGGGACAGGTGAGGTCCTGGGAAGCCTGCAGGGGAAAGCTGCATATGGGGTTAAAACCTTACACAGTCAAACTCTTAGCCTGCACACACACTAATGGGGTAATTAAACCAAAGGGAGGAGACTTGTGTATATAAACCAGAATTGTACATTTGCGTTTGTGACTGATGCTAGAAGAGCTGACATGTGTCTAGAGAGCTGGTCTCTGTGATAGTAAACATTAGGTTCACCAGTAGGTTTAGTCAACTTGGTATTGCTTACTGGTGTCATTCTGACAAGACTGCATGCTGTTATTGTAATGCAAACAATAAATCACCGTTTGATTTCAAGCAAGAAGTTGTTTGTGTTTGAATCACCTAGGGGTGTCAGTGTCGCAAGGTGTCAGAAGTTCTACTCTTGGAATTCCAGAGTCTCCACCTTCCCAACCTAATCTGCTTACTTTGTCTAACCCGTACCTTTGGTTAAACTGTTAGGCAATGTTTCCAGTACTACTGTCCCTTAGCTACCTGGTTATCCTGGCATCCTGTTTTCACTGTTTCTATGGACTTGAGTTATTTGCCTTATCATTTACTGCATCAAAGTTTTATCTGTATGACCTGTGTTGAAAATAAACCACTTTATTCCATTTCACATTACTCTCAATGGTGATTCATACTAAGTACTTATAATAAGAATGGAGAGCAGGAGTTGAAGAAAGATGACCATGGTTCCCTGGTTTTATTGAATGATTTGGCATAATATTTAATTATACTGGTCATATATTCCGTACGATGGGTGTGCCAGATCCTATTAATAATGCTTTGGCTTCAGAGGAGATTGAGTTGCATAGAATGAGCTGCTAGCTGGCAGGTGGCGCCGAAGTTCTGTGTCTTATTAGTTTACTTTGTTGATAAAATGTTGCTGGTGTGTTGAGGAAGAAAAGGAAAAACTTGGTGTTACAATCTGCCTCTGTCTGCAGTACATTGTCTCCCCTGTGGATACCACTTTGATTATGCCAGACCCTGCCTCCAAGGGGCTAAGCCCTAATCATTTGATCTGGATCCTGATCACCTGTGTCTGGCCCTTTAAAGGCTGCCTTTTCCAACAGACTCATGCCAGTACATTAATTGTCACTGCTGCTAGTCTCTCTTAGAAACTCCTGTGATCTGGTGCTGATTTGTCTCCTGGTATCTGACTCCTGTTTGTTTCAACAAATAGCACCTTTTACTATGACTGTGAATTTAGCTTCGTTTGACTTTGCTCCTGTTTACTGCCTGTCACTCTTGTGGATCTCCTGAATTCTGATCCTGCCTCGATGACCATCATTCTGTTTGCTCCTTCTATGGAACTTCCGGTCTCTGCTTCAAGTCAGCCTGCTGCCCAGGTATTATCTACTTCACTGTATTCTGCATCCTGAGGTTCCTGTTACCTCCTGTGATTTCTCCAGCATTTCAACCATCAGTTGGGAATGCTCAGCTCTGCTACAGACTACCTATTGCATTCAGCTGTTACCTGTGTTAATACTGTTTCTGATTCTCTCAATATCCGTTACCAGTGTGTTATCTATCAAATTAAACTCTGCATTTATTCCTGCTGTTTCTATGGCTCTTTGGCCAGAGATGCCTCATAGAGCTCTTCGGCCAGAGGTGCCTCATAGTGCTCTTCGGCCAGAGGTGCCTCATAGTGCTCTTCGGCCAGAGGTGCCTCATAGTGCTCTTCGGCCAGAGGTGCCTCATAGTGCTCTTCGGCCAGAGGTGCCTCATAGTGCTCTTCGGCCAGAGGTGCCTCATAGTGCTCTTCGGCCAGAGGTGCCTCATAGTGCTCTTCGGCCAGAGGTGCCTCATAGTGCTCTTCGGCCAGAGGTGCCTCATAGTGCTCTTCGGCCAGAGGTCCCTCATAGTGCTCTTCGGCCAGAGGTCCCTCATAGTGCTCTTCGGCCAGAGGTCCCTCATAGTGCTCTTCGGCCAGAGGTCCCTCATAGTGCTCTTCGGCCAGAGGTCCCTCATAGTGCTCTTCGGCCAGAGGTCCCTCATAGTGCTCTTCGGCCAGAGGTCCCTCATAGTGCTCTTCGGCCAGAGGTGCCTCATAGTGCTCTTCGGCCAGAGGTGCCTCATAGTGCTCTTCGGCCAGAGGTGCCTCATAGTGCTCTTCGGCCAATGGTCCCTCATAGTGCTCTTCGGCCAGAGGTCCCTCATAGTGCTCTTCGGCCAGAGGTCCCTCATAGTGCTCTTCGGCCAGAGGTGCCTCATAGTGCTCTTCGGCCAGAGGTGCCTCATAGTGTTTTTCAGCCAGAGGAGTCTCATATTGCTCTTCGGCTAGAGGTACCTCATAGTGCTCTTCGGCCAGAGGTGCCCCAGTCTGGGACTGCAGAGGTATGTGCTCAGTCCGAGCCCCCAGAGGTATTTGCTCAGTCCGAGCCCCCAGAGGTATTTGCTCAGTCTGAGCCCCCAGAGGTATTTGCTCAGTCTGAGCCCCCAGAGGTATTTGCTCAGTCTGAGCCCCCAGAGGTATTTGCTCAGTCTGAGCCCCCAGAGGTATTTGCTCAGTCCGAGCCACTAGAAGTCTGTGCTCAATCTGAGCCCTCTAGGATATGTGCTCTGTCTGAATCTTCTCTATCTGCTCCATCCAAGCTTAATCTTTCCTGCCTTGCTGTCCCAGTTGGGGACTCTCACTCTGCTCTAGCCAAACACTTCTACAATGTAATTTCAATGATAGATTCCTATCCTGTTGTCCCAAATGGGGACTCCGATCCAGCTTGTCCAGGTAACAACTTTTGTTATAGGATCGCCAAGACACCTGTTTTATCTGCTGTCTCTTCTTCTAGTGTGGTTCCCAAGATTACCAAACCCAATTCTCCTTACAAGGATTCTACTACTGTCCTCCAAAGTTACTAAGACTTCTGATTTGCTTTCTTTTTCGGAATTCCAACCACCTACTTTTGATGGGGATTTGGCACAATTCTATGCCCTTATAAAGTTTAGTGTATCTTATTTTCTGAATGTACCAGACTTTTTCTACAACCAACAAAGTCAAGTAGATTTCATGTTGTCAAACTGTGCAGGAAAAACTCTGGAATGGTCAATCCCCTTTATTGAGACCAGAGGTTCCATTCCTTCAGATACACTAGTATTTACTGATAAAGTAAGTAAATTTACCTCCAAGTACTACAACCTTGGAATTACCTGTGTGTTCTGTGCAATTAGAGCAACATGTGTTCCCAAAAAGCCATGTGAAAGGAAAGAAGAGCTTCTAGATATTTTTCATCCTTTGGATATTCAGTGGAAATCAGTGATGAACTTACAACTAGTTGCCTAATTCCAGCGTATAATTCTGGCTCTTCCTAGTGATCTTCTATTTTTCTGATTTATTGAGTATCTGGTATCCACTCATAAAAGGGGGGGGGGGTACTATTACTGCCTGCAGTATATTATCTCCCCTGTGGATGCAGATTGATTATACCAGACTCTGTCGGCAAGAGGTTAAATCCCTCATCATTTGATCTGGATCCTGATCACCTGTGTCTGGCCTTTTAAAGACTTCCAACAGACTGGTGCCAGTTCATCAATTGTCACTGCTGCTAGTCTCTCTTAGAATCTCCTGTGATCTGGTCCTGATATGTCTTCTGGTATCTGACTCCTGTTTGTCTCATTGTATTGCACCTTTTCCTATGACCCTGAATTCTGCTTCATTTGCCTTTGCTCCTGTTTACTACATAGTACTGTTGGCTTCTGACACTGGCTTGCTGACCATCCTCTCTTTGCTCATTCCGGGGATCCTTCAGTCTCTGCTTCAAGTCAGCCTTCTGCCAAGGTATTATCTACTTCACTGTATTCTGCATCCTGAGGTTCCTGTTACCTCCTGTGGTTTCCCCAGCATTTCAACCATCAGCTGGGATTGTGCAGCTCTGTTACAGACTAACTATTGCATTCAGCTGTTACCTGTGTTAATCCTGTTACTGCCTCTCTGAATATCCACTGCCAGTGTGATATCTATCCCATTGAAGTCTGCATTTGGTCCTGCTGTTTCTATGGACTTGTGCTAGCTGATTTATCGTTTACTGCATCTAGTTTGTACCTTTGTGATCTGTGTTTAAAATAAAGACAATCCGCTTTCATTTACAACTACTCTCCATGGTTTTAATACTGGGAACCCTAAAACTTGGGATACAGAATGATGTTTATTTGGTTAATATTAGGTTTTTAATGTTGAGTCAGAGATCAGAGAGTTTAGTAAACCACCACCAAATGTGTAAACAAGAGCCCTCTGTGGGGCAGTCACTTCAACATCTGTCTGAGACATATGAGCATATCTTCTTAAGTCACATCGGTACATATTCAAAAGTTTATTTACATTTCCATAATTACACAAATTAAGCTGGACGCTGGGTTCTATAATAAGAGCAATTGGTGATCCCAAAGGGGCTAAAGTGAGGTGAACGATAAAAGGCTAATAATCCGGACTCACTTCTGGGGGCGTGACCAAGTAGTCACGTGGAGGTGCTGGGACACTGTTGGTCAGCCTCTTTCTACCGTATAAGCGCCAGAGTGGCTGCTTCCATAGCTGCAGGCCAGGCACTATCTCTGAAGCCCTACATACTTTACCAGGTCAGTGGCATTTTCACCCCATTTGGCACACAGGTGCCTGCTGCTTCCCTATTGGGCTACAGCCCCACAGTTCAGATTACCAGCCATATGCCCACGATATTAGTACCCTGGTCACCGGAGCTGCTCTCTCCCTAGCTTCAGTTCTACTACAACTGGACTGTGTGGTAAGGTGCCATATACCCTACCAATGTGTCTCTCCCTGACATCTTTAGAGAAGATCAGCAAATTCCTCTGATTGGCTATATGCACCCATGACAATATCCCTCAGTTGTGCAATATAAACAGAAGCCCATACCATCTGATATGGGTCCTGATCCCACCTCATCCTCCAGCAGCTTCTTTGGGCTGGGCCGTTGGTCCTTCCAGCCCGGACACCGGTTGAGGACACACAATAAAAGAAGAGTGTAACATCACCATAAGAGAAATCACTCTCCGTTACCACCTGTGGGGCTCTAGCCATGAACACAACCTCACCATGCTTTTATCTGTACTCTCATTAATCGGATGATGTGAGACTGGTGTCGCACCCATCCAGAGCATTACCTAATGGGCAAGTACATTCCACTCGAAAACAACACTTTGCATGTACCTTCCTTTAACGATGAGTAAAACTGCCTCTAAAAACAAAAGGGCAGAACACCAACATTACCCTTCATTTCTCTAGACAAGACAAATCGCTATCGACTGGCTCTTCGTCTCCAAGAAACCATATACCTCAGGAAGAAGACGTGGATGTTGAGGAAATCCCAGCAGCTAAGAAGGATATTTCTGATATCCGTTCTCTCCTCATAGATCTTAAATATACCCTTAGCACTGAATTTCATAAAACAGTGGGGGAACTGAAAAAAGATATTTCAGACTTGAAAGTTCTGAATGGCGGCAGCTACCACAGGCTGTCGCCACCAACCCACACCCCTACAACAGAAAGATTACTATAGTAACCTCCATTTACTGAATATTACAATCTCACCTTCCTTAGAGTAGTTACCAGTCCCAAACTTGAGCCTTCTCTCCCAGGGTTCCCAACAAGTAGAGGACTTCCTACATCAGGGAACCTCTATCTACTTTCCATTCCCCACCTCCTAATTATACTCCTTCCCGCCCCTTTGTACCCTCCCAAACACTGAACCATTTCTTCGTTTCACCTAGAATACCCACCCTTATAACGCTCCTCTCCTTTTCTAGCTCATTGTCGTTCTACAAATGCCTCTCACTGTTTTATCATTGAACGTCAAAGGGTTGAATATCCCCAAAAAAGGTCACTTCTGCACAATTCTATTAATAAGTACCATGCCTATATTGTATACCTGCAGGAGACTCACTTCAAGAGGGATCACCACTCCCTGCTGTCCTCCAGGAGATACCCCATGGTCTACTACTCCAACTACACTTCCAAACGTCACGGGGTCGCTATCATGATATGTAATTCTGTCCCACTCACAGTATCCAAGACAGTCACCAATGCTGAAGGCCACTTCCTCATTATATTAGGTAAGATTGGCTCCCTACCTATAACGCTGATGACGACATATGCTCCCAACACACACTCCTCCTTTTTCCACACTCTATTTCGTGAACTTCATTCCCACTGTTCGGGTAGGGTCCTGTTGGGAGGCGATTTTAATACAAAACTCTCCCAAACCTTAGATTGCTCAACAGGGACGTCAACGCTGGCTCACACCCCGGGTTCTAAATCCCTCAAAAAACACATTGTAGACACGTGCTTGTTCGACTCATGGCGTGCCACATTCCCGTCTGCAAGGGACTACATCTTTTATTCTCATCCACACCATTCATACTCTATAATCGATATGCTCCTCTGTTGCTCACATCTAATGTCCTCTTTAATCTCAGCCGATATTTATCCCAACCCCTAGTCTGACCATTCAGCAACCAAGGCTACTTTTGACCTTGCCTCCAATGGTGGAGTGGGAATTACATGGAAGTTAAATGGAGCGCTTCTTAGGCTCCCACACTACCAAAGCCTGCTGAATGACAAACTTGATAAATACTTTCAGATTAACACTACAGAGGATGTACGCTTCCCCACTATGTGGGAGGCATACAAAGCAGTAATTCGAGGGGAGATCGTTAAATTTTTCATCGACCCGTAAAAAACAGCAGATGGAGCAGATTGATTTACTTTCTTCACAGATCCATACACTCGAAACACAACATAAACATTCTCACTCCACACAGATCCTAACGCAGCCTACTAAATTGCGGGGAGAACTTAGCCAGCTCATAGCCGAAAACATGGAAAAGAGCCTCCGTTGGTTGGGACAGAGAAAACAAAGCAGATTCACTTTTAGCAAAAGTGCCTTAAAGTCAAACAGGACTCTCAAACAGTCAACGCCATCCAGGACTCAAGGGGCATGTTGTCCCACGACCCCCGTGAAATTACCAAAACCTTTCGTTCCTTCTACAAGGCTCTTTACAATCTGCCATCCCAAGAGCCCACTGACACACGCAACCCTGATACAATCAACTATCTGCGTTCCTGCCATCTACCGACACTGAGTCTATATAAAGCAGAGGGGTTGTCTGTGGACATAACTGAATAAGAGATTAAATTTGCTCTTCGCTCACAGAAACCATCTAAAGCAACAGGCAGAGGATGGCTTCACTATGGCCTATTACAAAACAATTGCCCCCAAACTGCTCTCTAGACTTACTATTCTATTCAACACGATTCTGCATGGCGACACCTTTCACCCTGACTCCACCTCATCCACAATTATAGTCCTACCTAAACCAGGTAAGGACCACACCATTTGTGCAAACTACCGTCCTATTTCCCTTCTCAACATGGATATCAAACTCTTTGCCAAAATCTTAGCTAACAGATTGAATGGAGTCCTGACTGAATTAATAGACCCAGATCAGGATGGCTTTATTCCTAACAGACAGGCACTTGACAACACTCGCAGAGTAATAGGTTTAGTTCACGAAGCTAACACAAAGAAACTCATTGCTTCTGGCCCTGGACGCAGAAAAAGCATTTGACAGGGTCTCTTGGCCCTTCATGTCCTCTGTATTGGAGGCATTTGGTCTCCGAAGCCACTTTCTGCAAGCCATTTCAGCTCTATACACTAGTCCCACCACGCGGATCATGACCAACGGCCAGGTTTCCAATCACATCCATTTACACAACGGCACGAGACAAGAATGCCTGTTATCCCCAATCTTTTTCACCCTATGCATCGAACCCTTGGCAGCCAAAATACGCCTTAACCCAGAATGGGAACACATGTATAACACCTGGGTAGGCAGAATTCAGTTTATCAAAATGAACATTCTCCCCTGCCTACTTTATTTATTGCAGACGCTCCCAATACCAATACCCAGTAAGACACTAAAATCTCTTTAATTGACCTGTAACCACTTAATATAGCGAAGACAGAAACCCAGAGTAAGCAAGACTCTACTGTGTAAGCTCAAAGAGGCAGATGGCGTGGGCCTCCCGCTACTTCACGAATTTTACTTGGTTACTCAACTTAGTAATATTATCTCAACACCTGTCTCAAAAAATGGGTGGACATTGAAAATGCACTGTCCCCTGATGCACCTGTGCTCCATCTGCCATGGCTTCCCAAATCCTGTAGACCAGCCTCAGCATATATTTGCCCTTCAATTTCCTTCACATTAACCACATGGGACAGGGCTAACAAATGATATTATTTGGCCCCTTATCTGTCTCCCCTGACGCCTATTTGGACCCACCCACTTTTCTCACCAGGTAGGTCGGGTGCGATATCCGGTTGGTGAAGAACACATAAGATTGAGCGCTTCCTACACATCATGGGGGAACTGCCTCATGTCCATGAAATGTGATCAAATGCTTAGAGTGGATCACCTCAATGGTTCGTCTGGTGTTGTCTGGGGCTTGCCATCCGGGGAGTAATTCCGACTTGGTCTGGATAATTTAACGGGACGAGGAGGTTTAATCTGATTGTTAGTATTTTGGGGTGCCTCTGTTACGAGCCGCAGCGGTGTTCAGCCGCCGTGACTCTCTCACCTGCGTCCCGGGCCGTCGCTATGATTACCGGAACGTCACTTCCGGGTCTCGTCCCAGCCGTTGCCTAGACAACGGTCAGGACGCTGTAATAGCGCATTTATAGCTGTAATTGTCTCATCCAGAGTGATTTATGCATTTAGTGAGACAAGCGAGGCAAGTTTGGGGAGAAGGATGTTACTAGGTATGAATTTAGCTCTTTGTTAGCTATGCTCTTCAGTGGGGGAGGTCTGGCAGGTTGTATAGTGATTGTAGAAGTCTCTGAACTCTTTTACCATCTCATATGTGATCATATGTCATGGATCCATTCTCAGTCTTTTTGATCAAACCTAGATCCCTCTTTTGTCTCAGCTTCCGACAAGGCATATACATGCCTTGTCGGCTTTAACGTAGAAGTGTTGTTGGAGTTTTCCGTATGTTGACAGAAATGAGTAAGTGTAAGTTTACATTTGAGAGAGGAGACTTCTAGGGGGATTGTTTGTGTTAGTCTAATAGGGTGGGTATTTGTTTCTCAAATGAGACTACTACTTGTGCCCATATTTTTTTTTGCTGTTGATACTGAGCTGATTAGCGTCTAATAGTTGCCTTGTATGATTTCTACACGACACTTGGCGCTACAACTGACGAATCAGATTTTGCATTTTTTATCTCTGAGGGCTGTAGCTTTTATTAGCAGAAAGTCATATAGCCACCACCTATAGGGACTGTTAGTGAATGTGAGATATGGATCATGTCTATATGGGAGTATATTTGATGAGGGGCTGAGAAATTAGTATAGTATTTCGCAGTTGAATTTGTGAAGTGCAAGGTGTTTTGTAGGTTGTGCTGCTTGAGGAGAGTTACTATCATTATGTATGTGACCTTGTGCCTCTGACTCAATAAATCTGAATACTCTGAGGAAGGAGCCATGACCCTGATTTGGGACATAGATGAAGACTAAAGTGACTGCTTCAGAACAGAAAGTACAAACCACTATGAGAAAAAGACCCTCTGGGTCACACAGTGTTCTTGTATGTGAAAATGTTAGCTTTCTGTGTATTAAGATTGGCATTCCCTACATTTTAAAAATTTGCAGAGGCAAATAAAGTCTGAACTACTTCTTAGTTGAGACAGGATACCAGAAAAATGGGTTTCTTGTAGGTAGACTATGTCTGCGCTCTATGCTCTACATGCTCCAAGGACCACGTTAAGCTTTCTTGGGGAGTTCAGCATGTTGAGACTGATGGATAACATTTTCAAAGCCATTGAAGTATTATGGGGTTTACGTCTTAGTTGTAGTTTGCAGAGATAAAAATTATTATTCCTCCTGGCGATTGTAGGAGGTGGGAGAAGGGAATTGTGAAGCCCATTGGGGAAGGAACTTTTGAAACAGTGTTTCTTAACTCCAGTCCTCATGTACCCCTAACAGCTGATGTTTTGAGGATTTCTGTCTGTTGAACAGGTAGGATAATTACTTACCCAGCCAAGTAGGCCAAGTAGACTAAGTTACCTGTGCAAGCTTAATGAAATGCTGAAATAATGAGCTGTTGGGGGTGTGAGGAAACTCTGCTTTAAAATATCAAGCATTACCAGGATTTATTTGTAGTGATATTCAGTTCAAAGGCTAAACAAGAGTAAAGGATGCTTGGGGGTCGTTACTAGTAGTTTTAATAAAGGCAACCATGATCCTTGTGTGAAAAGCATGAGCTGTTGTCTATCAAAGATGAATGCTAATGTCTGTGCTAGGGAGAAGTAAGTGGATAAGAGGGAGGGAGGGTGAAGGGATGGAGGAAAGCATTGGTTGGGGGGGTGAGTAGAGGGATGTCCTGGAGTTGGAAGAGCAACATTTGTATAGTCTTGTCTACATAACAAGACATATGAATCATAACTAAAATACGATATGGGTAAAGAATGTGGTAATTCTTGGCTTGCCCCAATTCAGATCAATTGAATCATAAAACAGAGGTAAAATAAAAAATAATAGGTTGCATAAATTCTAATGACATTTCTGCGACTAACATAAACCAACATACATCAATGTCACACAATATAATTGAAAAACATAGTGTCACTGAGAAAAAAAAATTATCGTTGAGAATGCTGTACGTGCTATAAAAAGTTTTTTAATTATAGTAGCAATAAAAACATAAAATAAAATACAAGCATTGACCATAAAATACAGATTGATTTAGTATCATTTATGGGTATATCAAATGTTCCCAAAATCAATGGTATTAATAAAAAGTGATACCTCAGAGCTTAAACGATTATAAGGATCATTGATATTCGTATAAAAATACATGAAACCGGGGAAGGGGGGGGCGTGGTCTGAATGCCATTGTGACTGGTCGCTTTACTGGAGAGCTCCGTGCCCAACTCGGGAATATAAGTGTATTGGGGCTAGCTACAGCCGATTTGTGGCTGCTGACCGTGAGGGAAAGTGAGGAGGACCACCTAGGCGCACGGCCATCCAGAGTCTGAGCCTTAATAGGCAACCTAGGCTACGGATCCGATTTCCCGCCAAGCCCTGGAGTTGGGACCGCTGCAGCGAAACTAGGTCCCAGGAAGGACCTGGACACAAACAGGGGGAAACAGCTACACAATTGCGTGGCGCTTTGTGCCCTCCCCGACGAACTCTCTCCCTCCGGCGAGAACTGCAGGGCCTATCAACATCCCTGACAGCGGAGAATGTCCCAGCGCCATCTCTACTCTAAGGCGAGGATCCACGCAACGCAAGGCAGCTAATAATGCCTAAAAAGAGAGGACCACTTCCTAGAACAGCCGGTGACACTGGCGTGTTTCCATTCGGGACGACTGGAGTTCCCCTGCAGTCGGCTTTACGTTCTGTGCCGGATGCCTTCTCGAGTCCTGCGCTGGCTGCTCTCCTGGCTGTGACCTGATTCCGTGGCTGGGTTCCTGATTGATCGGCGTGCCTGCCACAAATTTCGAGGCCTACTTCCGGCAGAGACCAGGGGCTAAAGTTGGGGCTGCCTGGCGGACCCCTACTTCCGGTGATGCGGAGGGACTTCCGGTCCGCGAACAGATCGGAGCCAGCATCTTTTTACCGGAGCACCCATCACAGGTTACCTCCACTGCCCTCTTGAACTGCCGAGCCAAAATTTCTAAAGGTCTGACACCTGCAGCACCCCCCCCCCCATCCATCTCTCCTAGGGCTGAATATATGGGAAGAGGCTAGTACTTCCCTGCTGCACACTAGGGCTTACAGGGAGAAACGGGGTAACCCCTGAATAAAACTTCCGTAAGTGTCCTCTCCAGAGCAGAGGAGAAGAGCTCAGGTAGGAGACTTCGGGCAACTATATGCAACAACTTGACTGCAGAAAGCCTGGCAGACCAATGCCATCTTGTGATAATCTGAACAAATTGCAGGACAGAGTCTGTACCTCAGATATATATACATAATTCCTGTTGCCTCTGGGGTCCAGTTGATGAGCGGATGCTGAAGGTTCCCTGATAATCCCTGTCATGCCGGCTCAAACGCATCTCCGGTACTCCTGTACCTGACATGGCTGTTTAGGCCTCAAATGGGGGGACTGGTCTAGTGACGACTCATCTATATGCTATAGTACTGCTGAGGAAGACCAGTCTTTGTAACGTACCAAGTGTGTTGGTTGGAGGCCCAGATGGGCAAGGAAAAGAGGAAAGCAAAGAGGCAGAGGAGAGCCGATTTACCACTCTCCAATCCACAGTGTCAGCTCAGAGAAAGGCTCTACAGTGGCTGCATTATAAGATGGATGCAGGGCCGGATTAAGACATTATAGGCCCCTGGGCTAGGGGTACTGTGAGGCCCCCATTTGTCAAGCAACTTATGCCCAATCCCAACCCCTTACAGAAGAACTACGGAAGAACAATATTAAGTATCGTTGGGGATTCCCCTTCCAACTGCAGGTGATCCATGAAGGTAAATCGGCTGCACTGGTGGTAGCATCAGGCCTTTCAGATTTCTACACATCACTGGGTATCCCAAAGGTTACACTTCCAGAATGGCAAGAGTCTTTTTCACGCTTGACGCTGATGGAAGCTCCTCAGGGAGCGGAAAGGTTTCGACAGGTGGGCAAGACAAGGAAGGGTCCTCAAAAGCGCCAAAGTCAGCCGATTCAAGACGGCACTTGACCAGCTAATAACGGACTCATGAGACTTAATGCTACAGGGAGATGACCCAAGAAGGCCTGCGTTGCTTGGCGTTTCTATACATTGGACACAGTAAAGATGCCTTGCAGACAAGCTATTTGTCCTTCATGTTCCCTTGTTTCTCCCTTCTACTGCACCCCTCCCCTCCTCTTCTCTTTTCTCCTGTATTTGTTTCCACAGGTTGACAGTGTTCGATTATCAGGAGAACGGTTGGAAAGCCAGAATTAACAGCTTTCTGCGGTCTGTCTACCGAGCTAGCTCAGATAAACATCCTGGGACTTTCTGTGTCTTTTCATTGTTTTCTTTGAGAGGGGATGGGAGGAAGGGGAGAGGTCGCTCCTTGTAGACAGCCTTTAGTTAGATCATTTGCAAAGTTATGTTGGTTATGGTTCTAGCCTATGTTCTGACCACTTGTATTAGTCTTGGATATGTTAGGTTACATATTATCTCAGCAATAAGTTTAAATAGCAGTACAGAAAAACTTGAGTATAAAGTTGTCACTGTCACTGAATTCCCCCAGTACCCCCCGACACGCAAGAGTTTTTTCCGAGGCTTGAGGGGTATTCGGCCCCTCATGTTTCCCCGGAGCGGTCTGATATTTCTGTTTAATGTATCTAAAGGTTATTTTCAAATGTTATCATTCGCATATTTCTTCTCCATGTCGCTCCTTCCCAACCCCCTTTTTTCCTTTTCCCACCATATTCCACTCCCACTTTTTTGGGCTACATGGACATGTATCCTACAGAGCAGCTGTTATGCCAGGATGTATTCTTTGTTCCACATAGATGACAAGGGATAAACTTAAGTGTATGACTCTTAATGTTAAGGGTCTTAATATACCAGAGAAGAGATCTAGGTTACTAAGGGATCTTATAGCAACAAAGATAGATGTGGCCTTCTTACAAGAGACACATTTTAAGCTGGATGCAGAACCGCGCCTTCGCAGCCAACATTATCCACATATTTTCACTTGTAATAATCCTGATAGTAAGACACTAGGGGTAGCCATTCTTCTCTCTAGACGACTGCAGGTTAAAGACATAGCAATTCACAAGCTGCAAGCGGGTAGGGGTCTAGCCCTGACCTGCAAAATATTTGACCAGTCCTTTACCCTGGTGACTCTATATGTGCCTAACCATATTCAACCTGTTTTCCTAGAAGCCATTCTGGATAAAGTGGATCCATTGAGGGAAGGTATTCTTATTCTAGGAGGAGACTTCAATTGGGTGCTTCATTCTGCCATCGATGCCTCATCAGGGCTGACTAGATACTCCGGTAAACTTTACCGCAAGGTGAGATGCACCATGCATGGGCACCAGCTGATCGACACATGGAGGTTTAAATCCCTTGAAATGAGACACAAAGTTTCCAGAGAATTAGAGACCCTGGCTGAATTAGCGGAAGTGAGAAAGACTCTAAATCAGTTGATGTTGGGTAAGATACAGCTGGATTATCGTAAATGCCGAAATACGTTCTATCAGTGGGGTGACAAACCAGGAAAACTTTTGGCCCGAGCCCTGCAAGCTCAGAGAGCCCAGCTGTATATACCACACATCAAATCAGAAACCGGGAAAATATGCGTTACCTCTTCGGACATAGTTAGGACGTTCCACGCCTATTACTCCAGTCTTTATAATCTTAATAAGAAGGTATCACTGGTGAAGCGCTCTGTTAGGCAGGAACGCATAGCTAGGTATCTCGAGAGGGTTCAGTTTCCCACACTAGACGCAGACACCATACAATTGTTGGAGGCCTCTTTTACATCTGAGGAACTGGAGGAGGCAATCAAAACGACACCCTCAGGGAAAAGTCCTGGTCCAGAAGGTTTCACAATATCTTACTACAAAACCTTTAAAGCCAAACTGATACCGCTCATGCTTCAGGCCTTCAATGGCATCTCCGCCCAATCTCACTTTTCGCATCACTCTCTGTCAGCCCACATTACAGTACTGCTTAAAGAGGGGAAAGACCCAGCACTTTGTCCGAGTTATAGGCTGATATGCTTGTTTAATGTGGACATTAAATTATATGCCAAGCTTATAGCAAACAGAATGAAGCCACTCCTGTCTAAAATTATACATTCAGACCAGGTAGGATTTGTCCCAGGGCGTGAAGCTAGTGACAATACCACTAAAATAATTGATTTTATCCAGTATGCCACTGCTACCAGTACTTCCACCGTTCTATTATCTACAGATGCGGAAAAAGCTTTTGATAGAGTGGATTGGGATTTCATACAGGGTACACTTAGCCATTTGGGTTTGGGGCCGGTGGGGCTGGCAAGAATTCAAAAATTATACACACATCCAATGGCCAGAGTTAGGGTTAATGGGGATTTATCAGAACCCATTAATATAGTTAACGGAAGGAGGCAAGGCTGACCCCTTTCTCCCATGATTTTCATCTTATCTATGGAGGCACTCGCGCGGTCTATTAGAGCAAATCCGGATATTTCGGGGGGTTCAGATGGAAGAGAGAGAATTTAAATTGGCCCTCTTTGCGGATGATCTTCTTGCCATCCTTACGAACCCGATTGTCTCTATTCCGAACCTTGTGTCGGAATTCCGTGTTTTTGGAGAATTATCTCATTTTAAAATTAATTACTCAGTCAGTGGCCCTCAATATTTCCTCTCCACCTAACGTAATTGAAGGTCTGAAGTCGGCTTTCCCCTTTGTCTGGCACCCCACGCATCTTAAGTATTTGGGGGTGATCATTAATAAAGATAATTCAAAGATCTATACGGATAACTTTCTACCTATTACTGCGACTATACGCTCCAATTTAAGGGACTGGCTTCAGAAGGACTTTTCCCTGATAGGTAGAGTCAATGTTGTCAAAATGAACTTACTCCCGAGAGTTCTATACCTCCTACAAACACTCCCATTTCATGTCCCCACTTCATGGTTAAATGAGTTACACAAGGCCATTAGACACTTTGTTTGGAGGGGCAGGACACCTTGTTTCAAGCATGACATACTATATAAACGCAAGTGTGATGGTGGTCTACAGTTGCCACATTTTTCAACATATTATGACGCTGTTATGCTGAATAGGGTTATCGACTGGACACGAGGAGGAGGGGACAAGCAATGGGTTTGTATTGAAGATTATGTATTAGATACAGCTATTGATCTTGTTCCATGGCAGTCTTCCCTTCCCACTGTTAAACACCCGACTATCTCTCCTACCCTGGCCAGATGGTCAAAGCTGCGCTCTATTCCAAACATTTCCACAAAGCACTCACCCTTGATGGCACTTTTTGACAATCCAGACTTTCCTCCCGGTCTATCAGGACAGTCTTTTAAACATTGGATCCAAGCAGGGATAACCCGTGTCGGCCAGCTGGTGGACACGTCTGGAGTCATACCCTTTGCTCAGATACAGGTGAAATGGGGTCTACCCAATGTGGAAATTTGGAGACATATCCAACTGAGACACTTTGCTTGCTCCAGGGGAATCCGCGAAGAGGCAGGCAGGACACGAACACAGTTTGAGGCCCTTTGTACTGCAGCCCAATGCCCTAGGCATACTCTATCATCTATATATAAGATTTTGATTGTTCATTCATTCAAAGTGCTACCTAAATTCACTAGGGACTGGGAGCGGGAGTTAAATATAGACATACCTGAATCAGAATGGGGGAACATATTTCAGCGCACTCATGCTAGTTCAGTTAGTGTAAGAGTGGTTGAAACACATTAAAAAATACTGACTAGGTGGTACCGGTGTCCCAGTCTCCTGGCAAAAATGGTTCCTGGGGTCTCAGATCTTTGCTGGAGGTGTCATGGAACTTCGGGCACTCCATTACATATTTGGTGGGATTGCCCGGCAATCAGACCCTTCTGAGATGTGGTCATTCTCATCTCCAAAACGATTGTGGGAATCGAATTACCAAACTGCCCGAGATTTTGGCTGCTTAATGACACCAATATGCCAGTCTCCTAATATAAAAAGTCCTTGGTAAAATTCCTCAATGGTGCTACAAAGGCTGTGATACCGGTCCACTGGAGATCACCGTTAGTCCCCACTATAAAAGAATGGTTTGCACGAATAGACTTCTATATGGTTATGGATGAAGTAATTTATTCGGCAGAGGATAGAAATAGAGCATTTTACATAATGTGGTCAGAATGGATCGAGTTTAAAGATACAGTGCTGTTCGCTCAGTGGAATTATGAAGCCCAACACCCCCGCCCCCCCCCCCCCCCCCACCTCTCCCATTCTCCCATGTCTACCCTCCCACCTCTCCCCTTCTATCTCTCTATCTCCTATCCACATTATTTTATTGTATTTTATTTTCTCCTTTGAGAAAAGTTAAGCAGACACACATCACCATGGGTGAACCTGCAACTGTTGTAGTGCAATGGAAAGTCTAACGTACTATAATCTTGAGCTATTGTTATTGCATACATTTGTATATGCTGTTTCATTTCAATAAAAACAGATTATAAAAAAAAAATACATGAAACCACATAGAAATAAATTGGCTTATAGGTGACAAACCAATTTAGAAAGTATAACATAGATATCTCAAGATGTATGCATGAGAATTAAATCCTTGATTTGTCACAATTGTGGGAGAATGAATATCAGATCTGTTACTCCAGATGTATATATAATTAAGGAGAATTCCTAGCCACCAAAACACATTCAGATAGTGATATAATGTTTAATTTATTCAAAGATCTTATTCGACTCACATTCTTACGTCTCCATAATGGTAATATCGCTAGAGGATGTTAGGAATATTCCTTCGAAATGCTAAAAGATCTGATTAGACGACTTCTGGATCCACAGTTCTTGGTTATCTTAACTGAACCTACTTCATTTTATGGTTCTAGAGAAGGATGATGCTATCACGCTGCACTCTTGTAGTTATCCAGCTTGGAGTAGCTGATGTCTGTGTTACCCATGGTTGCTGCAGAAGTCTCCATAAATTGTTTTTACAATTTTTCTACTACAATGCCTTTCATACAAAAAGTACCTGCCCTTTAATGGACTGGCGTGAAGTTGAATTTTTCTGTTTGGTGCCTCGGATATTTGTTACTTGTTGAATTACATTTGTCCTGGTTTAGCATGAATAGAATTTGTATTTGCTAACTAAAATACTGCTACGTGTTCCGGTTATCTGTGTTATCATTGAAATTAATTGTAACAATTCCATTAAATGCATATTGGCATTCACTTGGAATAAATAAGAGACAATCTGTAATTAAAATGAAGCAAATTTCTGGGAGAAAGGGATAGCCAAAATAATATACCTGGAATGTTTACCAAACAACAAATATGTATATTTTGAGGTTAGCTACATTTAGAACTCCATGTCCAAAAAAACTCATCTGTACATCCTAAACAATTCTGGTAATAGTTAGCCAATAGTATGTATAGAGGTGATCATTTTCAATTCCAGGTCTGTCAAGTCTCTTGAATTTTTGGACACGTCTTCTGCATTTGATTACCCTTGTCACAATTTCACCCATGAATTTCCTATGACTTTGTCAAATTTTTCCAATATACAGCCGGGAAGGTCCTATACTCATTACACTTTGACTGGGGGATCACGGTCATCAGCTCTCCACGCTCTACTTGGTGAATGGCTGCTATCCACCAATCAGTGTGCTGAGAGCTGTTCTTTGGGTAAGACTGCTTCCTCTTAATTCCTGGTGTTTGCATTGTGTCAGCATCAGGATTTACAATCCCCAGAGATTTGCTGGTTTACTTTGTAAAGCCACCAGAGATCAGGAATCTGCATTGTAAATATTTTAATATTGGCCACCAGAATAGGCTCTGCCCTGAATATTGGTTAGATGAAGCTGCATTGTGTTTGATTATAGTGCTTTTTAACAACAATTATTCATATCTTTCAATGGCTGTGTAAAACCACAATGACATTAAACAACTCATACCCACAGTGTTGTGACCACACACATTTTCCGTAGTGGTGCAGTTCACACATTGCAAAAGTGTCCCAGACTTTTATTATCTCAGGTTGATATTGCTGCAATGCTTGTAGACATGTCGGGCTAACATAAGACATAAGTCCAAACTGAGTAGATAATATTATGGGCTGCATTAGTTCAAAGGGGCTGTTACATTATTTCCATAACTGCTTTCTGATATAACAGCATATTAAACCTTTTTTATCTTGATTTTACACATGTGTGTTGTCATAATTTTTTTTGTCACACAACTGTATTAAAATCTTGTTATAAATAAAACTGTCACAGCTAAAGCAATACGTAACCCTATGAAATAAATGTGCCTTGACACACTGGTTATGAATCATTATGCTAAATTTGTAACCATGGTCCTCAGTGTCACGAGCCGCGGCGGTACTCACAGCCGCCGCGGCTCGCTTCCAGTGCGCCCCGGCGTCCCGGCCGTCACCATGACGACCGGGACGTCACTTCCTCCTAACTTCCGACCGTTGCCAAGGCCATGGACGCTCTGCAGGGTAGCGCCGTGTCCCGGCAACAAGGGGACAGCAGGGCGCGTGCGCAGAGACACTTAACAGCCTCATGGCTATTAAGCTATAATTTATTAATCAGCCAGTCCCTGGGAATACTTTATAGGCTCTGATTGGTCCACTTGTATATTTAAGGCAGTGAGGTCTGCAGCCTCACTGCCGGTTATAGCTTCTGTTACCAGTCTGCTGACCTGCTCTGCTCCTTGTTCCTGTCCTTTGGATATTCTGTGGATTGCCCGTGTATGACCCCTTGCCTGGATTTGGACCCTGCCTGTGTTTCTTGTGACCCCGACCTCTGGCGTGTTGCCCGACCTTCCTGTTTGCTCGTGACCCTTGACCTCAGCTTGTGTATTGGATTCCCTGTCTGCTGCTGGCCCTCGACCCTTGCCTGGACTTCACTCCGCTTTCCTGGGTTTTCCCTAGCCGGTACGCACTTCACGACCCTCTGCTAGTCTGCGGCCAAGTCTGTCCCCACCACTAGGGGCTCCAGTGAACACCTGACTGGCAGAGCAGACTCCAAGTTGTGCTGTACCGGCTAGAGGGGTTCCTAACATTATAACCGGCCCAAAAACAGACGTTCTGGAGACGAAGTTGGGATGGATGAAAGCGGAACCAAATTGTCTCCTTTTCAAGCCCTAGCGGGTCATGTTGAGACCCTGTACCAGATGGTCTGGGGATTGTCCCAGCGTTTGTCCGCCCAAGAGGAAGACCACCGGACTACACTAGCCATTTCCGGTTCCACCAATGAACCCAAGTTAAATTTGCAGGACCGGTTCTCCGGAAATAGAGCCCTGTTCCGGGACTTTAAGGAAAGCTGCAAGCTCTACTTGGGTCTTCCGCTTCAGAGCAACAGAGAGTTGGGATTGTCATCTCCCTCCTGCAGGGTGACCCCCAGTCTTGGGCCTTCACCCTGCCACAGTCTAGTCCTTTCTTGCAATCTTTGGAAGCCTTCTTTAACGCATTGGGTCTGCTCTACGATGACCCTGACCGAGTTGCCTCTGCTGAGGCTCATCTACGGGCTCTAAAGCAAGGAGGACATCCTGCAGAAGAATACTGCGCTGAATTCTGCAGATGGTCACCTGACAGTGAATGGAATGATCCAGCGTTACGCAGCCAGTTTCGCCTAGGACTGTCAGAGCAGGTCAAAGATTCACTTGTGCAGTATCCTTCCCCACCTCATTGGAAAGCCTTATGCAACTCACCATTAAAATTGACAGGAGATTCAAGGAGAGGAAGACTGAGAAAGAGGCATCCTCCTTTTCATCTGCATTTATCCTGGTTCCCACGGAGGAGGAGGAGCCTAGGCAGTCAGGGGTGTATCGCCTCTCTCCTGACGAAAGAGACAGAAGACGGTCACAAGGCCTATGCCTTTATTGTGGTAATAAAGGCCACTTCTCCTGCTCTTGCCCTTACAAATCTGAAAAAGGAGCATGTCTGGGAAAGGTCCACTTAGGTCTGCACGTTGTTTCCCAAAAGAATGCTGTCCTGATTCCCACACAAGTCACTTTTGGTGCCAGTTCCGTGGCCCTGTCGGCCTTCATTGATAGTGGAGCTGCAGGCAACTTCCTCGACTTCGGGTTTGCCCGCTCCGCGGGAATTCCGACTGTGAAGCTTAAATCTGCCATTAACATTTGTGTCAATGACCTTCCTACTTATCGATTGTCCGTCAGTTCCATTGATCCTGGGCCACCCTTGGCTTTCCCGTCATAACCCTGTCGTGGATTGGGCGAAAGGAGAAATTGTCCAGTGGAGCTCTTATTGTACACAGTCTTGCTTGACTCTGCCTCTGCGTGTGATTCAGTCTATTCCGGAGCAACTTTCCTCACAATATCATGAGTTCTGGGATGTGTTCTCCAAAAAGGCTGCTGACACTTTACCACCTCATCGAGACTTTGACTGTGCTATCGAACATATTCCCGGTTCCAAATTGCCCAAGGGACGTTTGTACTCTCTCTCTGGTCCAGAGACCAAATCCATGCAGGACTATATTGATGAGAATTTGGAGAAAGGCTTTATCAGGCCATCTAAATCTCCATTGGGTGCTGGATGTTTTTTTGTGTCCAAAAAAGACGGAGGACTAAGACCCTGTATTGACTACAGAGGATTGAACCTCATCACAGTCAAAAACACCTATCCCCTTCCTCTCATCTCCGTATTGTTCGATCAATTAAGAGGTGCAACAGTCTTCACCAAAATCGATCTTCGTGGTGCATACAACCTCATCCGTATCAAAGAAGAAGATGAGTGGAAGACGGCATTCAATACGCTTTCTGGCCACTACGAGTATCTGGTCATGCCGTTTGGTCTTAGTAACGCGCCTGTGGTGTTCCAAGATCTGATTAATGAGGTGCTACAGGAGTTCCTTGGTCATTTCGTGGTCGTCTATTTGGACGACATCCTCATATATTCTAAATCATTATCTGTACATCAGGATCATGTCAGACAAGTTCTACAGAAATTGCGAGAGCACCACCTCTATGCTAAATTAAAAAAATGTGAGTTTGAGGTGCAGAAAGTATCCTTTCTAGGTTATGTAATCTCCTCTGAGGGATTCTCCATTGATCCAACCAAGGTCCAAGCTATCCTGGAATGGGTACAACCGAATAATCTCAAGGCAGTACAGAGGTTCCTGGGCTTCGCCAATTATTATAGAAGATTCATTTGCGGCTTTGCTGAGATTGTGGCTCCTGTTGTCACCTTGACTCGCAAAGGAATGGATCCAACTAACTGGTCACCCCAGGCAATAACCGCGTTTGAGACCTTAAAGAAAGCGTTTGTATCTGCTCAAGTCCTTAGACATCCAGATCCTGAAATAACGTTTGTTCTTGAAGTTGATGCCTCCGACGTCGGTGCTGGTGCCATCTTATCTCAAAAAGATCCCCATACTCGCCACCTACACCCATGTGCCTACTTCTCCCGTCAGTTTTCCTCAGCTGAAGCCAACTATGATGTGGGTAACCAGGAACTATTGGCAATTAAATGGACCTTTGAGGAGTGGCGACATTGGCTAGAAGGCGCTACTCATCAGATCTCTGTTATAACTGATCACAAGAATCTACAATACATACAGTCGGCCAAACGCCTGAACCCCAGACAGGCTCGTTGGTCGCTGTCCTTCACCCGTTTTAACTTTGTGATCACCTATCGTCCAGGTTCTAAAAATGTCCGAGCAGATGCTCTGTCCAGAAGCTTCCTGGCACATCATGTTCCGGTTACTAGTCCTGAGCCTATCATTCCCTCTTCCATGATCCATGCTGGGTTAACCCAAGACCTGAGATGCACCCTGCAAAGGTTTCAAAGGTTAGCTCCTGATAAAACTCCGGTAGGATGCTTATTTGTCCCCGTTCATTTAAGGAAAGCAGTCCTGCCTGAGGCACATGATAGTCAAACTGCTGGTCATCCTGGAGTTTATAAAACTTTGGAAATCCTCTCCCGCACTGTGTGGTGGCCATCATTGTCTGCTGACGTCAGGAGGCATGTCCGCTCTTGTGAGGCTTGTGCCAGGAATAAGATCCCCAGGACTCGTCCGGTAGGCCAGTTGGTTCCTTTGGCTATTCTTGCAAAACCTTGGACACACTTGTCCATGGATTTTATAGTAGATCTGCCACCCTCTGTGGGACACAATACCATTTGGGTCGTGGTAGACCGGTTTAGCAAAATGCCACACTTTATACCGCTAACCATGCTTCCTACCGCTCGAGATTTGGCTGTATTGTTCATACAACACATTTTCCGTTTCCATGGACTCCCTACTGATATAGTTTCTGATCGTGGTTCCCAGTTCATAGCACAATTCTGTAAGTCTTTTTGTACCCTTCTCGGAATCAAGATTAGTCTGTCGTCAGCATACCACCCTCAGTCTAATGGGCAAACTGAAAGGGTTAACCAGTCATTAGAACAGTTCTTACAGTGTTATACTTCAGAATTTCATGACAACTGGTCCTCCTTGTTACCCTGGGCGGAGTTTGCCTACAATAACTCATCCCATTCATCAACTCAAACCTCTCTCTTCTACTGTAATTTTGGTTTTCATCCCAGGTCCAATTCTCTATATATCAAATCTGCAGGTATCTCGGGGATTTGTTCCACAGCCGCTGATATCAAGGTCATCTGGAAAAAAGTTTAATTCTCTTTAAGACGGGCTTCACTCTCTGCCAAAAAAAATTCAGATCGCCACCCTACCACCTGCTCCTGCTCCTTCAAAGTGGGCCAGAGATTGTGGCTTTCTACGAGAAATATTAGGCTCAGACAGCCTTGCAGGAAGTTTGGCCCTAAGTTTATCGGTCCATTTCTCATCATCAAGCAAGTTAATTCTGTAGCCTTCAGATTGAAAATTCCTGCTTCGTTGAAGATCCCTAACACATTCCATTGTTCTGTGCTTAAGCCTGTGCTATATCAAAACCAATCCCAGCCTTCGAGTTTGCCTGTGCGGAATACGAACAAACCACAAAAATACATTATTCAGAAGATTCTCGACTCTAAAAGAGTGCAGGGTCAGGTGCACTTCCTAGTACAGTGGAGGAATCACGAGCTTCTAGTGTGCCCTGGCATCCTGGCCGTCACCATGACGAGGCAAGGCAACGGCCGGATGCTCTGCAGGGTAGCGCCGCGTCCCGGCAACAAGGGGACTGCCGGGCGCGTGACCCTTGACCTCTGCTTGTGTATTGGATTCCCTGTCTGCTGCCGGTACGCACTTCACGACCCTCTGCTAGTCTGCGGCCAAGTCTGTCCCCACCACTAGGGACTCCAGTGAACACCTGACTGGCAGAGCAGACTCTGGGTTGTGCTGTACCGGCAAGAGGGGTTCCTAACACTCAGCAGGAATTTCTTCAAGAGAGACACACTTAATTCCTTGCCCTTCAGTGTCAGTGCACATACCATACAAGCCAGGTACTTTTCTTGATACTCCAGTCATTGAACAAATGAATCATGAATGGCAGGGTCTGATCATCCAATAAAATAACTATTTTGCAGCCTAGGGAGTAAGTTTTTGGGGCATAATATTTTTGGGGATACAAAATGTGACATAGAGAGGAATAAACTGCAATTCATTTAAAAAAAAGAATAGTCGTTCTCCAAAGTAAAAAGAATGAAAAATGTATCAAGGTTTTAATCTTGATGTATTCCCATGTAAAGGCTGAAGTCAATTAGTTATCCTTGGGCAGGGGCTTAAGGATAAGCAAGTAAGAGAGACAAGGAAAGTGACAAATGCAGCCCCCACCTGCTAAATTTAGACAAATAGAGGGAGATTCAATTACTGGTGATGTGGCGTGTAATGGCTGTGCACATTGCCAGCAATTACGGTAGTAATCTCCGCTCATTTTCCTGCACACCTCTATGGGGTACGAGATTCCTGCTGTAACATTGTTGCAATGTGTCCCCATGAATATTCCAGAGGCACATCGCTCTGAAATGAATCTCCTCCATAGGACCCAATTTAAGTCGGAAAGCAAAATGTGCATATTTTACTTTTTAAAAAGAGGAAATATTTCCGTCCACATTCAAATCCAAACGTTTAAGCTATAAATAGTGCGTCAGAATGCAAGAATTTTTTAGAGAAGAATGCATATGGGTGTAACTTCTCATCAGAACTGGACACTTGTGACAGGACTGCCACCACCCCAACCTCGGACGCATCCACGTCAACAATGAAAGGTAGCTCTGTATCAGGATGTTTGAGGATAGGAGCAGAAACGAAGGCCTTTTTAAGAGTCTCAAATGCTTTGGCAGCTTCTGGCAGCCATACCGCTGGATCAGCTCCTTTCTTAATTAATTGAGTGATAGGTGCCACAATTACTGAAAAATTGCGAATGAATCTCCTGTAGTAATTGGCAAACCCGAGGAACCTTTGGATGGCTTTTAGGTTACTGGGAAGGCTCCAATCAGTGATGGCTCGGACTTTGGCTGGATCCATCGTAAATCCGTTGGCAGAAATGAAATAACCCAAGAATACCACAGTGGAGACTTCAAACTCACATTTCACCAATTTGGCAAATAGATGATTCTCGCTAAGTTTCTGAAGTACCAAACGGGCTTGTTCACGGTGTTGGGGCAAAGATGACGAATAGATCAAGATGTCATCCAGATACACAATGACAAATTTACCCAGATAATCGCGTAGTACATCATTGATCAAATCCTGGAACACGACTGGCGCATTAGAAAGACCAAACGGCATAACACAATACTCGTAATGTCCAGAATGAGTGTTGAAAGCGGTCTCCATTCATCGCCCTTCCATATGCGTATCAAATTGTATGCTCCACGAAAATCAATTTTAGAAAATATAGAAGCACCTCTTAACTGGTCGAACAACTGAGAAATCAGTGGCAAAGGATATTTGTTTTTAATGGTGATCTGATTCAGACCTCTGTAATCAATGCAAGGTTGTAAATCTCCATCTTTCTTTTTGACAAAGAAAAATCTGGCACCAAGGGTTGAATGAGAAGATCTAATGAATAATTTTTTCAGGTCCTCAGAAATATAGTTCTCCATGGCTTTGGTCTCTTTCACGGAAAGAGAATATAAACGAGTCTTAGGAAATTAACTCCCGGGCTGAATATCAATAGTGCAGTCATACGGGCGATGTGGTGGTAATGTATCTGCAGCTTGCTTGGAGAAAACATCAGCAAAATCTTGATATTGCAGTGGGAGTGTGAGACCTGATTTGACTGAAGCAGTAGCAACCTTAGCAGGTGTTGCTAGGCATGTCCCTTGGCAGTTTTTCCCCCATGCCACTAGTTCTCCTGTGGACCAATCAAGGACTGGATTGTGCTTGATAAACCATGGGTACCCCAGAACCACAGGGTAGGTGGGCAAATGGATAAGATAGAATGACAGCATTTCCTTATGGAGTGCTCCCACTGTCAGGGTAAGAGAGCTGGTACTCTCTAGCACACTTCCGCCCTTAATTAGGTGCCTATCCAAACCACAAACAGATACTGGAACTTTTAATGGTTGGATAGCAACAGCAAACCACTGTGCCAGAGAAATATCTAGAAAATTTCCAGCTGCTCCTCTGTCCATAAAAGCTAGGACATCAACACTCCCAGAGACCAGAGAAATCTAGGCAAGTAGCTGGAGGGAATTTTTATTCTCTACAAGGTAAACGCCTAGATGAACTTTTCTAGTATCCCCTGTTTTAACTGAGTTGGAGATAGGGAAAAAGTTCTGCGGATGAAATTCATTTTCCAGTCTTCTTTCATTTATTCCCCAATCAATGCGAATTGCCAAACACATAAAGGACTCCAAAGAATCAGGAGCTGGATATTGCACCAATATGTCCTTTATTAGTTCTGAAAGGCCAAACGAAACTGACAGAAGAGAGCTGGATTATTCCTTTCGCAATCTGAGGCCCACCTGCGAAATTCAGTACAATATTCTTCAGCAATATGATGTCCTTGTTTCAATGATCTAAGTTTAGACTTTGCCAGCAGCGATTTTGTCAGGATCGCCATACAAGAGACCCAAGGCTTGGAAAACGGAATCTACAGATAACAATTCCGGACTGTCAGGGCACAATCCAAATGCCCAGGTTTGTGGATCTCCTTGCAAAAGTGATATAACAATACCCACTCGCTGCTGTTCCAGACCGGAAGACCGAGGACGTAGCTTGAAATATAATTTCCCTAAAGTTGTGGAAATCCCTTCGGTTGCCAGAAAATCTGTCTGGAAGATGAAGCTTGGGTTCTTGAACTTCAACTTCCTGAGAAGATTTGTTCCTGGAGGCTTGTTCCTGAACAGACAATCTAGTACAAATGTCTTGAACAATCTGACCTTGAGCCTGCAGTCGATTAGCCAGCACTTGTGCAAGGGAAGGAGTAGGATCCATGGGAGTAAATTCCAAGTATGTGGGCCGGTTATAATGTTATGGTCACCAGTGTGGCATAAACTTGTAGAACAAGGGGTAGAGGTTTTCACCTTAGCAGCCGCCTTTCCCGTAGAGACTGGTTATGCTCACAGGTACTCGGATGCCCCCAGGACTTATGCTCAGAGTAGTACAAGTTTATGCCTGCATGGCGGAGCACAGATACAGGAGGTAATGCACAGACTAGGACAGGTCAGGGGATCTGCGGATAGGACAGAGCACCGATGGAGAAGTCAGATACCAGCAAGGTCAGGGTCACAAGCATAGCTTCAGCATCCGGGTACAGGCAGGAGGTTAGGGTCACAGGCAATGGTTCAGAGTCCGGGTAAAGGTAGAAGATTAGGGCAACAAGCAAGTATCAAAATCCAGGAAACAGGCAAAGGTCATACACAGAAATCAAAAGGCTGTCACCAAACACAGCACAGGAGCAGGTTACCTAACAGGAAACTGGACACTATAACCGGCAGTGAGGCTAAGCCATTCCTGCCTTAAATACTTTGATGGGCCAATCAAAAAAGAGGACAGGGCTGACAATCAGACTCAGGAGGCTGCTAATTAATTTACTTGCTAGGAGCTTGCATAGATAATAACATAAACCAGGAACATGTACAAATATATAAATGAACCAATTTAAATCATAGGAGAGCTCCCCTTGGTGTTGGAGGATGTTCCTACACCCTCCTACTCAATGCCACAAAGATAATCCCAAGGCAAAATGACAGTGCATAGTAACCAATGCACGTGCCTGGCTGCTAGATCACGTCAGGATGCGGCGTACCGCCACGGCTCGTGACATCCATATGCAAAATATTAAGGGAAGAACAAATGTAAAAAATGTATGTAAAAATTTCCAGATCCACCCATGCCACATTCCGTTAGAAAAGAGATCTTGCCCCTTTTCTGTTACATTATTCCTCTTTTAACCTCTTAAATTTACAGTGTTCAATGAATATCAGCACATGGGATGTTTGGTGTTACTAAGTCAGGAGAGTTACCATTGTTTGTCATCTCTTTCACAACTGGCTTTATTTTCTCCTAAAGGGCTCCTGTTAATCTAATTTGTATGTGATCATCCTTTCACAATACAATTGCCTGGTGAAATGTCATTGTGGTGATACAAAAGTATGCTATTATTGGGGGCTGGTCTAAACAGTGATAGGTCTGTAAATAGAGCAGGCAAAGAGGTGGGAGTTGCAAAAAGTTTTTCCTGGCACATATGAAGCAATAATAACTTTAAGTGTATTAAACACAACTTAGCAAAGAGGTCATAGTATCACACATCTCACCGGTTTAGTTCCATTCTGATCCTTGTATACATGGGTTTCCAGTGGTTACTTCTATCTGTTGGACGGCCTGGCGTTCCTCTATCCTCGGACGTCATCTTGCCAAGCATTCTGCACATGTGCAATCCTCTGCTCCATGGTGATAGCAGGATCACCAGCCAGCTCCCTTTATAAGGGTCCTCCTCCTTTCTATGGGTGTCAGATAATCAGGTCTTCCTACCTGATAGGAAGCATCTCCTCTGACTCCCGTCCATGCTCATACTTATCTTTGTTCCTGTATTCGTGATTTAGGCTGTTCGTTCATCGGCTGCAGCTTCACTCATCATCGGTCCTGTTCCAGAGTTATAACATCTGTGTGATTCTCGGTGCTTTTGCTCTCCGCAGTTCATCGCTTCACAGTATTACCTGTTCAGCTTATTCAACAGTCAAGATCTGTGAACTCACTGCAGTGTATCGCTCATCATTGGTCCTGCTCCAGTGTTATATCACCTGTGTGGATCTCAGTACTTCTGCTCACCGCAGTGCATTGCTTCACAGTTATAGCTGTTCAGCTTATTCTGCTGTTAAGACCTGTGACTGTACTACCTGCTTTGTCTATCCTATTATCGAGATTCGTGGCTATACTGCTGATCATCGCACAGCATCTGTCCTGTTCCGGAATTCCATACACCTGAGGCTACAATCATTCTGCCTTACAGTTACTTTGTGGTTCTCTGTGTTATCTGCTCTGCGCCCCCTAGAGGACCATGACCTGTGGTTGAGAGCAATACCTCTCCTACGTTACACTTGGCACCTCTCTGGAGGTAGCTGTCACTCAAGCAGAGATCAAGACCATTCCAACTATCTGGCTTTCGTGACACATAGTTCCTTAAATGGTAAAAGGAAAAAGGATAAGTTGTTCTTCTTCATCTATATATTAATAGCATAAGTACAACTTCTATGAGTCACTTATTTCTATGATGTCTTTGTTAGAGTAGGACACATCATATACCAAATTAAAGGTCTTGGCCTATAGATTTGCATAAAAATATGCTTTGGCTTTATAATCGGTTGCACCTTTTCAGAGTTATTTTTCAAATGTCCACCCACCATTTATAACAATGCACTACCATTTTCTCTGGAAAATGTGAAAGTTGGCAATACACCTGTTGGTTGCTCTGGAAATTGTGACAGCTGATAAACTCTCTATGTGCACCTGCTTGGTGACCTGGAAGATGTGGCCTGCTAGGTGATCTGGAAACTGCGTCAGTTAGTGAACTCTCCCTGTGCACCTGCTAGGTGACCTGGAAACTGCGTCAGTTAGTGAACTCTCCCTGTGCACCTGCTAGGTGACTCGGAACATGTGACCTGCTGAGTCAAGGACAAACCCTTCAAAAGGTTAGCCTGTGGTTACCACAACCAGTGTTTACACATGGACAGCTTTACAAGTGAAAACGGAGGCATCTGTCAAAATAAAGTTGACCATGCCCAGCAATGTAAGTTTGATGGAAGAACTTAATCTATCTGTAGTGCATAAAGGAATTCTTTAGTTTATTTAATTTATAATATAGTTATTTATCCATTATACTATGTTGTTAACATTTCTACATGTAATGTATTGCATAAAAAGTTATTGAATTCTGTTAATAAAGTAATTTAGTCATTGCATTTCAGTTTAAGTTAAGGTGGTTACTGCTATATACTGAATCCCTTCTGTACATCACTGTTGTTTATTGTCATTGGTATTCTTGTCACTCTGCAAACCCATTACAGCTGAATAGATTATATTGTTACAGTCCATATGTAATCTGATTCTGTAAGTTCAAAAGCAAAAAAATTGTCAGCTAAACATTGAATATGCCACTGAGCTGTGTACACTAACTTTATGTGAGTCCTGGGTTCATAGCTAATATCTAAATCTTTTCAACTGTAATTTTAAAATGTCTTTAAAGTTTGTGCCAAAATGCATAAATGCATTGGGATAGGAAAATCACAAAGCAACTTTAATGAAGTCAATGCGGCTTCCTTTAATAGTATTCCAATTATATTTCCCAATAGCCTTTATAAAGGAGATAGAAAAGTGAAAAGCTCCATGAGTTGTAGAAATATGGCTTTATTCCATTATGCAGTAGTGATCAAATGTAAAACATACCATCAAACAAAAAGGCATTTGTCAGTCAATTCACTGAACCAATGTTACTGTATACACCATATCATCAGGGGTATGAAAGCACAATACACCAAACTTTTTAAATAGTCCAAATTTGACATGTACACTGAGGGTGATTCATAATATTAATTCATTAACCTCTACATCTTGCCCAACATCATCTGATGTATGTATATACAGTATACAAAGAACATACAATTTCACATTAAGGGGCTCTTGTAGAGTTGGGCGTAGATCTGTTTTATTAGAATAAAATACGCACACATCCATATCCTGACTTGGCCGCATCTTCACTTACAACTCCTTATGACTGGAGAGGTGCAGAGAAAAGAGGTGGGCAAAAGTAGGCTTAGTACAGTAAGGGCGTGTTTGCGTAATTGCGATTGAGGAAGACCTGGACACAGACACATATGCACCTGTCAGGAGGTCTATCCATTGTGGGTTTTGGAGGGCTGGTGCAACCAGACGCAGTGCTGATTTTGACGATCGCCAGCACTAAATAGCCATTTATAATTGGATGTTTGCAGTTTCATCTCTCCATCTGATTAGTGTGGCTGCTATAGTATATAAAATGCTGTCCGTCTGGTGGTCTGGACGCCATAGCTGCAGGACGTGCACCACACTAGCTCCGACACAGCGTTGCCTCAAAATACAGTTTTTGAGGCATAAACACTCAAGCCTGACCACAAAATCGTGGAAAATAATAAAATATAAACCCTACACGGGTCACTTCAGCCCTCTGACCTCGCTGGGCAGATCTAAACACCGCGACTGAGCTGTGGCCTGTCTTCCCGCCAACCTAGCAGGGACGGCGCGAATACCCCTGGCTGTCTGCCCTGAGACATTCTGGGCTTCCCAGCCTCATATGAAAAAACTGACCCACCACAGCGGAGACTGGAGCGGAGACAACAGCTTAACATAACACTCAGCCAGCTGCAGCCACTCGGTCAGACCCGACGCTGCCAGCAGAGATACTGCTTGAACTGAAGCCCATCACTATCAACCGCGGCTTAGGGTGACTGCCCCCGCGAATTGGCCCTGGAGAGCCTGCTCCCATGACCCTGGATGAAGCAACTTACCTGCAGTGAGTTTTCCGGTGTTCTGTGTTCGGCAGAACAGCCCAGCGCTGTCCTCCTATCTCCTCCCTGTGACTCTCTGCATCTGCTGTGCTGGGATCTCCTCCTGGGCAGAAATTGATAGATCCTGCTTGACTGGATCATCTTTGTTCACCTGAACCCTTCAGTGAACAGTGAGTACACCCCTTTGTTTTCTTTTCCCAAGTGGCTCACCTCCACGTCTGCTCAGGTCAGCAATTCAATTGAACAGATCAGATCGATCACGAACTCAGTGTGGTACTCTGCTGCCACCCAGTGGTTACTTACAGAAATCACATCTTCTGTATATTATATTTCCTGCTACATTATCAGCACCTATAACTTAGTGATGTTCTGAGCAACACTTTTATAACCCAGTAGCGAGAAATTTGATGTAAATTCTCAATGTGCCCGTGAGCCTGAGGGGTCAAGATGATTTAACCGGAATGCTTCAACCATCTCTACATACATGACCAGAGTCCCTTCTTCTTTTTCTACCCCCTCCAACTTTATTTTAAAAAAATTTAATTTTTTTTTCCATTTATTTTTCTCCTCATGTGAGATCTGAGAGGAACAGGATATACATAAAAGAAAAACAGCAGAGTTTAAAATCTTGAAAAGAACTCGCATTCATAATGACATCTAAAAACAGGAAGCACGCTGGAGGAAATACAGCTCCTATATTCACACCCGCTTCTAAGAAGGTGTCAACCTCCTCACCGCCATCTGATCAATCTCGCTCTTCGAGTCCCACCTCTCAGCTGGACAAGGGCATAGATCCCACAGTTCAGGCAGCTATAACTAATCTAGCGCATGACATTAAACTTACTTTCCAGCAGGAACTTAAGAAAGCAATTGTTGAATTCAAATCAGAAATTGCAGCTCTCGGCACTAGAACGGACAGTCTTGAATCAAAGACGGATGATATGTGTCGAGCTCAAACGTCCTTTGAGAGAGAACTAGCGCTGCTTCGCTCTGAGGTGGACTCGGTGAAAGAGAAACAAGAAGACCAAGAGAATGGATCTCGGCGAAATAATTTGAGGATCCGTCACGTGTCAGAGTCGGTTGTCTCCTCTTCCATACCTGACTTCCTCTCCAGCCTCTTCAAACATTTGCTTCCAGATCTTCTAGACAGCGACATTCTGTTGGATCGTGCACATCGAGCTCTCAGAGCTAAACCAACTGCTGATCAAAGGCCGCGAGACATTATTGTACGTCTTCATTATTACCAAACGAAAGAAAAAATACTTAACGCAGTTAGGTCCAAAGATACGATCAACTTTCAAGATATGAAACTTCAGATATTTCAAGATCTGGCTCCATCCACTATCCAGAAACGCAGAGATTTACAGCCTGTGACTCGAATACTCCGTCAACACAACTTCAGATATAGATGGGGATTTCCATTCCAGCTACAAGTGTTTGCAGGGAACTCTATCGTATATGCCAAATCCTTATCTCAAGGGCAAGAAATCCTTGCTAAACTCAAGATTCTTCCAGATCCCACCCCTTCTGCAACACGTAGTAATCCCTCAAGATCTGATTCAGCACCTCCTCCTGACTGGACAACGGTGGAACGACGGCCTGCAAGATCTCCCGCGGCTCCAGACTGACCGTGAACTTTTGAAGGCCTCTAAGAGGATCCATTCTCCTTCACTTGGGACTCAGGTTCTCACACACTGATTACCATGTGTCCTCCTATGTTACACGAACACTGTTGTTTTCTTTCTTTTCTTTTGCACCAAGTTATCTATAGCTTATAGATCATTTCCCCTTATGGGACTTAGAATTCAGGGGCATAACAGTATTGTTGATACCCTGACTTGGCACCATCAGTTAGTAATGTCGTTGTCATTGTTACAGATTTGACGCTACATCATAGATTGTGTTGTTGTGTTGTTTTTTGTTTGTTTCTCTCCCTTTTCATCCTTCCTTTATTTTCCTAAATTTTCGCTCTCCAATTTAAATTTTTTACCGCCCCTCCCCTCTGGTCAATTACTCACTACAATAATGTTCTAGCTACACCAGCCAACTGAGCTGGACAGTCTTTCACGGCCCCTCATATGGCCAACTAATACCTCACTAAATTTACCACCCCCCACAAGCACCCTTACTAGTATTGCAATGTATTTTTTTCATTGTGTTATTTCTATGATAGCCCTATCAGGGGCTCTCCTCTCTGAGGGTTATGGCCTATTTAGGCCTCTTTCTTCTCATCTCTCCTCTCTTCTTTCTCTTACCTGTGGCTTCTTTCCTTGCTCCCCTTCCCTCTCTCAAATCACCAAGTGGACTGATGCTTATTTCTGTTCCCAATTTGTTTATGTTCTAAAAAATTTCTTGCTGATATTACGTAGGATTCACACCATCTACAACACCCATGGCGCTCAAGGTGCTCTCGATTAATGTCAACGGCCTGAACTCCCCTACTAAGCGTGCGGTGGTCTTGGGAGCCTGCAGGAGAGACGGAGCCGATATAGTTTTCCTTCAGGAGACCCATCTCACAGGACAGCATACTCGTCTCCAAAGTAAGCTTTATACTCAAACGTTTTTTGCCTCTGCGGATTGCAAGAAACGTGGAGTAGCTATTCTAATACACAACAGAGTCCCCTTCCTCCTAACCAAATCATATTCTGATCCAGAGGGACGTTACTTGATTCTAATAGGAACACTCCGTTCTGAGCAAGTCACACTTATCTCTCTTTATGCACCAAATCAGGGCCAAAGCTCCTTTTTCACAGATGTGTTTAATCGCATTGGGCGCCTTGCACAGGGTCATATAATCCTCGCTGGAGATTTTAACACCATTTTACACCCAACACTGGACAGGTCCTCTGGTTCTTCCAGCCAAAAATCTCCTCCCACTCCCTCAAAAGACTCCCAGTCCTTATTAACATGTATACGCAATTTAGCGCTACATGACACCTGGCGCCTGAAAAACGCTGATGCAAAAGACTTTACACATTACTCTGCCCCACACGGTAGTTACTCCCGCATAGACATGATATTTGTCTCTCATCCCCTCACCCAAACAATATTAGACGCAGGAATCTCCCCGCTTACCTGGACAGACCACGCCGGAGTACATATCGCTCTTGATTTAATAAAATTAGCTCCACGTTCTCGTCGTTGGCGTCTTGACGACTCCATCCTGTTGGCCCAATCGACTCATCAAGAAATTAAGGACGCAATCAAAGAATATTTTGAATTAAATACCTCAGAGGAAATAGCCCCAGGCATTATATGGGAAGCCCATAAGGCTACCATTCGAGGTAGATCGATAAGTAAAACGTCGGCAGCTAGAAAATTAGCATCTCAAGAAATTCTCTCCCTTGAGACCAAACTAACCTCCCTTCTTGATCAACATAAACTTCACCCATCCACTACATTACTCACACAAATTTCTGCAGTAAGAGGTCAGTTAAATGCAATTCTTTCTCGTAGAGCAGCGAATACTCTCAAAAAATTAAATCAGCAATATTACGAAAAGGCTGACAAAGCTGACTCTATGCTCGCTAACAAACTGCGGCAGAAAAAATCTCGAGGACAGATTACAAAACTCAAAAAATCTCCTAACTCGCAGCCTATGTATGACCCGGTGCAAATCGCTCAAGAATTCCACGATTATTACAAAGCTTTATACAATCTCCCCGAGACCTCAGCCTCTGTCGAATCTCTTGATACAGAAATTACATCTTTTCTGTCATCTCTCTCACTACCAGATCTCTCAGACACTGATATCGCTTTTTTGAACGCGGATATCACCCAGATAGAAACAATTTCAGCAATAAAAATGATGAAATCATCATCGGCCCCAGGCCCCGATGGATTCACGGCACAATATTATAAGAAATTTGCCATAGACCTTGCCCCACATATGACAGATTTCTTTAACAACATCTTAATGGGTTCACCTTTTAATGAGGCGACGACCTTGGCCACTATCGTTATACCAAAACCAGATAAAGATCCTACCTCCTGTCCCAGTTATAGGCCTATATCCTTATTAAACGTGGACCTCAAGATCTATGCCAAAATTTTAGCTAACCCTTCTCCCCTCCCTGATCCACCCAGATCAGGTCGGATTTATACCAGGCCGCCAAGCTATAGACAACACCAGACGGGCTATTGATCTCATACATTCTATTCATTCTGGTAAATCACCATCACTAATCATGGCACTTGATGCCGAAAAAGCGTTTGATCGCATCTCTTGGACCTTTATGTCTAGGGTTTTGGGGTCGATGGGTTTCTCTGGTAAGTTTTTAGACGGCCTATTAGCTTTGTATCAGTCTCCCAGAGCAATTTCAATTTCTAATGGGACGCGGCAGGGATGCCCACTTTCTCCTTTAATCTTTGCCCTGTTAATTGAACCATTAGCAGCAAAAATCCGATCTAACGGGGCGATACACGGAGTTAAAACAGGGAAATCCGAACATAAAATATCATTATATGCTGACGATGTTCTTTTGACTCTCTCGGATCCCGCTGTTTCTCTTCCCCCCCTTCTCGCAGACATCAAAACCTACAGTTACATCTCGGGATACAAAATCAATCTCACAGAAAATATGAAATCTTCTCTCACTCAACAATTCCCCTTCAAATGGCACCAAAAAAAGATAAAATATTTAGGCGTCTACATAACTAAACAATATAGTCAGCTTTTCCAAGCTAACTATCCTAAACTACTATCCCAAATTAAATCTGATTTAGAAACCTGGAGTAAAAACCTAATTTCCTGGATAGGGCGAATCAACTCAGTCAAAATGAACATTTTGCCCAGGTTATTATATCTTTTTCAAGCCCTTCCCATACGCATCCCCCCTTATGTATTCAAATTTTTGCAACATTATACTTCACAATTCATATGGGGTAGAAAACGTCCAAGAGTTCGGCTCCTTGTCCTACAAAGGTCGACGCAGGAGGGCGGTTTGGGAGTCCCCAATTTTAAAAACTATTTCTTGGCAGCGCAACTTGCCCAATGTATTTTATGGAACTCCCCGGGCTCCTCCAGAGTTTGGGTCTCGATCGAAACCGAAAGCTTAGGTATTTCCTCCGCCTCCTCTCTCCTGTGGCTCCCTCGCACTAAACGTCCTCGGTCCGCTCTTAATCACCCAATTGTATCGCATTCGCTCTCTCTCTGGGACCGAGCAAACTCAAAGTTTAATCTCGCCCCGGCTACTAGTCCAATTGTTCCTCTCTTTGATAACCCAGATTTTCCACCGGGTCGTATAGTTTCGTCCTTTGAATTTTGGAAAAGGAACGATGTTTACTATCTTAATAATATCACTACAGACGCTTCATTTCCCTCATTCGAAGACATAAAAACCAAATTCAATATTCCCAACACTTTTTTTTTTCAATACCTGCAACTAAGAAATTTTCATTCCACCACTAAATCATCTTTAAGAATCAGGCCGTTGACCTCATTCGAGTCACTTTTTCTCCGGCGATCTTCTACCAATGGCCTTATATCTCGGCTATATGGAGAGCTGAGAGTCCCTGACTCAGACACCCAAGATCCCCATGAGCGAGCCTGGGAGGAGGATCTGGGGGGTCCCTTGGATGGGGAAGATTGGGATGAAATAAAAGCCAACACGGCCTCTAGTTCAATCTGTGTGAAGCTGAAAGAAAATGCCTATAAGCTTCTTTATCGATGGTACTTGGTCCCGACCAGATTACAAAAAATCTTTCCGGACTCATCTAGCTCATGTTGGAGAGGATGTTCGTCGGAAGGGTCCTTCCTCCATATTTGGTGGCAATGCCCCAAGCTTGCCCCATTCTGGTTGGAACTATGGAACTTTGCATCTCAGATTCTACAGATTGACATCCCAATTTCTCCCAAGTTTTTCCTTCTCCCACTTGGGATTCCATCCGCAACTAAACATCAAACAAAAATGTTCCGCCACATAGTTTCTGCAGCACTGTGTCAAATTGCCACTAATTGGAAACAACCCTCCGCACCTACTATGCAGACAATTATTAATAGAGTTTGGCACTCATACAAAATGGAGTTTATGACATGCATACTGCGCAATACCTCTAAATCATTCAACAAAGTCTGGGAGCCGTGGATGTCATTTTTTCAAATCCAAATTCCTTTTGCTCTATGACTCCTCTAAAACATTCCACTTGATATCCCCCCTCAACCTGCTACCATCCCCCGCCCCCCCTGCCCCCCCCCCCCCACACACACACTTCTCTTCTACCTCTTGCTTTCTTTTTCTTTTCTTCTTTTGGCGGCCTTCCACACCGCCTCCTAATCTATCTTGCCCACTTTTCTCTGACTATCCTTTCTTTTCTGTCTCTTCTTGCTTCTATTCTTATAGTTAAAACTTGGTCAATATCAAAACTCTTTTTATTATGATATACAATGATTGTATTAGTCCCTGAACATGCATAACCTGATTGTAACAGATTTTGTCTTGGACTGATGCTCATTATTGACCTTCTCAAAAATAAAACTTTAAAAAAAAAAAAAAAAAAATGCTGTCCGTCTATTCACATTACTTAATTGATGTTTCCATTTAGACTGTGACACAGGAAAGTATAATCAAAGGGAAGTTAAAGATATTTCCACTTAATTAAATCTCACTTAATTTGTATTTTGTGTTTGTGTGTATGTTTAATTGCACTTTACATTTATTAATAACACTGCCCAAACAATATTCTGTTTTATATATCACACTTCACTACATTACTATATATTGTGCACAAATAGCATAATACAACTTATTCGTTCATAACTTACACTGTTAAGTCACATCTCTAAGCTTTCTGCATGCTACACTTGCTCCTGATGTAAACTTGGCGTATATGTTAGCGTTGGAGAGTGTCCTGCTGAGCATATGTGCGTAAATACACTTTTTAATGCATGGATTTTTTCATACCAATGTTCAGGACACAAATGCATCCAACTCTACATTAGACACTAAATAACTATAGGGAATAAAAACATATTTAGACCAATGCAAAAAAAAAATCCCATTTATTAATAGGGAATGTTACATAATTTTTATTGACAATTCATATTTCCCCAATCCATAATAAGATGATGTAAAAATTATTGTTATTACCGTGCATATATTAAAGGTTATCCTAAGCAGTTTGTTTGTGATCTGGAGAGAGCAGCTGAAATGTATCAATTAAGTTTTAATAGATGGAAATAACAGCTCTCACACCCCCACTTTCCAATTTAGTATCCTAGAACTTGGCAGGCAACCAAGATTACTGTTACTTATTTACATTGTTGCAATAATGTTATAGGTCACTGCAATATAGTCAACCCTTTGTGCGGCTTAGAAGCTGACAATTTAAAATTTTGTTTTCAAATATAGAGGACCAGCAAAATATGTAAAACATTTGTAAATTATTATCAAATGTATAGTAATTTAAACAAATAAATATTTGGGTGAACATCTTTTTTAACCACCTATAAAGTATCATGGTCCATGTTAAGATGTGTAGGTTAAACTGTTTTTAAAGTCAGAAACCAGATACTTTGTATCTATAATTTTATATAACACTACTTCCTCTTGTAGACTTTGGTATGCACCCAACATCATTAAAATGGAAATAATCCTTAATACTAATTTGGAGCTCTTTGAAATATGAAATATGCCTTATGATGGGAGGTGAACAGACGGATTAAAATGAAATAATTATACACTCATAGGAGGCGATCAGAGATCTATAGATCTCTGCTTCACTAAGCCTACAGCTTATTAGGAACTCCTTTCAGGCAATCAGTTTAATTTTTCCCATTATTTATATGCCGATATACCCTACTATTGATCGCATTAGGGAATAGAGATTGGAGCTTTATATGCCATTACCCTGTAATAGGAGGTTTATAGTTACATTTAGATGGGACACCTGTAACCATTGTCAGTATATTTTTACAGGAGGTGATAGGATATATTACCATCCTACCTGGGACAATTCTGGTTACTTGAATTTAGTTTCTAAGAGATTATATACAGAGCAATAGCCCTTTGTATTGTATTTAGTCAATATAGGTGCGGTTAGCAGTTTTAACACACTTATGTTTGCACACTTATCACTTTGATTTATATTTCGCTAATTTTATACCATATTAAAAATCTTTAATAAAAGTTAAGTTTTATCCGTGGATGTTTCTCCTGCTAAATCAGTTGTAAATTTAGTATTGATTGTGCACCTACGATAAACTTATTTTTCTTTTCTTATTACCTCTTTGAAATATGTGCAACTAAGTTGCTGAGGTACACACAGGATCGTATTTAGGGCTGTGAAAGAGGGGTAAACACCCAGGGCGCAAAGCCAAAGGGGAGCAGGATAATTAATATTTTAGGATAATGTGATTACAGTAGAGGGCACCATTTTTCCTTCCTTCTTGGCGTTAAAATTTCTAGTTACAGCTCTGAGTATACATATAGTATAAGTTGAAGAAAGACTACCATACACAGTTGCAGAGGTCCATTTATTGAGCAGAGTGGGCTATATGCAATTATTATTACATATATAATGAAATTGTGCTCAAAACATAGAGCTGAGGTGATAGATGATTTTGGCACACGGTGGATGATTTTGGTACACGGTGGACAGAAGAAAGGGTGCACTGGCTGCATAATAATATTTAATCTCCACTCCGACTTCTCCTCTGGGCCTGCCCCCTGTCGATTGACTGGAAACATGGGCAAAAGGACACAAATGCTGAGGAAAGACTGAAAATGCTTCGCTCTTTCCTTCATAGCCACATTATTACATAAACCCCATAGTTTTTGGCATATTATTTTAAGTTAAAGATGTTCCTTAGAGAGAGAGAGAGAGAGAGGGGTTTTTTTTTCATATTCCAGCTGTCAGCCAATGAAAAGTGCTTTGGTGATGACTCCCACAAATTGCCAGGGCACAGACTTGTGCAGTATGAATGGGGTCAACCCGGGAAATTCCCGGGTCCGAGGTGCAGTATGAATGGTGTTTCTGAGCTGGGACACTCCGAGCCCCTGCAAAAACCCGTCTTGAAAAACCCGGGATATTGCCGGGGTGGCAGTATGAAAGTGGTATAAATTCTTCAATTTAACTGTCACACTGTTCCTCTGAATTACTGTTTTGTACTTCACATATGTGCTAAATAACCTTTTTTTTTAAAAATAATGCAGATATTGTATGTCACTCACCGGACCGTGAGTGCCTCTGCGCTGGTGCGTGGCTCCCTAGCCTTCCTGCCGGCACCTATCCTGAACCGCGGCCGTCCTCCATCCTGATGGACTGCGCATGCGCAGCTCCCAAGAACTCTTGTGACTGTTGCTTTTAATCCAAATTAGTTGATCAGGCAACTCCCTATTTAAGGCACCTGTGTGCATTACCTCATTGCCTGATCTTGGAGTCTCATTCCCTGTGAGTCTCTGAAGGTGTTCCCTGTGTTCTACTAGTGTCTTCAGTTTCCTGCTGATTCCTGATCTACTCATTGCTGGTTTCCATACACGCCACTATCTCCTGTGTACTACTAGTGTCTTCAGTTCCTGTGGATTCCCTGTGCTTCTCATCGCTGGTTTCCATACCTGCTACAGTCTCCTGTTTCCTGCCTGTGTCCTCAGCTGGACTATATTTACCGGATCTACTCACCTGTGGTTCCTACACTCGTCTCTGCCGTCCAGCGTCTCTGCAGTTCCTGCATCTCCCTGTGGACAGACTGTTCTACTGAATAGCGGTATGCCTATCTGTTATTGACTTTCTCCGTTTACTCTGCATATCCGCTAGGACAAGTTTCCACGCTCAGCAGCGGTATCCATACCTGCTATAGACTGTTATTGTTATGCTGCATACCTGTTTGGAATTAACCATACTACTCAGTCATTATATGCATAACTGTGATTGACTATCCATTATTGGCCTGCATATCTGTGCTGAGCAAGTCTCTACCAAGCAGCGCCACACATACCGTTATATAGACTTTGTTGGATACGCTGCATACCTATTGGGATCAAGTTCCTCTGTGCTCTCAGTGTCTGCATCCTATTATCTTTGTATGCTTCCACTCATCAACACTTGTACACATCCTCACCTATTAAGCAGTGGTACAACTTGCTATACGCAGACCACTGACTTCCCCGCTACCTATCTGCACCTGGACAAGTCTTCTCACCATAAGCAGTGGTACAACTTGCTATACGCAGACCACTGACTTCCCCGCTACCTACCTGCACCTGGACAAGTCTCTTCACCATAATCAGTGGTACAACTTGCTGTACGCAGACCACTGACTTCCCTGCTACCTCCCTGCATCTACTCACGTCCATCCTGATCTCCATGTTCAAATCTGCCTTTCCACTATATCAGCTAGACGCTGATTCATTGACCAAAGATTGCTGCAAGTCACTGACTTTCCTATTATTTATTGGCATTCTCTCTCCATCTGCTGTGATATCTGTTCCGCTAGTCACCCCGCTACCAGAGGACCGTTGTGAGAACTTCACTACTCTGGTAAGCCCAGTCAGCTGGTGAAATCCTGGGCAAGACTCCTAGTGCCCGTGACATTGTATAACGGAAAATGTAACATAAGACTGAAAGATTTTTGTTACAGTGACCATTTTAAAACACTTTGACACATCTGTCCATACCATCTATCATTTTAAGTCAATTATTGCTATCTATAATTTAAAGATGTCTAATTTAATATAAAAAAAATACTAAATGGACAACAATTTTCCAATTTTTATAAATACATTTAGGTTTTACTCCATATAATTGTTTCAAAGCCATGTCTATCAACAACGTATTGCAGTATTTGTTTATTTGTTTTTTTACTTTTCCTCTCAATTTATCCATTTTTCTCTGTTTTGGTCATTTCTGAAATGTGCACAGTTTATAGGCTGCTCTGTGCTAATGATAAAAAATGAGTTATCTGTCTCCTCTGTTTTGCTGTAAACTTCTCAGAGTGAACTGCACTCAGCCTGAACCAATATGCTCATAGTTGACCTTTCCTGGCCAATAATTTACTTCCTCTCAGTATACGCAGCTCCAGTTGACCTTTTACTTTCCACTTCATTATCAATTTGTCTATGCACTTTAATTTGCTGATGTTTGCAAAACCACGTTTAGAAAGACAGAACTGTTTTTTATTACTCCTGTGATGCACTGCTTTTTTTTTTTTTTATCATTTATCCTTCATTCCGCTAAAGGGCCAAATTTTGTTGACTTGTGTAAAGAAAGATGTCTTATTGAAATTTTAAGTTAAAGGACCACTGGAAGTTTGCCCAAGGGAAGTTAATACTTGGCAAGAGAATAATCAGCTAATCAAAACCGTCTGTGTGTTCCTCACATTTAGAGATTATATTCATGTGAAAGGATTAAAAAGAAAAGTGTTAGATTTGAATGAAGCTGTTGCAGCATAATTGTTTTTCTGTAATTTTTAAATTGCTTGCATTCAAGACTAACTTAGATTAATTCGCCATTGCAAAGTAGTACTGTGTTTTAATTCAATTTAAGTTGTGTATGAGTTTTCAAATAATAATGACCTGACATGACCATGTTCATTTAAATGCTAATGCCACTGTGTATTAACTGACAGTATTAAAAAAGTTCATTCAGAAACAAAAGTATATATCATAAAAGTTTGGAAGCACTATCTCCCATTACCACACCATATTTGGGAATGCACATTCTCAGCTGTAATCTGTATTTACACTGGCAGTTAGAAATTCTAAATGTCAGCTAAATGGCAAAGCAGATGGGTCAGGATTCATACTAGCAGTTTGTATCTCCTGGTGTTGGGGGTGGGGTGGAAGGATGATCTTATCCAAGAAGAGTTTTTACCTCATAAGAAAGTCATCGGGCAAAACATACATCAGGTAGAACGTGACGTCACGAACCCGGAACTTTGGCTGCTGAGTGGCCACTGTTTGCGCACAACGCTTGTAAATGCCACAATATACATTTAAGAAGCCCTGAATTCATGCTAAAGTTTTGATAAGTGTGATAAGTTTTGAAACAATTTGAATAGTCTGAAACAGAGTATATTATTTTACAGCCTGAGACCAAAATATGCTAGGTCTCAAATAGGTGAATGAGAACAACCCAGAAATGTGTGAATAAAATATAAATATATATATATATATATATAGATAGATACACTATAAATGTAAATTAAACTACTGAAAAGTAAGGTGGCTATATTAATACTCCTGTGTTGATAGGTAGAGATGTAATTTGGCAGTGATATAAAATTGAGTTGCCTGCCATTAACTAATACTATCTTCTGCCAACAAGAAGAATAACAATCATTATTTACACTTAAAAAGTACCTTTGCGTTAGTGATGTAAGATATTTAATAATTTATTCAGATACTATATCCATAAATAATATTACTACATATGTATGAAATGAAGACGGATGATCCTAAGAGATGATGACATATATAACTTGATTCTAATAATATCGTACTTTTTTTTAGATACTATTGGGACTCAAAACAATGTGCTTAGATATAGGAGAATATAACAACAGACCTTAATTATTTAATAAACAAAATAAATAATATATCTCCACCCTACTGGTGGGTTTGAACACTGCATATAATTAGAGCACTGTTGTCTTGCTTTTCACATAATTCTCCATCTTTGTTTTTAAGAATGACTAATAAAAAATCATATTTTTAATTGATATTTCAATCTAGTAGACTGGAGTGCCTCTTTAATTTCAACTCTAGTCTTGTAATTTCAATGGTGATATAAAAAGTTGGGAGTGCACCCCCTCTAAAAGATAGAAATAAAATGTTTTTCATATATAGGCAGAGGATGGTCCTTCTCTAGTACAGACTAAAACTCCTTTTTGAACCAAGAAGTGACTTGTCTATTCAGAAAACCCCTATCTATCTCTCTGGATTTCTTATATATAAACCTGTTTACATGACCGGGTATTTTAAGCTTAGACTACAGGGGTTTCCTATATAGAGAAGTCTCTTAAGTATAATTGTATTTGCAAATGTATAAATGATTTATTTGAAAATTCTGGTTTGAGAGTTCTCAAAAATATCTGGACAATTTTTTGGGATCTTTAGATTGTTGATTAAGAGAAGAGGGACATCTCTCCATGAATAGTCTTCGTATCTTAACAGTGAAATCTTGGACCCAAACATTAACCATTGACTATAATTAAGAAGTCTTAAATAAAATTATTTGTCTCTAAGCCCAGAATATATTGACTAGCTGGATAGTTAGCTAATTATTTTGCTTTTTAACCTTTGCATATTTTTTCATTCAAGGTTGTTAAAATCAGATTTTTGTATTTATTGGGTATTAACTATGATTGTGTTTCATGAAAGCATGTTTAGCATTTAAATTTTGATTGTGGTAGCATATGTAAATAAGTAGGTTTTGCAATGAAGATTTCTTCTGCACTTTGTTCTATCAATATTTCTGAGGGTTGTGATATAAATAAAATCTATTCATCTGACAGTCTTTTGGTAACTATTAAAATAAAGTAATTCTGAATAGAAGTGTAGGTGTCACAAGTGACGTGTGTGAGTACATGGGTTTATTCACAACCTCACCATTCAGTTTGTACAAATTTTTCATTTAAATTAGCCACCAGAGATGCATTCATTTTGTCACAATCCGCCGCCACAGCCCGTCAGGTTTTCCTTCTGTGTGTGCACAGTTCTGTTAAAGTAATCACAGCCTCCTGAGGCTGATTAGTGCAGCTTGGGATCCTGCATCCTCATGTCTATTTAAGGCAGGGAGGGCTTAACCTCCCTGCCAGTTATAGCTTCCGATCTTCTGTTTGCTGACTAGTTGCATACTCTATTTCCATCTGAGGTCCCGTTCCTCAGGATCTGAACAGCAGAGGGTAGGGATAGTAGTCTCACTTCTCCAAGAAGATCCTCAGTCTTGGGCTTTCAGTTTTGGCACCCACCATCCCAACTCTGCAATCAGTGGAAGCAGTTTTTAATGCCCTTGGTTTGTTATAGGATGACTCAGACCAAGTGGCATCAGCCAAAGCTCACCTGAGATCTCTTAAACAAGGTTGTTGCACGGCCGAAGAATACTGTGTGGCGTTCTGGCACTGGGCCACCGATGAATGGAATGACCCGGCCCTCCGTAGCCAGTTTCACTTTGGCCTTTCTGACAAAATCAAGGACTCTCTTGTGCAATACTCCTTCCTGATCTCACTGGAGGACCTTATGAAATTATCTATCAAGATAGATGAAAAAGCAGAGATAGAATCCCCATCTTCTTTTGAGCTGTCAGATTCATTTCTTCCTCCTAGTTACCCTGCCGAGCCTATGCAATTAGAAGTTTACCGCCTGTCTCCAGAAGAAAGGTCCAGAAGATGTTCTTCAGGTTTATGCCTATACTGCGGTAGCATCCTTTGAAGCCTTGAAAAATGCCTTCACTTCAACTCCAGTCCTCAGACATCCTAAACGGGAGTTGTTGAGATGGATGCCACCGATGTGGCACAGAAGCAGTTTTATCTCAAAGAGATGTTCAGGACCAGTTCCTTCATCTCTGTGCCTTTTTGTCCCAAAAGTTCTCTCCTGCAGTTTGTAATTATGATGTGGGAAATCGAGAACTGCTGACCCTTAAATGGGCATTTAAAGAGTGGCGGCACTGGTTGGAGGGAGCCACTCATGTTATTTCAGTTTTAACTGATCACACAAATCACATCTACATTGAGTCGGCCAAGAGACTTAATTCCAGACAGGCCTGGTGGGCTCTTTTCTTCACCCAGTTCGGTTTAAGATTACTTTTCGACCAGGTTCCAGAAACCTCAAGGCGGATGACCTGTCAGTTTTCTGTCTCATCAGTCACCTGTTGCGGAACCACTTCCCATCACTTCGGCCTTGTCTTTCCTCCCTACTTTAGCCCAAGATTTGCTTAGGACCCTCCGGCAACTTCAAAATTTAGCTCCTCCTGAAACTCCTTATACATCACTAAAAACCATGATGATTGGGCCACTCTCCTTCCTTGGGCTGAGTTTGCCTATAATAACGCCAGTCATTCTTCTACTCAAGTGTCCCCATTTTTCTGAAACTTCGGATATCACCCTAGGGCTAATTCCTTTGCCTCCATGGCAACCACAGGTTTACCGGAGATCTGTTCAACGGCTGCATGCTTTAAAAAGGTTTAGAAGGATGTTCATATTGCTCTTCAGTGTACTTCCTTTAAGTCTAAGTTCTTTGCTGATCTATGCTACAATCCTTTCCCTTGTAAAGTTGTAACAGAGTGTGGCTTTCTACAGAAACATCAGACTTCGGCAGCCCTGTAGGAAAGTTAGTCATCTAAACACTAAACAAGTGAATCCTGTGGCTTTTAGATTGAAGCTTCGTAAATCTTTGAGGATACTCAATACCTTCCACTGTTCTTTACTTAAACGTGCCTTCTCCTCTAGTACGTTCTAACCTCGACAATCCCGTAAACTTTGGCCCGTCAAGGTTGACGGTTGTGAAGAGTTTGTGGTAGTGGAAATTCTGGATTCTGAATCTGCCCTTGAAAGAGTTCAGTTCCCTAGGAAACCAGGATGTAGGATTTCTCTCACCCCTCCTCAAGGGGGGGTACTGCCACGAGCCACCTCTACGTTTTGTGGGGTTCTCCTGCTGTGCGTCCCTGCTGTTGCTATGACAGCCGGGACGTCACTTCTGCCACCTCGTCCCAGTTGCCTGGGCAATAGCCGGGACGCTCTCTTCTCTGCCGCTGCACTCGGCGAGCTGTCAAACAGCCGGACGCACAGTTTTGTTAAAGTAATCACAGCCTCCTGAGGCTGATAAGTGCAGCTTTGGACCCTGCATCCTAATTGGGCAGTATGACTATTTAAGGCAGGGAGGGCTTAGCCTCCCTGTCGGTTATAGCTTCAGTTCTTCTGTTTGCTAACTAGCGTGTGGTTCCTGAGTTTATCAGCTCATGTCTGTATTTCTCGCTTTTTACTTCTGCCTGATTACTGGACTCTGCTTGAACGCCTGTTGCCTTACCTATCTGATTACTGGACTCTGCTAGTACACTTGTTGCCCTGACCACTGCCAATTTCGGGTCTCTGCATGTCTGCTGGCTGCCTTGTTCCATCCCGGGCACATCTGGTCTCCAGGTACCTCCTAATGCCTGCACTGTGTTGGCCAAATATAAGTTGCGTTGAGTGTAAGATCTGGGGGCATCTGAGTACCTGTGAGCAACACTTCTCTAGGGGAAAGGTGGCTACTATAGGTGAACACCTCTTTTATCTGTTCTAGGAGTTTATGTTTGGGGCGCTGGTCTAACAAATTTAAGTTGTATCTCCTAATCATGCCCATTTTTCTGTAATCAATAGTTTATGAATTTGTTTTAGCTCATCAACGGCACAAGCAGTTTAATACTTAATTCCACACAAAATGAAACATTTTAATTTGAACGGGTTTAGGTGAGATAATTTAGACAAGGAAATCTAATTTTTCTGCTGCTCGCTTCCTCCAACCCAAAGAGTCACAGGCTGCTTCAACTGGATCCTCTCTACCACTCAGGCAGGATTGTTGACCATTTATATAGCCCCAAACTCTTTAGTATCTCTTTAATATAAAATAATTATTCCACATACACCATATAATAAACACATTTGTCACCCCATGCCAAACACCATATATAGGTTGTTTATGTTCCCCATAGTGTGTTGCAACTTTGTGTGTATGTGTTTAGAACACTAATATGTTGCTCTTAGATGACACATATATAAATGTACATTTGTCTAAGCTCAAATATATGCTTTGGTGAATCTACATGTTTCTTAAGTATCCCCCAACAGGATAATTGTACCCTTATGCAATATATGATGACAATAACATATATTTTCAACAAATCATGTCATACCAGTGTCGCCACAAAAATTTGATACATAACGTGAATTTGATCTCAAGGGTGTTTATTATCATGCCAACAATCATCCCACCTGTTCAAACAGATGGGAGTCCTCAAAACATGACCCTTTGGGGCTAGAGTTTAATAATTCTGGTCTAGTTCCTTCTGAATAAATAAACCTACTATATCATGACCACTGGATTATTTTAGGCAATAACCAGGGGATAACCATTACCTGTTCATAATAAGTCATATAATTAGTTAATTTCACTTCAAAGTCAGAAATGTATCATGTACTGTGGATCTAAGATGCACAGCTTGTGTTTTTTGTTTTGGGTGCTCATTGTTTTCATGACCATGGTACAATGACACTTGGGATCCCACAACACCCCAGCAATAAAAAGATTAAGCACCAATGCTGGAGACAATATAAAAATTAGAAAGTCATCTGTAATGAAATCAGCATAGATGTGAACCTACTTTTCCACTACCAGTATATGTTGGCTCGCAAAGTCAAATGGACATCCCTCTGTTCACCAGGGATGCCAATATGTCCCACTCCCCAGGTTAGCCCCACTAGGCACAAGCTGAAATTAGGACCCAGTACAAGATATGTAATAGAAAGGAATTTCAGAGACATGGTGAGGGACAGGGTCAGGATAGACAAAAAACTATCAAAAGGAAATTATGAGGTCAAGGTCACTAGAAAAACTAGTGTGGTCAATAGGCAATCTGGATCTTCAGACAAGGGTAAGTTTAGCAACCGAGGTGCTGGGAAAGCCTGTTATACAGGCACTGAGCATGCTAATAGCAGGCTTAAATATACAAATTTTGTGACATTACTGTTGTGTGTCTGTACAAGTGGTAAGATGCTCCAAACCAAGAAGCCAAATACATATTCCTATGAAGACATACACCTGAACAGTGCATAAAATAGTGGTATATAGCTTTTGCAGCCCCGTTTCCTGTAGAGCTTATCGTGCCTTTAGAAGGTACGTCTGATTTCTTTGTCCTGTTTAAATGCACACAGAATTGGTCCCATTGGCAAATTATATAATATATATATATATATATATATATATATATATATATATATATTGTGGCAATGAGGAATATTTTCCACAAGAGGTAGGAACACGGTTAGTCTGCAGCAGCAGGCTGCAGACAGGGTTAAGTTTCCCCTAGGTTTCTGTTTGAGCACACACACAGGTGTTCCACATGGGTGTCATTGGCGAGCAGACAGGGAAGTAGTCCCTAGCCAGATGTAGGTGGTGGGGATTTTCGTGCACTGTTACTGGATATGATTGCTATACCAGCATTGGAGCTGTTTTACCATCCTGACAACTGCTAATAAACAGCTAAATGGTGCAGCATACCTGTGTCCAATTCTTGTGAATGGTGTACTTTCTCACAATATATATATATATATATATATATATATATATATATATATACATATGAAATACAAAAAGACTGGGCACCGCACCTGGATTGGCCTTTGCAAAAGAGGACTTGAGTATTTAGGAGTCCGCAGTCATGTTGATATTATTACTCCTTGAAAAAGTCTTATTGATAAGACGAAACGCGTCGGAGAGTTCTGCCACGTCTGTATCCTGTGATCACTGTCGGATGTTAGAGGTGTCGCCGGCTGGAACTCTCTTCTACGATTGTGTAGCAGGCGCAGATAAGCTTATTTTAACTGTTTTTATGTACGGGCATTGATTTTACTTAGAAGCAGTGCTTCTCATGCTGCTAATAAATATATACTTGCCTCGAGACATCTGGTCTCTATTTTTTTCCACAGGTTCTCTGGATACTACTCTGCTCATATTGGAAGGATCCATCCGCTATCCAGGCTTGGTATAGATGTCCAGTATTTCTAATGAGAATTTTATTCTACTGGCTCTAAGTCTACTAATATCTGGTACGGAAAATACCTATCTTTGGAGAATTTATGCATTGTCAATTTTCTGTAATACACTATGTTGGCGCCCCCTGTCTTTTTGTATTTCATGTACTAGGTCTGACACTTGCAGACAGCAGTTGAATGATAGGGGAGCTGCCTATTATATTCAAGTATATCAATTTATTTCATTGTATTACTATTTAAATAAGCGCTCTGGGCTTAGAGAATATCTGGGTAATATATATATATATATATATATATATACACATATTAACACATATATATATATATATATATATATATATATATATATAGACGTATATATAAATACATATGTACATGTGTATATATATGTACATGTGTATATATCTATATATATATATGTATATATGTGTGTATATATATATATATATATATATATATATATATATATATATATATATAGCTACATTTTCACATTTTCCCTATATAATGTGAGAGTTGAAGAGTTTTATTTAAAAAAAAATCTAAAAAAAAATATATTTCTTTTTTTTATAATTTTTCAGAAATATATATTATTTTTGAATATTATTTTAGTACAACATTCTTGTTTATTGTTTGTTTGTATTAATATTTTAAAACTACAGTAAACATAAATAATATTAAATCAGCTTCACTTTTTGAACTGTGTTATATAATAAATATAATAAATAAATTTGACATAGTTCATATTGAATTAAACCACATTAAAAGTATTTTTTTTTCTTTTTGCACTGGAATGCTCCAATTGTTAGACCTGACCTCAGCAGGTTTCATCTGTTTAAGAGAAGAAGGTGGTGCAAAATAGCGCAGAAGATTACTTTAATTCTATCTTAGAAAATCACCAAATGGACACTTACAAAAGTAAAAACAATAAGATGCATATCACAATCGTGTTTCAGGGCAAAACTAGTGGTAGTCAGACCTCAGACCAGCTTGTCTCCACTGAGACAATGCTAGAAGTCTCTGGGCCTGAGTCATTAAGGCAAGCAAAGGAGTTAATGTTCTCTGGGACAAACCATGTTACAATGCAAGGGGTGCAAATCAGTTTATTATTTTGTACATAAGTTAAATACTGGCTGTTTTTTCATCTAGCACACAAATACTTGCTAGCTTTATTATTACATTGAAATATAAAGATGATCTAGGACATGCCCTACCCAAACTATAAATCTGCCTCACATTTTAAATTTACCTCCCCCTGCAATACAACATGGTTTTGCCCAGGTGCAAATGTTGCTCCTTTTTTATGCTTTACTCTCCTTAATGACTCAGGCCCTCTATGTCCAAAAGTGCCAGTTCCAAGCCTTATCTTCACAACCACTTACTGCACATGTTCCAATCTCATCATATTTTACATGTATTTTTCATTCTTGTGCTGGAGACGACCTTAATATCAGTTAGTGCAGTGAGGGAACTTTTTTTTAACTATTAGAAACATTGACCTTTGCAGCAGAGAGTGCAACTCGCCCCCTCTGTGTGTACGTGTGCTGAACATTTATCTGCTTTGATTAACACAATATTTATACAGAAATAACATTGTCTGTTTGGTTTACCTACAAAAGCAACATTAGTTTGTTTTTCACTTGGGTCAAAAACAAAAGTGATATTGTATTTTGGGATGTTTGTGCAGGGTAGTATGAAGACCCAGAAATTATGGTCGCTGCAATTTCGCTTAAAATTCGCATATCAGTTAAATTTGCTTTTTTAAACTCTGCAAATCAGGATTCTATTTGCAGGATCCCAGCTTTGATTCAATCTACCCACATCCTATGAGTTATTTACAACCCGGCAGCACAGCAGAACACAAAAATCAAAAGCTATTGAGAATGCTTCAAAGTTAAAATTTTGTTGTTTTTTTAGAATTGACGTATATAACAGGACATCTTTGTTTGAAAAATAATACTGACTTGGTACTCGCTATTGTGATTGTACACAAGCCAAAGGAGACAAATTCAACTAACTTGAAAGGAATACTTTTTAAAGCCATCATATTTGTTAAGTGTAGGTTTAGGGAGAGTGCTTTAGGATGTGTCCTGCTTTATTTTTTCCCTCTGTCCAATACTTTCAACAGTGATCTTTGGCAGAAATACATGCAGCTGATTTGAATTTTCCTGTTGAATTATTACAAACAATAAGAGACGATAACTCAGAACTTACAGTTTGCCCTTAGCAAGGACAACAGATCTAGGTGTACAATTAGCATGTTCATTTTATTTTTGGAACTGTGATCTAGTTTGTCAGGTTATGCGTGTTTGATGCCTTTCCATATGTTGGATCAGTTATAAGCATTGTTCACTGGCGACCTCTACTGACCCTTTGTGCACTTATTATACAGTTGATTATTGCCATATTTTACATGCCGTTCTGAAAAAATTCCAAACTGTCAATTTCTGTCTTACAATGACAGCTCGGCTTTTACATAGTGTATGGCTTTTATTTCTTCAATTTGGGGTTTTTTTGACCCTTGAAAGGTGATGGAGAACTAGCAGCCTATGGTAAATTACACTTTCCTTTACAGTATGTTTTTTTGAAGGGTGGGCAGGGTAGGGGCAGTTGTGCTACTCAGATGCATTGTTGGGCAGGCAAATATTTATGTTTTAGATATGCCTGGTGAATGTATTTAGTTGAGTGATAGATTCAGCCCTATTGTCTCCACTTGATCCAACCTTATTTTCGGTTTCTGAAAACACTAATTTGTTATAAATGTCATTTAATTTTGTGATGCTATGTCACCAGAATATGCAAACACAGAGTGATTTGTATTGCGTATAGCTGACAGATGTTTGCCATTTTAAAAAAATTATATATAAGTCAGATGAGGATGAGTGTGGATCACGTTGCGTCCTTGCCACGGACGCTGTCACTGCTTCTTTCTTGTATGATGTACTTAGCAATGTGGAGTGGTCTACGCACATTTGCCCTTTTTTGCCGTTGCCATATTTAGGCTTATCTCTTAGTGGTATATTTTCATTCTTACCTGACCATCTTTGAGCTTAGGATGAGTGTAAATGTCAATCCTCATCATCCTTCTGATAAAAGGGGTTTTTGTACCAGACGGTACTTGTAAAACTTACACCAGTTGAGTTGACAATCTAATGCTAATGGTATTTGTACACTTAGGCGGTTAATTTAGATAATGACAAGTGGAAGAAAATGTTACTTTTTGTGCCATTCAGTACTTTTTAAAAATAAATACACAAGTAGAGATCTCAAGCAATCTATTGTATGGGTGTTTGAACACAAAGGTAAGGACAAGTACAGAAACAGTGGGGTTTAAACCTTTTAAAGTACTGAATGATATGTGAAGATATTGTCAATTTTCACAACAAAGAAAATCCTACATAAATCATTCGGAGTTCAATAGATTGTGAGTCACCATAGGGCTATCTAAGTCGGATTAAAATGTACCAAGTGTGCACAGAAGATTAGAACAGTCATTGATAAGCCACAGCTCATGTCACACTTACAAATAATTACATCCACAGACACTTTCCCCTAGAACAATGCAGAAAGAACAAGTGCCAGAGAGGCTGCAAGTACCTTTCATATAGCTATAAAAATGTGACACTTGTTGTTTGGCTTCTTTACGTTCTATCCACCGCGGTTAACCTGATTAGACAGGAGGAATAAATTATTCAGCAAAATTTTGGACGAATCTGGATGAATATATGGTTCATGCACTGCTGAAGTTCTGTTAATTCACCTATCTTTAGTTTTGTGCCTAAGTTTTTCATCCGTGACTAATTGACCATTCAGTAAGCCAAGGTATGTTTGCTTGGTTTTTTTATATATATATATATATATATATATATATATATATATATATATATATAGTAACAACAGGAGGCATTTAGCTGGCAATATGCAGAGAAAGCAGGGAAGTAGAGTAAAACATTGGCACAGTTATGTACCTAGGTGGAGATTAAACCAGGTAAAAACATATGTGTAGTTTAAAATTGGTTTACTTACATGATTTAAAAGCTGCTTCCTGTCAGCAAACAGACAGAGTGGGTCTGATAGTCTAAACAGAGCCAGGGATGGGCGTTTCCTTTTAAAGAGAAGGTGGGTGTGTCACCTGTCCATCAAGCTAGGCCTGTGGGAGGAGTGTCAGGTATAAAACCCTGCTTGTTTCATTGTTCAGGGAGATCAACGCTGGGCTAGCTGGCTGATCTGGACAGAGAGCTGGACTATGTATAGTAAGCGTTGAGGGTCTCCATAATTGCTGTGCAAGTATACGGTGTCAAAACATTATTACCATCCTGACAATAAAGAACCATAAAAAGGAAGAAGTTGTACGCGTGTGCTTCTGCAGTAGCGGGCTCTTGCCACAATATATATATATATATATATATATATATATATATATATATGACAGTGTCAACACAATGCATTTGCTTTGGAATATGGCATGGTAAACTGGTCACTTGTTAATATAAACTCCAAAATAATATTCAACCAAGCATCATTTGTAAGGATTGCATGGTCTGAAAAGCTGTTCTTATAGGACAAAAATAGTAAGGAAATATACAGGGCTCTGATAACTTTGAAATGGAAAACCAAACCACCAATGAAACCTGTTCTTTTCACATTGTGCTTCTTTTTCATGGCAAATAAAACAGTTTGTTTAGTATGGAACCAGAGCCTGAATTATGGGAAAAGTAGAAATGCGAGTTAAAGAGTTTGGATGGAAAAAAGATGACTGTGCTGGAAAAACAGGAACAGATGGAGACCTATATGTATAGTACATTCATTTCCCACTACAACTGGCAGCCCATTAGTGGCTGGAACTCCAGTCTGGTAGCAGCTCCATATGGGCAGCATCAGCGCTCATAGCATAAGAGTGCAGGCAAAACATGCTAAATATAATGGAAACATCGTTTCACTTAGTCAGGCGTATTGACTGCATTTAGTGTAAATTCTTTACGCAGTTTAGTCAATACAATTTTTAAGTCATTGCCTAGTATATAAATAAATTAAGAGTAAAACATAATATTGTTATAATAGGAAAGTGTAATTACATGACTTTAAAATGCAAATAAAGCTAAAATACATAAACACATTACTTGGAAAGGACTACTAAACCCCAACATTTAATTTTTCACATATGAACCTTGGAGGCAATGTACATTGTTCAGTGGTAAGCTGACTTCCCACTGTAGTTATTTTAAAAATAAAGGTATTACCTACACTACAATCAGCTGAAGGTCCTCCCATATCTTAGGAGAGCTGTCACTCACACTCTGCTAAAAAGATTTAGAGGTAGTCCGGTGGACATATTTAGTTAAGCATAAGCAAACCGGTTATTTCATATGTATTACTCAGCCCAGTAATACACAGACTTTAATCTTACTTGCCAACTTTTATTACCTTCCCTCTGGGAGGTCAGAGGGCAAGTGAGGGAGGGGACAATGGCCCCTCCAGCTGATATGTAATGCTGAGATCCACAACATCACATAGCAGAGACCGGGCCTGATGACACAATTTGCGCCATTAAGCTGTGCCTGTCCTGGGTCGGTGCCTTTTCATGCGGGAGTACTACCGAAAATTCTGGAGACTCCCGAACATTCTGGAAGAGTAGGCAAGCATTACAAATATTGGTTTTACTTGCTTTAAAGTGATGGAAAACAGTATGTGCAATATTTTAAAGGATAACTATACTCAAACTGGAATTTTAGACAAAATAAGAAAAAAATGTTTTAGTTACCATCTGTCTGCTCCTCAAAATGCTAAAACAGTCCAGTACTGTTATGATCTATGCTACTAAGATGGACCTTTTCAAATTGTGATGTTATTAATGCTCCTCCCATGTGAGCTTCCCAATCACGTGAATTTGAAGTTTGGTTGAATCAGGCAAGTGGTAACAGGAGAGAGGGTTGCAAGACTAGACTGTTGCAGCCTTAACACACTGACCATATAAGGGTTACTTTGGACTTCATGAACTGTATTCAAAGCAACATTTTTAGTTACTTTTGGGAGAAATTATTTGTTTCATTGTTAATTTAACTTAAATATAATCTCAGCATATTTAGAAATTAAATGGAATATATTTCCGGCTATGTTAATACTTTGTTGAAAGTACTAATAGAGGTAACCCAAATTTTGTGCTAACTTTTATTTTGGATCATTGAGGTTTTTTGAAAGAATCCAACCTGTATTTTTGACTTGAGCTAAAGCTGTATTATGTTTCTCAAAGTCAGCATCTTTTGTACATTTATATAACATTAGGTGGCACTGCACAAGGGAAATACTGAAGCCTACTTTACTTAGATAGTTGATACTACATCCGTGTATACCGTATTTCCCCATGTATAAGACGCACCTTCTTCCCAAAAATTTTGGGTCTGAAAAACATGGGTGCGTCTTATGCAGGGGTAGCGGGGGCAGCATTATAATTAACAGCGGGGGGATTGAGGGGGAGCGGAGCAGCATTACAGTGACAGCAGGGTGATCGAGGGGGAGCGGGGCAGTATTATAGTGACAGCGGGGGGATCGAGGGGGAGCAGGGCAGCATTTTAGTGACAGCGGGGGGATCGAGGGGGAGCGGGGCAGCATTACAGTGACAGCAGGATGCTCAAGGGGGAGCAGGGCAGCATTATAGTGACAGCGGGGGGTTTGAGGGGGAGTGGGGCAGCATTATAGCGACATCGGGTGTATTGAAGGGGAGTGGGGCAGCATTATAGTGACAGCAGGGTGATCGAGGGGGAGCAGGGCAGCATTACAGTGACAGCAGGGTGATCGAGGGGGAGCAGGGCAGCATTACAGTGACAGGAGGGGGAGCGGGGCAGCGTTACAGTGGCAGCAGGGGGATCCAGGAGGAGGCGGACAGAGGCACAGTAGCAGCGGGTGGGAGGGGGGGCAATTGCAGGGAGAGTGGCAAGTCTTAGGTGGGAGGAATTAATATGTAGTCAATCATCCACACATCAATGACAACACAGAGTAGGGATTTGAAAAATCTGTCAAATTGTTGAGGGAAGACTGGAGTCAAAGGCATCTCCAAATGAGATGTTAAAAATGTCCCCAACCTTGTATTTTTTTCTACATCAGATTTAGAAAAAGTGCAAGGTGTATATTTGGGGAACATTTATAAAGATATATAATTTACATTTTTATTAATGTGCCCTAAACATACACCTTCTATTTTTGTACACGTTTTAACTGTTGTAGCAAAAGGCATATGCATTTCTCTATTGTAGGTGTTATTTGCCTGTTGGTCTTTTCAGCACCAGAGTTCTGATTTAATGGGCTCACCTAAAAGGCCGCTATTTAGCACTACAATGTTTTAAAATTACTTTTTTTGTATTTCTTTGTCCTAAGTGAATCTTATATTGGTATTCTTTTCAGGATCGGCAGAGCTTTGTTTTGTTAGGACTAATATAGTTAAAAAAAAAAAATACACATTGCCATGATTCTTCCCTTAGCAAGTTTTACATAATTAATTAAATCCAAATACACCCAAAGTGCTATTGTACAACTTACAACAATAATAGGGATATCAATATGTGTACTTTATTAGATATTGGATTTATGTGTATGGGTATTATATACTTTTTTTAAACTTTTGGTATCCCCTCTAGTGGAAATGGTTTATTTAATTGTTTTTACAATAGTATCTATTAAAGCTGCAATCCCACATTAGTTTATATATTCTGACTTTAAGCAGCAAGTATTAATCATGCATTCGATAATCAATTTTTGAAACAAAACCAGAGATCAATTTTTCTTAGCTGTCCTCACACAAATTATTATCACGCTTTCAAAATCTGTCTGGAGGCTATAAAGTATGGCTGCCAGTCACACAGACACAGGTTCACAGCTCTCAGAATCTCAAGTGAAGGCAGAGGGGGGGAGGATTTTACAGTACACAGAGCAGACAGAGCTCAGAGGGGCTTTTCCGAGGCAGTCCATAACACTGTGCAGATTAATCATTAATAATGGTAAATAGAACAAAGAAAAGAGTATTTTGCATAAAATAAAAATTTGCACATGGAGTGTCTGGATGTAGGGAGGTGGAGTATGGCATACAGGGGCTGGCTGGCAAATTTTAGCCAGGGGAGCCAGACTTGGCTCAGCAGCCTATTATGAACATTTTAAATGGAAAAGAGAGTGTGGAAGATGGGGTGTCTGAAAGACACTGGAGAACCTAGAACAAGAATGGAACACAAGGAGGGCAAAAGGAAAGTTTGTTATAATGCCAGTTATACATGATACGTTATATTACAAAGGACAGTTTGGTAATGAATTGTCACTCAGAGTGTAATCAATTTCAGAATTGAATCAATGTCCTGAGATAACTCACCTGACCCATTAGCTCCATGTTGGTTTATGGATAAACAGGGCGACATGATCCAATGCATCCCCTGTGCTCAGGAAGTGATCAGGTGCTCTTCTGTTTACTTTCTGTATGTGATACAAGGTTACTTCCAACTCAATAATGCTGTTAACCATGATCACTGTCTGCGATTTGCAACACTGGTACAAGAGAGCTACAGGGATGGAAAATTTATGCTTGTGGCTTCCGAGAAGTGGAGGGCGCAGATAAAAATGTTACACTCTATGATGCTGAAAGGGTTAAACATGAGATGCGGAATGTTGTGCAATGAGTAACAATGTATAATTTATATTTTATATCAGCAATGGTCTGTCTTGTGCAAGATAGACAATGAAAGCAAGTGCCTGATTGCTTGCTAGGGTTTAATGCAGATATTGCACCTAAATACCATCTTTATAAATGAGCACTAAAAATGTAAATGTTATTTTATATTATATTTTATATAAGCCTAATTATTTACATTTGTGTGTTTTTAACTACTGACTGACAATGATGTCCAGGGAATTCAATAAGTGCAAAAGAAACTGTCTGTCAGTGTAGCACCAATGTCCGAGATGGGCCACGCATGCACAACTGAGCAGGTCGCGACTGTCACAGAACTGCATCTCCCAGCATGCCTGGGGTTGAGATCTGACATGGAGAGGTGTTGCAGAGAGTGAAAGTGAGCAAGTGATGCTGGGAAGAAAAATGAGCTTGCAACCCGAGAGAGAATCAAGTTGAAGCATGCAGAGAGACAGGAGGCAGATAAAAGGAGCCGGTGACTAAAGTACCAGGGAGAGAGAGCAGGACAGTGAAATAAGAGGTGTAGAGAGGGAGAAAGAGACTGTTTGGATAGCAGTGGATGCATCTGCTAGGCTCCACACCTGAGAGGGGCCATGCTGCCAGTAGAAGCTTGAGACCAGTGAGATACGTAGCAGCCAATTTTGCAGGACTATGTTTTAGTATCAAGGGTGTAGTGCAAGGAGAGATAGATAGGAACTTTGGAACTGAGACACTAACGAGAGTGTGATAAAATCACTAAAAGCAAATCCATTCAATTGAAAAGCATTACAAGTGTGAGCTGTGACATAAGTTACAGTGAGTGGTTTCATCAGAGTGAAAAGGAAGGAACTGTCCGCAAGATCAGAGGGACAAAAAGCATGGGGTTCCCCTGATTTTACTGCAACAAACACTCGGCTTAGCCATACGGGGCTGGTGGCACTATAACAAGGAAACCTACAGCATGGAGTCCCCCTGCTATAATGACAAACCAGCCCCAGGCTGGTCAGTACAGGGCTGGATTTCCTAAGGAGTAGGGGTCCACAAAAAAAGTGATACAAGATAAGCAAAAGTGCTATTACCAGGAATTATGTGTGCTTTGTCAAGTTAAGTGTCTCAGAAAGACTGCGCTATTAGTTTGTTTATCCCTATTGTATTTGTGCATGTCAGAACTGGGAACAAGTAGAGAGGATCCACATCTTTGTCACTCTCTGACATTGAAGATGTGAAATTTTATGTTTGCTTTTTCAAATTATATTGCATTATATTTTATTCTATTTGAAACAATGTTGAGTGTGATAATAGTGCATTATCATAAGAGGGGTTTATGTGATTAGAGTGTTGTGTATGCTCTCAACTCACTTGTAGATAAGTGAGCCTGATGTACTTTTTAATGTGATAGAGGATAGAAAATGGGAAATGTAGAAATTTACTGCTATTTTTGGATGTTGCGCTGATAATTCTTGTCCAACGTTTAAACTGTTTTCATTGAAATATACCTATCTCTTGTATTACCTCTATAGTACAATATATTTTTTGATAACATAACCAAAAGAACAATAGTGGCTCATGCCTCAGCAAATTAACGAGTCGTGTGACTTCTAAAGGCCAATCTGGAGTATTGAGATTTCATTTTTATGTCTGAGGTTGCAAGTAGTCTCCCTCTGATATTGCAGATTGACTCAACATTACCCAACGAAGATAACACTGAATCCTGACTAAGGTGCAAGCACTGCCAGAAGATATTAAGGTGAAGAATGATATTAAGTAAAAGTAAAGTATACACCCTGCTTCCCACACACATGCTAGGGAAAAGGGGTGTTTTACAATTCCTAGCACCCCAATCGGAGCACATATCATTCAAAGTGACGCTATGATCTGCTTCCTTGTTTCAAAACTACATCCTGTGACATCAGAAAGACCCCCTAGCAACGGGAAGTTACAGGGCAGTGCGGGAGACTTGTGCATCATGTTTCTCCTGTATGCTACTGCGATTAGATCCATGTAAACTTCATGTTATAGAATGGGAGTTACCAACCTTTTTCTATCAATGCACCAGCAATCTAGTCAAGACCAGGGGGTAAATGTATCATACCCCGGTTTTTTCATCTCGCGGGAGATCGGCGTCTTCGCAGCTAAAATTTAAAGGGGCGATGGCTTGTAAAGGCAAACTTGCCTTTAAGATCTAAGGTTCACGGCGCAGGAAACATATCATGTCTGATATCATTCTAATCCCCTATTTATCCTCAGACGCTTGGTTTAATCGCATAAAGGATCGCACCTTGTGTATGCTAGATATGGATTATAGGGAATAAATGATCTGAATGGTATTATGTGTGTAATACAAATAGACCAGTTTGAACTAGTTTTCGGCGGGAAGATTAGCATTCATCTTCTGGAGAGCTGACCCCCACCTTTGGGGGCCATCGTTTGAACTGGCCAATGACCTGCATTACACTGGACCTTCCTGAAGCCTGAACCTATGGAAACATGCCAAATAATCTGTATTTTTTTCACTGTATCACTCACTGTATATAAGCAGGAGCTCTGGGCCCAACAGACACTCTTCTCAACTACAGACTTCAGGACTGAATGATTGTATGCTGGATCCAGGGCACCAGCGTATGTAATCGGCTGTACTTATGTTATTGAATTGTTACTCTGCTGCTTTTTGCTATTAAATCGCATTGTGCCTTGGAACCACATTTTGAAGTGGACAATCGTCATTGGATAGCGACTAGACATACATAACACCCCCAATTTATACCATGTCTCATAGTTGTGCCCACAGTTCAACTTCAAACATATGTGCTAACTGCTTTCTTATGTGTTACCTAACTCTGGGGCCAGCACACACGTCTTTCGTTCCACAACAGAACCTGGGAACTGCTTCACTAAAGCAGCTGAAGGTGGCCAAAACGTAGTTGCTGCGCACATAAATGAGGAACTCATCAAGTTAAATATAAGAATAAAAAAATTAATTAAATACATTGAAAAAAATAAAAATACATACTTGCCTTTTACAGCCCTATTAGGCCTTCAAGTATAGAGTCGACAGCCCACACTTAGTGTAACTATCGATGGTAGAGCTGATTGACTGGTTTACACAAACTGTGTAAATGTTGCCTATTTTTCCATATATAACAGACCTAAAATAAGCAGATGTTTATGGCAGAGTAAAAAAATAAAACTATTCCCAACTAAACAACCCACCCAAATCTAAAATTTGGTTTGATCATTAAGTAGATAAATAATGGTTTATTTATTTTGTTGAATTCTTCATTGGCAACCTAGAATTAGTTCCCAATGTGATTAGATGTACCGTACATTACTAAAAGGCATTTGTAAGCAGGCAATAATTCTATATATCCATAGTATTATTTTCTGGACAATTCCAGCTGAGATAAGTTAACTCATACCCAGCAAGCTCAACTTTTAATTGACACAATATGGAGTCAAGTAATTATGCTATGGCCTAGTAGGGACAATTGTATCTACCAGCACCAGTAAAGTAGCCTGAGGCTCAAGGTGAATGGGAACATTCACTATTGTGTTTAGGGATGATTACAGGTGTCTGCAATCTTTCCCAGGACAAAAAATAGTGTCCAAATAATCACTACAAAGTATACAAAAAAATCTGTCGCATTATTTATGACCACATGCCATTCAAACTGTATATAATTATACAATGCATTTGTACATTATATTACAGCTCTTTGCCCCTAGTTAGAATTTTACCTTCCATTTTGCATGCAGAATATCCCTCCTGAAATCTGGGGCTTGCCTCTGACATTCTGAAATGAAGTAAAGAATTCAGCTCTCGTTCTCCACAATCTTAAGACAAGCTGAAACCAAATGATAAAAAGGTGCCTGCAGCTTTTTCATTTGTGTACAATTGTAATTACCAGCTACCTGTTTCCAGCAGGTACATTTATTCCTAAAACTATTGGCAAAAAGCTGTGTTAAATAGTTAAACATATTTCTCTGCTTACATCAAGGACAGAGTATTGTGTTTTCTCAATTGTTTGTGGAATTCTAGAACATCAAGATACTTTTGCATTACTCTCCAAATTAACTTAACTGATGTGACCTTGACAAATAAACACATGTTGATGCACTTTCATTGTTACACATAAATATGATAGGGGATAATAGTGCTTTGATTTGAATTTGTCTTTGTCACATTTTATTTCATTTTCTTGTTTTCTGACATTAATCATAAAAACCCCTTGACCTCTGTTTTTTCACTTGTATTTGCTGATTGTTTATTTCACTGCATGGGTTTATCAATGTTCCAGTTTGGAACACAACACAACTTGTACATTATGTAACTTAGAGACCATCTATCTGCTACAAGAACAGTTTTACTAAATGTTTTTCCAAAATGTTATGTGGAAAATGTAAATAATGAGCATAGCAAAGTACTGTGAGAAAGAAATTGCTGTACAAAGATTGGTACAGCGAGAGAGTAAAATACACATAAAATAAGTCTCTGCACTACATTTTGACCAAAATAATAAATATAGATAAAATGTTAAAAAACAAATTTATTAAAGATTTCCCTTATATGGATTTGGGTAACAGACCTAAACACATCAAGTAAAGTACAATTACGAACAGCAAACATATTCAAATCCACACCAGTGGCGGATCCAGGGGGGGGGCGATCGGGGCGATCGCCCCCCCCCCCCCCCTACCAGGGGCTTGCTGCTGACAGCTGCACACTGTGCAGGTCCGTTCAGCAGTGACAGTATGCTGCCCGGCTGCTCTGATTGTGTTTTAAACACAATCAGAGCAGCGGGACAGCACACTTTCACTGCTGAATGGACCTGCACATACTGTGCAGCCGCCGGCAGCCTTAGAACACAGAAAGGGGCGGGGCCTAAATCGCCCCCCCCCTAAAATCGCCCCGGGTAGGGCAAATGTCTGGGTCCGCCCCTGACCCACACTGCTTCTCTTTTTGCACAGGTCCACCTATTCATCCGTCAAGGGCATTTTTATAGTGAATTGTCACGTCCTGGTCTTTAGACACCTGTAAAAATTAATAAACCTGTTCCTACCTGGAAAACTAAAAAAAAAAAACACCTCAAAGTCCTTTTCACTTTAAGACAACTTTTCAGTTTTCTCCTAAAATACTACTCAGATAATCCACATTTAAGTTAATCATGACAGCAAGAACACTTGACTGTATTACATTTCAGATTTACCGTGTAGATGTTATAATAACATGGGTTAAAGTGGTCTTAGAAATGCGCTTTCCTGCAAAAGTACAAATGGATAGTGCAAAATACATCCTATTAAAATTATAGGGATGAGTTGGGTTATCAACGCCTCTGACCAGCTAGAGTATTCCTGTTTTGCCAGGAAAAGACATTGCCCATAAACTGTAAAACAGGGAATATCTCTGTAAATGTGAGCTTTCCACTTAACAAAATTACATAATCCCATCCAACAATATTAAATGTTGTTTAAAACTAGGTGAGAGAGAGATATAGAGAGAGAGGGAGAGGGAGAGAGATTTGGGTGAATTATACATATTTGGTATGAATTTTAATTATTAATTAAATTATAGGCTTAATATAGGCTACATTTTAACAGCAATTTAACATACACCATGAACTTCTCACAGTTCTAAGCTGAGTTGTCCTTCACAAATTCAAAAAAATAATACATCAAGATGATTTAAAAAACAAACAGAACATATATCTCTATATCAGATAATGCAATCCATACTGAAAAAAAACAGTGGTGCATGTAGCCTGAACTTAAGGGGTAACAGTGCCGTAAATCATTAAAAGATCAGTTGCAATATTTTTCTTAAGGAATACTAAATGCTGTCAGAACATTTGATAATAGTCATAAGGACTTTAGCTGTGGTCAGCGTCGGACTGGGGCATGAAGGGCCCACCGGGGAATGCAACACTAGTGGCCCACCAAAGGGGGTGTGGTCAGCCATCATAGAGGCGAGGCCAGACACTAGAGGGGGAGTGGTCAGTCCACGAAGGTCAGCTAGCACCTTAGTGCAGTATATAAAGAATGCAGTGTGTGTATAAAGAATACACAGTCTTGACCTGCCCCTTAGATTGGGCAGAACAGTCACCAAAAATCAGGATTGTCCCACTAGACCAGGATTGGCTAACCTGTGGCACTCCAGGTGTTGTGAAACTACAAGCCCCAGCATGCTTTGCCAATATATAGCAGCTTATTGCTGGAAGGGGATGCTAGGACTTATAGTTTCACAACACCTGGAGTACCACAGGTTAGCCAAGCCTGCACTAGACTCAGATCATTTGACATACTGTCCTACCTGTTCTTGTGACTTTTACCACCTGTGGCTGCTGGTTTCTTTAGTTGCGGCTTGTCTGGATCCTGGAATGTTGAGGGCCCTATTTGGAAAAAATAATGGGTACATTTAGAAACGTCAACCATCCCTGCCAATAAACAGCACCCACATTTAATAATTAGGCCTCTCTCCAGCCTCAAAATTAAAGTAATAGTGCTCACATTTGATGAATAAACCTATTACCCTCCCTCCAAGCAGTCCCAGCAATAAATTATTAGCATTTACGTTTAATACATCCATTTCCCACGACCATTCCTAGCATTAAATAATTAATATTCATATTTAATAGATAGCCCCCCACTCAGCCCCACATTCAATTATAGACCCAAACCAACTCAGCATGAAAGGTCCTATCACCCCCTCCCTATAGTGTTCTCTGTGCAGCCCCCCCTCACTATAGTTTAGCATAGGCAGCCCCCCTATAGTTTAGTATAGATAGGCAGCCCCCCTATGCCACATAGTAGTGCCCCCAAAACAATGTTATGCCACACAGTAGTGCCTAGAAAAATCAATGTTATGCCAGATAGTGCCCCAATGTTATGCCACACAGTAGTGCCCCCAAAACAATGCTATGCCACACGATAGCGCCCACAATGTTACGCCACACAGTATTGCCCCCAATGTTATGCCACGCAAGTGTCCCCGATTCATATTACGCCTGCAATAGTCCTCTCAATTCACACACATTATATATATATATATATATATATATATATATATATATATATATATATATATTGAAAACTGGTGTAGAGGGAGATCCCATATACTTTTTACAATGAGCGCTACCTTAGTACAGTCTGGTAAAATAAAAAGAAGGTGAAGAGGGTGATGCTGTCACTATTCCCAGGGGGTAGAGTGTCCTGACAGTACTCAAAAAAATTGAAATGTACAGGGTTTTATGGGATGGGCGCAAATCAGGGGGGAAGTGGAACACACAAGGATACAAACATACGCACCTATTTGGACTGTAATGTGTCGCTAATACTGGGTGTGTGTAATGATCAACAAAGCTAAATTAATATCAAAACCAATACTAATAACATTGCAATCCAGTGTTATCGAGATAAAAAAAACTGTAATACATAAATGATTTATCCTTTTGATAAAGTCTCGTTGGAGACGAAACGCGTTAAGAAGGTTCTGTACTTGGTGAAAGCTGATGCGAGGAGGTTCCCATATGCCATTTCCAGAGAGACTCTGAGGGGACTGCCGCAAGCGTTTTCTATACAGATAAGCCTGTTTTATTATATCCGATGTACGGGCATTTTATTGCTTTTTATGGATTTAGGCTGTTATTAAACTGGATAATACCCTTTAATAAGCCTGTCTTTATGAACACACTGCATTAACTCTACTGTTTATATGGAGTCCAGTTGTGTATTTTTCTGCTCTTCTCCCTTCAGCGGCGCGGGAACATCCGCTGACAGGGTGAGTGGGCGGGTCACATGATGCAGCTGCGATCGCATGTGAAAGATGACTGGATGTCAGCGACAGCCAGTCATCTGCAGCAGCGGGGACGCCGGAGAGGACTGCGAGAACAACAGGTCTCCAGGTAAGCTCCGCCCACATCCAAAAGGGGGTGTGGCCGTAATGTATCGGGGCCTACCGGTGATTTTACCGGTAGCCCGCTGGGCCAGTCCGACCCTGGCTGTGGTATGTCATTGGAACAGAGCAGTGGACACTGTATAGGACTTATCATATCGTTAACCTCTGTCAGAAGTCTTCCTACATTCAACATGACATAGTACATGCACCTTTCCAGCAGACAATTTAAATTCAGTGACACAGCTATAGTCTAATATACAAGGGAGACAGTGAACATCTAACAGCTTCTGATGCATTTCAATTGCCTTGTGCTCTTGAAATGCATCAGAGAGATGTCAGACATTGTTACATGCCCATTGTCTCTCTTATATCAAACTTTTATCTCTGGATGCTTCAGGAACTCCAAAAACATCTTTACTCTAAAGAGAGGTTCTTGGGGGTTTAAGCTGTTAGAATGAGAGGTTATAGAATGTGAAACTCGACTGAGTGATTAGGGCACCTTTCATATCAGGTGTAGCATTCACAACACAAATCACGAATGAAAGATAATAAGTTAAAATCTTCCAGGATGGAGTTTATTATTATTATTATTATCACAGTCCAGTCAACAAAGCTTAAAGGTCTCTCTAGCACTAATTAAAGAGGTGTCAATGTGGATCACTCAGATTACATTTAAGATGTTCACACATGGACTAAATGACATAATCAGTGTCCAATTTGGCCCAACATGTCAGGCTGCAAAATTGGACAAAATCTGGCTTCACTTAAAGCATTAACAGGGCCTATTATTAAAGCACAGAACAGAAATACCAATAATTTACCAACATGCTCAATAATGATACGAGGGTGAATGGCTTATTATCGGGCATCATTGTCATTTTCAGGTCACGCAAGCTGTGAAGTCAGGACAATTGCCCAATATTGACTGTGATATCACACTGTTTTTGGCAAGTATTACTTCCTCAGAGGATGTGGGATGCTCAGATGTTAAAGAATGGACTGGAAGGCCCTGTCAAACATTACAAAATATAATCTGTTGCAAAATACAATAAAGACAGAAAAACAGAACTTTGAGAACACATTTTTATTAAAAACAAAACATTCGATGTTTGAGACAACACTGAACTGAAAATCAGGTCTGAAGTACAGCTGTCATATGGCTTGCTTATCCTTTACTACCAGTAGTTACTGTCACAAACTTCTGTTTGACAACTTCTAACTTGACTGCACTGATCTAACCAGAAGTCAAGAGTACAAAAAACTGAATTCTGGAGTCAGAACAAAGGATATGAGGATATGCAAAGGAGGAATTCAGATGGATCTAGAACCAAAGGTATAGGCTGTAACCAATAACTAAACTTTAGATCAAATAATAATGATGAGAAAGAATAATTTTGCACATGAACATGCCTAGTCTCCCTCATTGTACGAGGTTGACAACCACAAATGTGTCTTCCTTTCACTTTGAAACAGGAAGAATTGTAAATAGATTTCTAACCCTTTTGTTATCTTTTCATAACATAAAACCCAACCTGAATATAATAGTGGAACGCCCACTCAAATAATTTTTGAGGCATGTATACCAGATTTTTAAATTCAAGGCATTGCTGCCTGAAGAATTCTAAAGGTGAAGTCCACTTTACTAGACATATTCATGTGTATCTCCCCTGAATTGGAGTGAATGCCTAGGTAGTGGTTAATTGAAAACGCTAATCTTATACAATCTGCTAACTTTAATTTAGGGCTAACACAATTACATATAGCCAAATGCTAGCACTTGAGGAAGTTGTGAGTTGTAATTCATATCATGTAGTGTCTTTTGTAGAACAGTGTACAGGTGTGTCCCATAATTTAATTGTACTTGCAGAAAACAATTACACTGCAGTGTGTTGGTTGTCCTTCTAGCAATGATCTTGTCTTTATCAGGACATTCCTCCCCCCAGACTCCCCTCCCACCACAACCTCTCTATCGTTGTTAATAACACCACCATCTCCTCTGTCACCCAACTCCGCTGCCTGGGTGTCACCCTCAACTCCTCTCTCTCTTTTGCCCGCCATGTCCAATCCCTTGCCCAAGCCTGTCGCTTCCAACTGCGCAACATCGCCCGCATCCAACCCTTCCTCTCACAAGACGCCACCAAAATCATCATCCACGCACTCATCATCTCCCGCCTCGACTACTGCAACCTTCTCCTCACTGGCCTCTCCCTCTCTCATCTCGCCCCCCTCCGCTCTGTACTCAATGCGGCTGCTAGACTCATCTTTCTCTCACGCCGCTCCTCCTCTGCCTCCCCTCTCTGCCATGCCTTACACTGGCTCCCCATCGCCTACAGAATCCTCTTCAAACTCCTTACCACCACTTACAAAGCTCTCTCCCAGTCTACTGCATCCTATATCTCTAACCTCCTCACCATTCACACTCCTGCCCAATCCCTGCGCTCCGCTAATGACCGTCGCCTCTCCTCCACTCTAATTACCACTTCCCACTCCAGAATCCAAGACTTCTCCCGAGCTGCCCCCCTGCATTGGAATGACCTCCCTCGCTCCCAATCTGTGCTCCTTCAAACGAGCACTTAAAACTCACCTGTTCCTCAGGCCTATCAACCAACCACTTAACCCCTCATCTACTCTGCTCGCTATTCCCTCTCTCCCCTGGCCCCTTTTTCTCTCTCTTGGCATCACCAGCTCCCTCTCGTGCCTGATTTGTCCACACTCCCTTAGGATGTAAGCTTGTATGAGCAGGGCCCCTCTTCCCTCATGTCTCCATACCTGTTCTTCTGCTCTGCCCTTACTCCATATGTCTGTCCCGGCGTTACTGAATCATTGGTACTTTGTGTTTATTGTTCTGTACTGTTTAACCCTGTATGGTCTACTGTTTGTACTATGTACGGCGCTGCGGAAACCTTGTGGCACCCAACAAATAAGTGATAATAATAATAAAAATAATAATAATAATACTAGTCTTTTGAACTAAGCAGCGCTCAGGGAAATGTCTGGAAATTATAGATTTCCATTAAGGTGATATTAAGGGCTGATCCTTTTTTCTAATTATGAGTTGGATACAGTGCCATATTTAAATTTTGAATAATGTTTATTTAGTTGGAAATAATTATTCAGCTTTTTTGTAAAAATAAAACTTTAGCTTTTTAACAGAACTAGCTGATTTTAATATATGATAGTCAAAATGGTGGGTGCTCAGGTATATGTTTTCAGAACATTAGTGGCCTTGGTCTATGACCTTTTTGTATATCATTATTCAGGATTCAACTAGCTAAATTTGCTTAGTTGAATAAAATCTTTAGTGGACTTGGCAAAGTGTTCAAGTTCAAAAAGCCACAGTTTTATTGTGCAAAATTGAAAAAGTTCCCAATCATACCAATTGAATGGTTCATGGTTGAATGGTTCAAAAGAACATGCAAAACACAAGTGTGTATGTGTCATAAAAGGTGAAAAACATAACTGAACACTGCACTAAGTAAGTTTAAATGAATAAAATATAAAGTTACATGAAGTACTCAATATAGTAACTTACTAACACAGATCTAAGCTATGAAGGCTATGTATTTTGAAAAGTGTATATAGGTTAAATAAAAGCTAAGTTTTTGCATTGCTTTGTCTTCTCCTATTTTGTCACAGTAAATCCACAATTGCACATGATTATACAGTGCTCATTATTCCAAGAATACACTCCCCCCAGGTACTTATTTATTTTTTGACACTTTTGTTGAGTTTTCACACATTATAAGGGATACAGAAAATAAAGAGGGAGGGATATATGGTTAGGGTAAAGAAGTGAATTAGTTACAGTTATTTCCTTTTCCTAAAATACTTCATGGAAGCCTTAACAATGGGTAAGCCTTAGCAAGATACAGGAAAAAAACACAGCCCGGGTAGTATATAATGTAGTTCCTCTTCTTCCCAAGCTGTTCCCAAAAAACATTTTCTTACCGTACAACAAGGTTTGCCATGGCGTATTTTGAGGAAAAGGAATTAACAAGAACTATAATTCTTTCTTCTCTTCTATCCTCAACAATGGGATGTACCAATGCAATAACAATAGGGAGGGCCCCAAGAAAAAAAGAACAGCCTTAAATGCTGCATATTTAATTAAAAATAATAATTAAATAGCTTTGTCTCCCAAACTGGGCATCAGATGATATCTATCCACATCCAGCAGATAAGGTCTGGAGAAGGGGTGAATAGTTGACCACCCTGCTGCTTTGCACAGATCCGTTCTTGAGGCCTGAGCCCTACATGCCTAAAAAGTTGCTACTGCTCTAGGTGAGTAAACCTTCAGAATTTCCGTTCCTCTTATATGCCTGTATAATAACTCCGATAATCCACTTCAAGATGGTCTGTTTGGATGAGGCATACCCTCTCCAAGATCCTGTTGGAATTACAAAAAGTTATTCTGTGTTCCTAAACTCTTTTGTTCTAGACAGATAGAGATTGCTTCACGTCCAATGTGTGTTAATTGCTTTCTTTGTTTTTAGTAAAGATGTTTACTGACCCCTGTCACGAATCAATGTAGAAATACAGCTAAGGAGCCACAAATAAGGTGAAAAACATACAAATTTATTGCTGAAGAGTCTGAACAGATGATGTAATAAAGGTCTTGCAGAAATTACCAGGTATACACAGTTGCAGGTAAACGGGAGGTGTGGAAAGATTCCAGGCAGCAAGTACAGGGAAATGCACAGGAAAGTACCAGGCTCACAGATGAAAACAGGTCAGCAGAATGTATGTTGAGATCCCAATGCAGCATAATCACAAGAGCAAAGCAGGAGGAAGGAACCACAGGGTGTAACATCAATAACCAGCCCTGTGTGCTGGGAGTGACAGGTATATATAAGGGAAATGAGAACACACCCAGGTGCATGGGATAATTGGAGAATGGGTTAACCCCTAATGCAACATGAAAGGCACAATAGCAGCACCTCTGGTAATCAGAGGTACTGCTGCAATAATAATAAGGACGAAAGACAGGAGCTGACAGGCAAAGCAGCATGTAATGCATAAGCTACAGGCAGATCCTGACAGTACCCCCCCAGGTCGGATTCCAGACGCCGATTACCAAAAATGTCTAAATTCATCGGAATCATCGTCCACAATAAGGGGCCTGGCATAAAAGTCCTCGTCCATGGGCGGAAAGGCAAAAGAGACCATGCCAGCTGCCAGTTCAGGCACTGCAGAACCACCTGTCTTCTTACGTCCTCCTCTCTTACGGGACTTCCTTTGAGTTGGGATCTGCGCCAACTGGGAGGAGCACAAAGGTATCTCTTGGCCAGGTGAGATGGGTGGTACTGCTGATAATGTAGAGGCCCCGCAAAATGGCATAGCGGGAGGTGTTGGTGAAAACTTGTTGATCACAGCCTCAACAAATAGTTGTAAGTCAGACAGGATGGGGTGATCAGACTCAATCAAAGGGTTTGCCCATTCCATAGCCTCTCCTCTAAAATTTGTTAACAAAAACAAAACTTGCCTCCTTGGGTCACTGACAAGGCTAGGTACTGAGGGGAAATAAGAAGCACAAAACCTTAGTAGAGCACTAAATTGAGAAAGGTGCCCCTCAAAGGTAGGTGACAGCTCAGACTTGGCATCCTCGGCAATGGATGGTTCAGACTTGGCAGCAGGCCCGGACTGGGCGACAGACTTGGCAGCAGGCTTGACAGGAGACCCGGACTGGGTAGCAGGCTTGGCAGCAGGCTTGACAGGAGACCCGGACTGGGCGACAGGCTTGGCAGCAGGCCCGGACTGGGCGGCAGGCTTGGCAGCAGGCCCGGACTGGGCGGCATGCCCGGACTGGGTGGCAGGCTTAGCAGGGACAGCACTGTGAGAAGCCTCGGCAGACAGCACCAAGTGGTAACTCGGGCTGAACTGCATGGACTGGCAACTCGGGCTGGACCGCATGGACTGGCAATTCGGGCTGGACCGCATGGACTGGCAACTCGGGCTGGACCTCGCAACAGGAGACAGAGCCTGGGACCCCGCAACAGGAGACAGAGGCTGCTGGTGCCTCAGGACAGGCGGCTGGAGCTGGCGCTTCAGGACAGGCGGCTGGAGCTGGCGCCTCAGGACAGGCGGCTGGAGCTGGCGCCTCAGGACAGGCAGCTGGAGCTGGCGCCTCAGGAGAGGCGGCTGGAGCTGGCAGACTGGGTCCCATTTCAGAAAACAGAAATGGTGGAGCATAAACAAATTTGGAATGCAGAGAGGAAGCAACAGGGGATGGATCAGTAGGCTGACGTGGTCTACGGATAGGACAGTCCTGTAAGAAGTGCTCATTGCTGGCACAGTACAGACACAATTTGTTTGTTATTCTGCGCCACCGCTCCTCTTCGGAAAGATGGGGGCGTGGACCACCTGTGAACCGGGAATTACTTAAGCCATAGTGCTTAGTACACGGCAAATTTGTAGGAGCACAATTAAGTGGTGTTGCTTGCACAGATTCCACAGTAGAGAAGGTTTGTGGAAACAAATCACCTGCTTCTGCATTAGGAGAGACAGAGTCTGACAGCCTCCTGAGTGGGTCCATCAGGAAGGTAGAAAATGTAGCCAGCTGGGAGCGTAGCAGGACTATATCCATCTGTAAAGTCTGTAGTTGTGGCAATTCAAAGGCTGATAACGCAGACATTTTCCAAAAATAAATATGAAAATGAATTGCAGAACAATAAATAAAAAAAACTTTTACCTGACTCCTAAGCTGTTTTGGGGCTGGTTATACTGTCACAAATCAATGTAGAAATACAGCTAAGGAGCCATGAATAAGGTGAAAAACATACAAGTCTATTGCTGAAGAGTCTGAACAGATGATGTAATAAAGGTCTTGCAGAAATTACCAGGTATACACAGTTGCAGGTAAACGGGAGGCGTGGAAAGATTCCAGGCAGCAAGTACAGGGAAATGCATGGGAAAGTACCAGGTTCACAGATGAAAACAGGTCAGCAGAATGTATGTTGGGATCTCAATGCAGCATAATCACAAGAGCAAAGCAGGAGGAAGGAACCACAGGGTGTAACATCAATAACCAGCCCTGTGTGCTGGGAGTGACAGGTATATATAAGGGAAATGAGAACACACCAAGGTGCATGGGATAATTGGAGAATGGGTTACACAATAGCAGCACCTCTGGTAATCAGAGGTACTGCTGCAATAATAATAATAATAAGGACAAAAGACAGGAGCTGCCAGGCAAAGCAGCATGTAATGCATAAGCTACAGGCAGATCCCGACACCCCCGTAATCTGGAATAACTTCGTGTTTTGGGTTTGGTTTTGGCAAAACCGCCCTTGCGTATTTTGGATCCCTATTTTTTTAAAATCCCTATTTTTGTTTGCTAAAATCACATCATTTTGCTTTTCTCTCCCCCTACATTATTATTAACCTAAATAACACTAATTGCAAGTCATTTGCAGTAAATTTGACCACTTCACAGGTCACAATATTATTTTAATACACTTTTAAACAAAGAATGCAGCGACATAGCTGGATGATAAGCAACAGACCAATGACACAAACACACGGCAGTTCATAGCACATCTAGGAAACAATGTCCCAGAGCAGTGGCAGAAAAGTAAAGTGGTGCAGCATGGAATTGTTCTTTCCCACCCACCCTTATGTAAGATATTGAAAAGGACATGTACAGTTTAACAAAACAAGCACTCCAGCGACAAGGTCCTGAAGTGCTTGGTTTGTTTGGGCACCCACAAAACAAGCTAACAATGGGCTTAAGGCACCTAAGCGAACAGTGCTGTTAATTAACTCTACCGTGGCAAGTCATGCACCAGTGGAAACAGTTCTTGCCAGTGATAAGAAGAAGGCCATTGTTATGCCTGGCCATAAAACCAAAAAATCCACCTCTTATGTGTGGAATTATTTTTACACAGATTTTTACACAGATCCTGACAACAGTTGTCTAGCCATTTGTAGCATTGTAAAGCCACAGTCAGTAGAGGTAGGGACCTTAACCATCTAGGAACCTCATCCATGTTACACCATTTGAAGCGAGTTCATTGAAAGCTTTTGTGAAAATCAAAAACTTATGCTAAAAAATAACAAGCAGTTCAGCATCAGATACCTCCCTTCTCTCAGCTAGATCCCAGCACCTGCAATCTACACCCTCCAACACCTTCATCATCAATATCCTCACAAGCGATCGGAGTTAGCCCTGCATCCAAGTTTCTAAAGCGAGATAACTCCTCCCCTATCCAGGATTACTCAAAAGAATCATTGAGCGTTAGGCCCACTGCTGCTGCTCCTGCGGGTTCTTCAATCTAGAAGCAGACCAAGAAGACTACTAGTACAACAACTGACTGTTAAACAATCATTTGCAAGAGGAAGCAAGTATCGAAGCTCTCACCAAGTCGCAAAGCGGATCACAGACACCATGGTGACTATGCTAGTATTAGATCTGCGTCCAATATCCACTATTAATGCAGCTGGTTTTAGACAGTTACTTGAGGTCTTCTGTCCCCGTTACCAAATTCCATCACGACACCATTTTACTAAAAAAGTTATTCTTCACCTCTACCAGAGGGTTCGTAAAAATATAATTATTGGGCTACAAAATGCCATTCTACCCACTGTACACTTAACCAAAGATATGTGGACAAGCGGAACTGGGCAAACGAAAGATTATGATTGTGACAGCCCACTGGGTTGGTGATTCACCTTCACCAGCAGCAGCATGTACCCAAGAACGTCAAAATTTTACAGAGGCAGGCAACTCTGTGTATCATCTGCTCCACTAACAGGCATATTATTATTATTGTAGATTTGTAAGGCACCAGTGCTCCACAGCGACGTACAGTAGGGAAGACAAAGACATACATAAAACAGGACATACGTTAAACAGGGTATGAAGGACCCTGCTCATTAAAGAGCTAACTTTCTAAAGGGAAGAGAGCACAGTGGAAACTAGAGGAGCGAGTGTGGCTCAGAGTGGAGATTGGGATAGTTGTGAGGGTGCATTAGTGTGAATAGTGTTAACAAGGATAAGGTCACCTTTAAAAAAGAGATGGGTTTTCAAAGAACATCTAAATATGTGAAAGCTGTGGGAAAGTCTGAGCATGGTAGGGAATTCCATGAATGGGGAGCAGCATGGGAGAAGTCTTGAAGGCGAGAGTGAGAGGTGTTTATCAGAGATGAGACAATGGCAGGTCAGAGGTAATACCGCTGACAACCTGTTTGAAAAAATAAGGAATGTCATTGCAACATGGCTTATCCTGCTTGGACTCTCCTGGGGATATGTCATTTCTGATAACGCCACCAATATTGTTACAGGGAATTCCATCACATTCCCTGTTTTGCTCACACAATAAACTTGGTGGTACAGAACTTTTTCAAAAATTACAATGAGATGCTGGAGATGCTGTCTGTGTCCAGAAATATTTAGGGTCATTTGCGGGATTCTGCAACAGCATGTAGGAGAATCCAGCAGCTGGAAGAATAGAATTTAGGGGGAATGTACTTTAGTCCAGCGCAGTGGAGAATACTTTCTGTGATGTGCAAGGTGCTGAAACCACTAGAAGTAATCACCTGTGAAGAGAGTGCAGACACTGTTAGCTTGAGTCAAATGGTTCCCCTAATTAGACTTTTTGAAAAACAGCAAGAGAAATTGAAGGAGGAAATGAAACAAAGCAATTCCGCTAATTATGTTGAACTTGTAGATTAAGTACATTATTTGCTTCGCTAGGATCTAAGAGTAATCATCATCCTGAAATCGGATCATTACATTTTGGCAACTGTGCTTGATCCTAGGTATAAGAGCTATGTCTTCTCTTTCTTTCCAACTGACCCAGATCTCAACAGATGCAATGAGCTCCTGGTCAGCAAGCTGAAAGCTCAAATGATACATGACACAGTGACGTCTCCTCCTTCAGTTTCTCTGGAAATTGCGGCTAAGAAAAAAACTTAGCTTTCCCAAATCACCCAGTGATGATGCAGATGAGTCAGCGCAACATCATGACATTTGGCCTGGTCTAACAGAAATGCCCAAAAATTGTGGCAGCTCTTCCATAAAATGAACTACAAATTCCATGAGGAAGGCCATTACATCACAGTACACAGACTTCTGTGATGATGGATTCCAGTGGGGATGAATTAGTATTTTTTAAGAATGATATACACACTAATGAGGGTGAATATGATCAGTGTAGATTGCAGGTGCTGAGATCTAGCTGAGAGAAGGGAGCTAGCCGGTGCTGGTATACTTGGTAATTTTTGGGATAGAATAGCATGTTGGCAATTTTAGGTTTTTCTCCAGTAAACTTTCACCTTTAATAGAGAGGTGTTTTTTTCTTTAAAAAGGTACAAGCTTTTTATTTACATTTTGGTTTCTATGACTTAAAACCACTATGTACTTGAACATAGGCTTTAGCACATGAGGTAGAGGGATTAGTTTAATCATGACTGAGACTGCAGAGTGACAAGGACACTGTCACCTCTCCTGTTTCTGTATGAGCTATGGCACAGTAAAATGTGACTGGAGACTTTTAATAACACTGCCAGCCCTATTATTTAAATTTCTGTTTCAGAAATAAACACTGTCACTGCTGGGTGAGCTATGGCACAGTACAGTGTAACTGCAGATTTTGATGAACACTGCCAACCCTATCATTTCTATTTCAACAATGACAATTAGCAATGGAGTTCTTCTCTTTGTGTGCTACCTATAAAACACAGTACAATGTGACTGCAGATTTAGAAGACTAAGCCTGCCATTCCCATTATTTCTATTTCAGCAATGACAATTAGCAGTGGAGCAATGGAGCTCTGCTCTTTCTGTGTTACCTATATAACACAGTACAATGTGTCTGCAGATTTAGAAGACCAAGCCTGAAAGCCCTATTATTTTGATTTCAGCAATGACAATTGGCAATGGAGCTCTTCTGAATGCCACTGGAGACTTTGAAGAACACTGCTACCCCTCCTCTTTCTTTTCTACCTATGACGCAGCCCAACTGCACTAGAGACTGCCAAGAACTGTGCTACTCCTTCTGTGTCCCTCTGTGAAATGGTGCTGGATCGCCGTGGAGGGCGGTATTTATAGAATCCAAAACTCGCAAGATCCAACGACATAACAATGACGTTTTGTCTCGTTTTCAATTCCGAGGGCGCGCGAAAGTACCGAGCCTAGCGGATCTGCTAAGTTTGGGTGTGTTCAGTTCCCGGGGAACCGAGTCTGAGCATCTCTAGTTATTTGCTGGCTGTGAACAGAAGGATGGAAATGCAAACTTTTTGTACATGCTGTCTGTGCCTATTTTAGTTTCCCCTTAAAAAGCCTGTACCCTTGCAAGATGGATTAATGAGGCCATCATATTTCAGATGGTAAAACAATGATCAGTTCTTCTCAGTTTCTTTGGTATTTGCAGGTATATGGAAATTACATACATTAGAAGTGGTGAGAGCAGATGCTTCGTTTCATTCTCCGCTTGTGAGCAAAACTTTGGTAATGCAATTTCCCAATTTATATGAATTTCAGAAACAACTTTAAGTCAAATACTTGATTTATTATTATTACTTTATCTGGAAAAATATTCAGAAATGGTTGTTTGCACCATAATGCTTGCATTTCTCCTAGTTATCTAATGTAAGTAATTACCACCAGGAAAATTACTTTAAGAGTAAGTTTCTTGCATAGGGACTTGTTATTAATGAGTCCAGTTTGAGATTAAGATCCCATGGAGTTATAAATGATCTAACTTATGGACAAATTCTCTTTGTCACGACTTGCATTCTGCAGCTATTGTCTGCAGTGACTTTATTGGATTTGTTATGTATTCTACTTGTAGTACCACTGCCCACCAAAGGGGCCACTGTGCTACTTTGATTATTTTCCTTGATCACTGAGAGTTGTATCACCTGCATGAGGCCTATACAAACCTGCCTGCTTCAAACAGTCTGGGCCAGATCATCAGGTCACTCCTGTGAGCATTTCCATGTGCTTTGTTCCTGTGAGCATTTCCATGTGCTTTGTTCCTGTCCGCATTACAAAGTTGTCAGCTCCTGTCTGCATTACCAAGTTGTCAGCTCCTGTCTGCATTACCAAGTTGTCAGCTCCTGTCTGCATCACCAAGTTGTCAGCTCCTGTCTGCATCACCAAGTTGTCAGCTCCTGTCTGCATCACCAAGTTGTCAGCTCCTGTCTGCATCACCAAGTTCTGTGAGTTCAGGTCTCTCATCAGGACTGGACTCCCTTTGTGAGACTTACCCGTGGTTGCAGTGCACCGCTATTCCAAGATCTGCTATTGTTGCTCTCTCTACACCTGCTGCGCTGAATACCATCTAACGGATCTGTTAAGTCTTCTATATTGTTGTTCCCATTGAACTGTTGCTCTGTCTTTTCATTTCTGTATATCTGTGCCACAATCCGTGGTGGACTGTTATTTGTGTTTCTTAATAAAGCCGCTTTAACCACTTACGCTCTCTCCGTGGTCATACCTGGGAAATCCTGACACTCTTGTTGGATTGGGAGGAACCTATTACTAAGTTTTCAAATGCTGATCTAGAATCTAAAAAGATGCTTAATGCCGAGACTTGGGGCCTGATTCATTAAGCATCTTAAATACTGACTGTTTTTTCATGTAGCACACAAATATCAACTTTACATTTCAGTGTTCAAATAAGCCATCAAGTATTAGAAAACTAGTTTGCACCCCTTGCATTGTAACATGGTTTTGTCCAGGAGACTGAAATAAGATACCTCTTCATTTAAGATCCTTAATGAATCAGGCCCCTGATCTTTCAGAGTCTTAAGAACCAAACCCTTGTATAGCCCTTCCTGTAGAAAATCTAAAACTTGAAGGATTCTTGGTGCCATTGGACTAATTGGGTGATGTTTGAACCAGCAGATTAACATTTTCCAAATTCTACAAAACAATTATTGAAGAATTTTGTTTCCTAGCTTGTAAATAAGATTTCAATTACTTGACAAGAGACTTCTTTGCTCCTGAGAAATGTCCACTCAATTTCCACCCCCATCAAGGAGAACATACATAGATTCGGATACAACACTGGTCCCTGGTACAGGAGATCTGGCAGTAATGGTAGAGGTTATGGTGGCTCAAGACGCATTTCAAGGCTATGGCAAACCATGGTGGCTGGAGAAAAACTGACTCTGCTTGGCATTCTGACCTGTTGCCATTAATTCTATTTGCAGAAGGCCAAATCTTTAACCATAGCTGAAACACTTCTTCATTCAGAGCCCTTTCACCAAGGTAAATATAGTAGCACCCGAGATAATTTGCCACTATGTTGTTCGTGCCGGCTCCGTGAAGGGATGCAAGAGAACTTATGTGGTTCTCTGCCCAGGCCATAATTCGTGTTAGCTCTTTCATAATAATCGTAATTTTGGTACCTCCCTGTTTATTTATGAATGCAACTAATGATTATCCAAGAACACCTTGAAATGCATATGATGCAAGAGCAGTTGAAAAAGTATAATTGCATTCCAAACTGCTCATTTTTTAAAGGCATTTATATGAAAGGTTTTGCTTAGTTGATTCCAAGTACTTTGTACAATTTGTGAGATCAGACGTGTTCCCCAAAGCCCTTGGTGTTGGAATCTGATGTCAGAATAAGTTATTCTGCTTTTGTGTGTAGAGCTAGAGAGATAGAACTATAGCAAAATACAGTTCACCCCCAAAGGTAGGTGGAGAACCAAAACAGGATGCCTTGGTCGTAAGACATGGTAATTAAGCAGCTAGAAGCGTCAATGTGTTTAAGCATGCCATATAAAGTGGGTGGTGGAAAGAAACCAGCTGTCTTGTAAATGGATTTATGTAAAATGGAAAATGTCAAATATGATTTTCTCTCCGTTGCCATCGCATCAAATAATTTTTCTTTCTGTTGATGGACTACCTGTGACTCTGTAGAACATCCATTAGTGTCCGTTTTTCTTTGAGATATTGCACTTGAATGTGAATCTCCTTTCATCAAAATATCACCAGGTAGTTCCAGACCATGATTACTACTATGAACACTTTGGTGAATGTTCTTGGGGATGTTGAAATAAAGAACACAAAAATATTAGAAACCGCCGATGTTGGAATGCTACTGAAATATGAAAGTAGAGATGCAGACCAATGGATGTTAGAAAATGCCTTACCTTTATAATGGAATTCACTGTTTCCATACAAAAGTCTTTATTTGGATAAATTTGTGGTTAAATCCAGTACTGTCCTGAAGTCTCCTGTTTTTGTACCAGAAAAAGTTTGGAACAAAAGCCTGATCCTCTGATTGACAGCAAATAGTGAAATCCTTGTTTTCCAAGAAGTGTTTGTAGAATGTTTCTAAAAGCTTATTTATACACTCTAGAGACCTTTATAAAAACATTCCTTCTTGGAATCTCTCAGAATTCTGTTCAATAACCTGTGGCTATAATATCCCTTATGCTGGGTACACACGACACTGTTTTCGTCCAATAATCGGCTCAATCAGCCGAAACACGACCACTCGTTCAAAAGTCGGGTCAGTGTGTACAGTGACAGAATAAACCAGTGTTCAAGCAACATTTTTATTGCAAGAAAAAGGTACAAAAATTTTAACACACACAGCTGTCAGAAAGATCCGCATGAGAAGCGAGCGCGCCCATACCAATCAGAGAGCTGAATACTGCAGAGTATTATTTTAAGTATTTAGTATTTTTAAAGGTGCTACTGGTTTGTGGCAGAACAGGTCTTGATGTCGCTTGGGTTTCTATTCTCTTTGATTTCTTTATCTACGAAACAAGGAAATAAAAAATGTTTACCATTTAACTTATATATCTGTAATTTATATTCAACGACATACTCTCATTTTCTCACCTTTCACACTGCTCGAGATCAGTTTATATTTATATTTTGGTCCCTGTGGCGAAATTGCAATAGCGGGCTTAACCTCTGTACACTCTGGAAAACAGGCGCCATTTTGGTTATTATAATGGTACAGGTATGTGCCCAAAGCATTTACATGTCCACACATGTACACTGAAATACCTTCGTGTAGAACTTCTTTAGTATATTTTGCTTGTTCAATTTTTCCTTGTTTGCTAACAGGTGTAACATTAGTGGTATCAGTTGTATGTAAACAGGCCTTCTCACCGTTAATTCTTCGTTCTGACACAAAAAATTAGGTTATAAATTAGCCTTTTACATTGCTTTATGTGACACTACATCTACACTATAGGTACACTAAAAACTGCTACTGACCTTTTTTAATGTCGTTGTCATCCTGGTCCAGTACTTTGACCATCATCTCCACCTCTTTTGGGCTCATTGGATTTGCTCTTTCCTCTTCTCGAGTATCTCCATTCCCCACCTTAACTTTTCCAACATTTTATGGCCCTTCCAGCACCATCTCTGACTCTATCTCCATCTGTCTCTATAGCTGCAACCCCCACTGACATCTTCTCCTCACCCGCAACCCCCACTGTCACTTTCTCACTCGCCATCTTCTGACGCTCCTCTGCGCCAAACAGGTTCCTCTGTCATTTTATACACTCAGACATGGGCGTTTGTTTCTGCTGTGGACCAATCAGCGATGATGCACGCCGAGAATGGAGCATTCCATTACATACGAAGGGGTTTTATTATTAGGGAATATTCATTGCATTCCACTTTAGCAGTTAAATGTTTTTCTAAACTTCTATTTTATAGAAATGAAGGGAGTTAACTATAGCTAAAGCTCTGCCACTTTATGCTAATGTCTTCGGTATCTCGTACATTTCCCGCAAATGTCGCTGCAGTGTGTACGAAATTTAAATCATTGTTCATGACAACATGGCTGTAAAAACTCGCTAAAGGGACGTCCGCTCTTCCGTTTATCGTCCAAAACAAGGCTAGTGTGTATGCAGTCCATGGACCGATCGGTCGCATGTAAAATCGCTCGGCATAAAAAGTTGGTCGAAATTTCTGTAGTGTGTACCCAGCCTTACCCACAGATCTTGGGCAGTTAGTATCAAAATCTGTAAATACTTTGATATTCTGCCTCCTACCACAGACTCTGGGGTTTAGATTTAGTAAACTGCGGATTTGAAAAAGTGGAGATGTTACCTTTAGCAACCAATCAGTTTCTAACGGTCATTTATTTAGTACATCCTGCAAAATGACAGCTAAAATCTGGTTGCTATAGGTAACATCTTCAATTTTTTAAACCCGCAGTTTAGTAACTATACCCCTGGGAGTTGAATTCCTGGGTGATTAACTGGCCTAAATCTTCCCTCTCTGCCTGTGGAACCACAAAAGTACTGACTAGGCACATTAGTTGCAAATTGTCAGAAGTACTGCTTATCGGGATGATATCGTAAATACTTTTTCTCAAAACTATTGGCGAGCTGACAATGGTCTCTTCGTATCTTCTGGTAAATGGTGTGTCCTTCCTCCGGTTACTTTCTGGATTATGGAATCCAGTTTTTTTCCAAACAATAAGGAACCTTGATATATATATATATAAAAAAAAAAAAAAGCATGGCCAATCTATATTTTGAATAAGGATTTGCTAACCAAGGCATTAGCCAAATTGATCTCCTAGCTATCACAGTTGAAGCTAAAAGTTTTCGCCGATAACCTAACTATATTAAGGTAAGCTTCCTATTCTCTATTACCGTAATCTTGTACTAATTATATATATATATATATATATATATATATATATATTTTGGCAAAGAGGGATATTTCCCACAGTTCCCCTATACGGGAACAGGTAGGAACACAGTTAGTCTGCAGCAGCAGGCTGCAGCCAGGGTTAAGTTTTCCGTAGGTTCCTCTTTTAGCACATACACACACAGGTGTTCCACATGGGTGTAATTGGTTTGCTTTGCTGTGATTTGTTGTAGTGCTGGGGTGGAGGATAAAAGCACTGTCTGTATGTGTGGGTGGGACCACCGATGCCGGCAAGTGGCCGGCTTGCAGACAGAGAAGTTATGCGTAGCCAGACGTAGATGGTGGGGATTTTTGTGTCACTGTTTCTGGATGACTGCTGTACCATTGCTGGAAGTGTTTTACCATCCTGACAACTGCTAATAAACAGTTAAATGGTACAGGATACCTGTGTCAGATTCCTGTGAATACTGTACTTTCTCACAATTATATTTTATTATATATATATATATATATATATATATATATATGGTAGAAAGAACAAACAAGATATCTACAGATGGCGCTTACCCAATATATGGAAGATAACACAAGTACAAAATTGCATGTGCGTGTATAAGGCAATAAATAAATAAATAGATGAATATATAATAGTAAAAGCAACACCTCCACAATGTGCGTGTGGCAGCCAACCTTAAAACCGGATGGTTAGTCCGATAACATAGTAGGATATAAATGGTAAAGGGCGGCGCCTTCAGGTGTATACAATGTATATAAACATATAAGCACAAATGTACACAGAAATAGTCCAGAGTAGTTAGAACAGGACGGTGTCTGTATCTGCACCGCAGGTGATTGAAAATCACTGTAGTACAGGATAAATATATTCAAAAGTTGATCGTGCAGAATAAGTAGAAGTGGTGTGCGTACCAGATATATAAAATCAAACCGCTTATCTGTATAGTAGCTCCTTAGAAATCCCGGAGTATGATCTGCAACCAATTCTCCTTAATGATGGATAAAATGTATGTTCTAAAACAACCGCGACACCAAACTTATCCGCTCATCTTTACGGGATTTGTTAAAACTTCTTTCATGTACTCTGCAACTGTAATAGGCCCCGTTGATTTTATTTTCATAGTAAGGTGTTTGAGCAATGGGTTGCAGTCTAGTGGTTGTTCAATTTTGCTACTTTGGTATCTGCCAACATGACTTGCAGCAAATGCCGAACACATAGAAATCACACCTCTTCCACCTTTTTGTAACGTTATCAGTCCGCTTATACTGCCTATAAGCGGACTGATAACGTTACAAAAAGGTGGAAGAGGTGTGATTTCTATGTGTTCGGCATTTGCTGCAAGTCATGTTGGCAGATACCAAAGTAGCAAAATTAAACAACCACTAGACTGCAACCCATTGCTCAAACGCCTTACTATGAAAATAAAATCAACGGGGCCTATTACAGTTGCAGAGTACATGAAAGAAGTTTTAACAAATCCCGTAAAGATGAGCGGATAAGTTTGGTGTCGCGGTTGTTTTAGAACATACATTTTATCCATCGTTAAGGAGAATTGGTTGCAGATCATACTCCGGGATTTCTAAGGAGCTACTATACAGATAAGCGGTTTGATTTTATATATCTGGTACGCACACCACTTCTACTTATTCTGCACGATCAACTTTTGAATATATTTATCCTGTACTACAGTGATTTTCAGTCACCTGCGGTGCAGATACAGACACCGTCCTGTTCTAACTACTCTGGACTATTTCTGTGTACATTTGTGCTTATATGTTTATATACATTGTATACACCTGAAGGCACCGCCCTTTACCATTTATATCCTAATATATATATATATATATACACACATACACTTGCCTCCATTCAAAGCCTAAGTGCACTGAAAACAGAGGTAACTGCTACACCAGATTTATCTGCAGTTCAATTACTTTTCCATCTTCCTATCCATGGAGTCTGTTAAGCGTTGTCCATCCTCTAGTGGCAGGGTAGTTTTTTTTGCATAGAGATTGGCTACTATTGCATTAACTTTAAGAATAAAATCATTCCAAGGCTCTTCGAGCCCGATTTATTAAGGAGAGTTAAGCAAGAATTTGGGTAAGTTTTCTGGACAAAACCATTTTGCTATGCAAGGGGTGCAAATTAGGTTATTATTTTGCACATAAGGAAAATACTGGCTGTTTTTTCATATAGCACACAAATACTTGATAGTTTATTTGTACATTGAAATTGATCTAGGAAAAAACCACAGTATTTTCCTTATGTGTAAAATTATAAACTAATATGTACCCCTTGCATTGTAACATGGCTTTGTTCAGGAAAAAAAATAAGTAAAAAAAAAAAATGAGTACTTTCCTTAATGAATCAGGCCCTTCGAGTTTAACTATTTTTAATAAGGCTCTTAATAACCTTATGTACAAAAAAACATTGTGTTTGTACATACACTTTCCTTAGAGAATACATTCTGTAATGTAGCCATAGTTGGTAAATCTTGAATTCCCACTTTTTTGCTTAAATGAACTGGATTCTTCCATAATTTACTTCTCCTCTCTGTCTGCAAACCAATCTTCTTCTTCCACAGATTCCTCCTATTCATATGCAGAGGTTCCAGGAAAATCATGTCTGGGGTCCTATGTAGTTTCAATTTTAACATTTTTGGTGAATATATTAGTCCTCTTTAGTAACAAAACTTTTTTTATTCAATGTAAAAGTTCTGAAATGCTCATGTGGCTGTTCTGTCTCCTTAATAATTTGATGTGTACAATCTACACATAAAAAGATTCTAGATAGTCAGCAGGTAAATCTTCTGAAAGCTCTAACGCCCGACGACTTATATGATGAGATTTGCAGAGCTCGTTTTTCCAAACAGGTTCCATAAGGGTACTAAAAAGGGAGATGCAGCTTTTTGGTGCAGGCTACGGATCCATTTTGTGTAACAGTGCTTGTTTCAATCACCACAATTTGAATTTGGTGCCTTGAACTCCAGTGTACTACCCGGAAGCCTATGTTCTGCACCTCTTATGACATACAAAGCGCACCCCCCTATGCTTCCAAAGCTGGAAGAAAATGCCCTTGCACTCCCCTATCAAACATGTAAGCACAGCAGTCCAGGGAAGCTACCCCCTGCCCTGGTTAGAAACTTGCCTTTGTCCCAGGGACTTCTGGACTCCATCCTGGGTAAGCATGCAAGTCCCATGTATGTTCAAAAGAAAAATACAAAACAATTAAACACTACACTTACATCCACTCAGCTGGGCAAGGCAGAGGGAAAATAAACAGAGTAAAAAGGGGAGTCTCATTATATAGCCCCATTTGTTTTATTTTCCTATGCGCATCTGAGTAGGAAGTTAACCCACTAGTTATGGCTGCCAGGGAGTCCCAATAGGAAATATATAGTTTCTTAAAACAATTTTCCATCTTTCTATCCATAAAATCTCTCTAAAAAAAAAAAGTGGTCTTAGCTGGCAGACTGGCTATTGTTGTATCTACTTTCAGAATGGAGTTCCAGTTTAAGGCTTGTTCATCCTTAAAAGTGTACATGCGTTCTACTCTTTTAAGGTTAGACTGGCAAATAATCCCATTCCTTATGAACCGAGTCCTTCACAACCTGGTGCACAGGAAAAACAATGGTCCTCAGACGGAATCTTGAACTTCATATACAAAAGTGGAAGGAACATACACACAACATTTTTTTCCCCCAGCACACTGCTATAGCCAGCAAAAGATCTGCCATTTCTACTGTAGATAAAAATGCAAAAGTCTTTGTTGCACACATTTGCAAATGTATGTTTAAGCCATCCTGCCACGCCAAGGCGCTTTTGCTAATAGGATGGTCCTACTCTAAACAATGAGAGTCCCATATATTTGGGCCATACATATGTGTTTTTAAATTGAGAGCCAACTTACCAAAGAGGTACCCCAGAAGCCTCCAAACAGCAATTCAGTGCCAGTACCCCCTCTCAGCTACTGACACCAACATGCCTCTCAGACAAATACAAAAGTGGAAGCTGCTCAAATCAATTTATAGGCTATAACAGGTGCTTGAAAGGGTGGGGTTATCCTGCAAGGAACATACACACAACATTTTGGGGGAAAAAAATGTTGTGTGTATGTTCCTTGCAGGATAACCCCACCCTTTCAAGCACCTGTTATGGCCTATAAATTGATTTGAGCAGCTTCCACTTTTGTATTTGTCTGAGAGGCATGTTGGTGTCAGTAGCTGAGAGGGGGTACTGGCACTGAATTGCTGTTTGGAGGCTTCTGGGGTACCTCTTTGGTAAGTTGGCTCTCAATTTAAAAACACATATGTATGGCCCAAATATATGGGACTCTCATTGTTTAGAGTAGGACCATCCTATTAGCAAAAGCGCCTTGGCGTGGCAGGATGGCTTAAACATACATTTGCAAATGTGTGCAACAAAGACTTTTGCATTTTTATCTACAGTAGAAATGGCAGATCTGTTGCTGGCTATAGCAGTGTGCTGGGGGAAAAAAATGTTGTGTGTATGTTCCTTGCAGGATAACCCCACCCTTTCAAGCACCTGTTATGGCCTATAAATTGATTTGAGCAGCTTCCACTTTTGTATTTGTCTGAGAGGCATGTTGGTGTCAGTAGCTGAGAGGGGGTACTGGCACTGAATTGCTGTTTGGAGGCTTCTGGGGTACCTCTTTGGTAAGTTGGCTCTCAATTTAAAAACACATCTTTATGGCCCAAATATATGGGACTCTCATTGTTTAGAGTAGGACCATCCTATTAGCAAAAGCGCCTTGGCGTGGCAGGATGGCTTAAACATACATTTGCAAATGTGTGCAACAAAGACTTTTGCATTTTTATCTACAGTAGAAATGGCAGATCTGTTGCTGGCTATAGCAGTGTGCTGGGGGGAAAAAATGTTGTGTGTATGTTCCTTGCAGGAATCTTGAACTTCAGCAGAAGTTGATGCTTCATTCATCCTCATGGATTTATATGTGATTAAGAAACATACCTACATTATCCAGACTAATTAGTCTAGGGTCCTCTTTAATTTCTACAGATTCATTACTACAAGACCCATCCAAGTCCTCCAAAGAATCCAATTTGGAGTGACGGAGCCAATCATCTAAGTCCATACTTGTTTGTCTTAATCCCCTGCATTGCATGTAATTCTTCTTTAGTCAGAAATTATTTGATCATTTAAGATGTTCTTTAAACTGTTCAGAGGGCTGGGAATTGTTTCCTAGAGGCTGGATATTGCATGTTGCACAAAAGACCCATTCATGATACACAGCTGAAGGTTTGTCACTGGCTCCAGCCACCTGATGCTGGGCTTTACTGTCATTCTTACGTGCTGTTTGGGTGGTGAACTCCATATTTCTGACAACACATGTCCGGACAGCTCTACATATCACAATAAGAAACTTTTCTCTTGGTGTCCAGCCTTCTAGGAGACATTAACGGAAGCCAGCAGGGTTTTCCAGGGATGCAGAGAACAGCACTATATTCGTCTTTAAGAGCCCTTTACTCTACCTGGTCTTTGCTCAATGTTTTTTTTTTTTTTTTTAAGTACGTTTTATTAATAGTAACATCGTATCTTTAACATAATTACAAAATTCTCAAAAGGTACATTAACAAGTACTTGTACATATATAGATAGACACAATGTACAGTTTTTTTCTCATCATGCTTTTACAGTGTAGATTTGACTGCGTGTTGATCTTGTACCGTGAAGATGTTATTTATTTTTTTTATTTTTTTTTAAAGCAAAACAGAAAGAAAAAAATAATAAAGTGAAGAGAAGGGGGGTGAGTAAGAATGATGGGCAGGAAAGGGGGGGGAAGAATTAGAGGGGTTAGGGGTAAGGAATTCACGCCTTTAACAAGAAGAAGTCAGATCCATTAATTTCAATAAGGGATTGGTCTTACTAGAATTGAAGCAGGGGTTGATTATGGTGTGAGGCCCATGGAGACCAGACTTTATGGAAAGACACGGAGGAGCCCCTCAGCACACTAGTGATGTGCTCCATTTGGTAAATATGCCAAACCCGACCACAGACCATTTGGAGAGTAGGGGGTGTGGGACTTCTCCAAGAAGCAGCTATCTGGCAAGTAGCCGCGCTGATTATGTGTCGGAGGAGCTTATGTGCATGTGTAGGGATGTCCGGGAGAGGCAAGGGTAATAGTACATGCTTAGGGTCGGAGGGTATGGGAGTGTCGAGGACCGCTGTAGCTAGTGTAAGAACCGCTGTCCAGTACGAGCGTATTCTGGGACAGTCCCACCAAATATGCATAAAGGTGCCAACATGGCCACAATTTCTCCAACATGTGGGGTTCGTTTGTGGATATATAACATGGAGCCTAGCAGGTACATAGTACCATCTATGGAGCAGTTTATGGGCATTTTCTTTGATACGGACATTTATGGAACAACGCGCTGTCCATTCATAAATGTCCGACCATTCTTCTGGATCTAGGGACGTTCCCAGGTCCGCTTCCCACTGTGCTTGGAATCGGTCCTTGATCTCTGTGGAGGTGGGGAGTAATGCGTTGTATAGCGTTGAAATGAGACCTTTTGAGGATGCTCCAGAGAGGCACAGATTCTCAAATGTCGTGGGAGGCCTAGAAGATAACTGAGTCTTGATCTTTTGGTGATAGTGTCTAATCTGTAAGTATTGGTGGAACTGTCCCATCACAAGCCCGCACCGGCTCGCTAAGTCTGAGAACTGAGGGAATGTTTGTGTCCTAGTGATATGATTTAGTAACAATATTCCACCTTCCCCTGCCCATTTTGTGTGCATAGGGCGTGCAAGACCAGGTGTAAAGGCTGGGTTTGTCCAGAGGGGTATCATTATCGATGGTGTTGGAGACAGATTCGCCATTCTATTACACCGGGTCCAGATTGAGAGGGAGAGAGCTATTACTGGGTGAGTTCGGGCGGGGGCTGGGCGCTGAGCGGTTGGAAGCCAAAGTGCAGAGCAAATCGGTGAGCCTCCCAGAAGGTCCGATTCTATATCAACCCAGACCCTAGTTCCGGGCGGAGAGTGCCATTGTACACATTGAGCTAATCTAGCCGCATAATAATAATTCCGAAAGTTAGGGATGCCGAGGCCACCTGCCATGGGAGGGCGCTGCAGAATACGAGCAGAGATCCTGGGTCTTCTATTTGACCAGATGAATCGCCTTACAGAGGCTTGCAGCAGTTTTAGGACAGAGGGGGGAACTCTAATAGGGAGGGTGTGAAAGAGGTAAAGCAGTCTGGGGAGCAAGTTCATTTTCACTGATGTGATCCGCCCCACCCAGGATATCATGAGATTGTCCCAGGAGACCATATCTTTTTTGAGAGAAGCTATAAGTTGGGGATAGTTTGCCCGGTAGAGATTTTCTACCTTTCTGGTAAGTCTAATACCCAGGTATTTAATACATTCGGAACTCCAGTGAAAGGGGAAGTTTAGCTCCAGGAGCTGCTTTAGCTTAGGGGGGATATTGAGATCCAGGATATCTGTCTTAGTTGTATTGATCTTAAAATTCGATACTATGGAAAAATTGTCAAGTTCTTGGAATAAATTGGGTAACGATGTTAGGGGATTGGTGATGGTAAGGAGGATATCATCCGCATAAAGTGCAATCTTATAAGTGCTAGATGATAGCTGTATGCCGGAGATGTTGGGGTTCTGACGTATTTTCACGGCTAGAGGTTCTATAATTAATGCAAATAAGAGGGGGGAGAGGGGGCATCCCTGTCGGGTCCCATTGCGAATCTGAAAGGCCGATGAGGAACACCCGTTCACCTGGACAGAGGCAGTTGGATTGGCATATAAGGCAGAGACTCCCTCGAGAAAACGGTCTTCGAAACCATAAGCAGCGAGGGCTTTCATCATAAAGGGCCAGCCAATGCGGTCAAATGCCTTTTCGGCATCTAGGGACATGAGGAGGGAGGGCAACTTACATTCGTTAATATGTTGAATGAGGTCTATTGTCCGTCTGGTGTTGTCTGCTGCCTGCCGGCTTGGGACAAATCCTACCTGATCGGGGTGTACTAATTTCGGGAGCACAGCATTCATCCTATTCGCAAGGACTTTGGCATATATTTTTAGGTCCACATTAAGTAATGAGATGGGGCGGAAGCTACTACAGAGGGAAGGATCTTTGCCCTCTTTCGGAATAACAGTAATCCGGGCTCGGGTCGTAGCTATATCAAAGGGGGTCCCATCAAGGATGGCATTAAACCATGTGGTCAACTTTGGACTGAGAATTCCTGCAAATTTTTTGTAGTAACTGGCAGGGAGTCCATCCGGACCCGGGGCAGAGGCTATCTTCATGCTACGTAGGGCTGAAGTAGTCTCTTCAGTTGTTATGTCAGAACTGAGAAACTGGATCTCTGCGTTTGATAGTCGTGGGAGGTGGCAGGATTGCAGATACGCATTTATTTTGTCGTCTAAGTCAGGGGGTGGCGGGTCTGATTCATTCAAATTATATAGTGATGAATAGTATGTCTGGAATTCCTCTAATATAGAGTTTGGATTGTATGTCAATTGCCCTTGTTTGCTCAATGTTTTAAGCCACATATGCGGTTTGCTTTTCTACATAAAACATTTCTGAGTTTGCATATTGGCAACCAGACACCACGAGAAATTTCCTCTGAACAAAAGTGTACTTAAATGTATAACCATTATGTTATCTTTTAAATACCACCTTTTCTATACTGCCATTTTTGGCATGTATTCTGAGCTAGTAGTAGAAAGAGGGAATTCTCTATTCAAAGCCTGTGTATTGCGCAGTGAAATAACATACTTGAAATAACTGAATACTTAGAGGGCCACTCAAACTAGACTTCTGGTTGATGCAATCAAAAACAGATCGGTTTTGAAACATACACTATAAATTGTGTCAAGACAGTACGGACAGCTGTGCATAGGAATTAGTTTCTGTCACACTCACAGCTTAATTAGGTTTACTTCTAATATGTTGCTACAAAATTAGAACCACATCTCTGAATATTGCTAGTAGTTCTTCTATGGAGGGGGGGCATATGTATTTGAGGTTTGCTGGCAATTTTACCAAAACTGTCCAGAAGGCTACTGGTCTTATTTCGTGTAGAAGCAAATATAAAAAACTGTTTAGAAGGCTGGTGTTTCTCTATCTTGCATCACACTGGAAGAGATAGCGAGTATAAGGCAATAGAGAAACCCAATTGGTCTCATAGTTAAATGTTCTCTACAGATTAGTGCACTGACACCACGGAACAGACATAACTGCTATTTGAAGCTTTGTCACATACCTTTTTATCAATCATACCTTAAAAAATAAAGTGTGCAATACACAAATAAAAAAAAAAAAAAGGACTTTGCAATATCTATGATTTATGATTACCATAAGCAAACTGTTAGTATATGCTTGCAAATTCAGAGAGTGCATACATTGTACTTCACATGCTTCAATACATTTGAAGTTCACCATTTTTATTTGGACAGGGCTATTTCCAGATCAGCAGTGTTTGCAGTTAGGTAAACCTAAGTAATACACCATTCATACTGCACCAAAATCCCGGGTTTTTGCCGGGGCAAGCTCAAACAACCCGGGTCTTGGTGCAGTATGAATGGTACAAGTCAAAAATCCCGGGTCTAAAAACCCGGGATTTATCGAGGGGTAATTCCCGGGTCGGACCCGGGTTGCCTGCACTATGAATGGTTCAACCCGGGTTGCACAGAAAACAAGCTGATTGGCTGTCTGCCTGTCTCTGGAGGATGATGTCATCGGTGGTAGCCCGTGGAAGATTCGAGAAGGAGTTTAGGAGAAATGGTGGATGAAACCAGTCACTTTTCAATGACATCACTATTTTTCAGTCAATGAAAACTGCTCTGGTGATGACTCCCACAAATTGCCAGGGCACAGACTTGTGCAGTATGAATGGGGTCAACCCGGGAAATTCCTGTGTCCGAGGTGCAGTATGAATGGTGTTTCTGAGCTGGGACGCTCCGAGCCCCGGCAAAAACCCGGCTTGAAAAACCCGGGATATTGCCGAGGCGGCAGTATGAAAGCGGTATAAAAGCCAAGATTGACTTTATTATCACTTGTGTCTACTGAAGTAGAAGCTATTTGTGTAAAAACTGCCATGTTACAATATACATAAATAGACAATTTTCATTGGCACTCCTGTAAATAATAACTGTATAAAACATTTGTAAAAGGATTTCTAGGGTGATTATGGGGTTTTAATCTCCTTAATAAACTGGCAAATGTATGGATGACCATTTAATACCGTTAATTCTGCAACCAACTCCTTGCAAAGGTACTTCTGATTTAACCTGAGAAATATAATTCTTATTTTCCCTTAAATCCACAGGACCAATATTTATACAATAGCTTATACTCATAGCTTCAAGAAAAACTACGCACAAAATATAGTTTCATTTAAAATGTATTGTATTAACATTCTAATTGTAAACCTTATGTATATATTATAAAAGTGTAACACTATTTTACACAAAATATAGCTTGTGGTGCAATATATTGCCTGTTATATAAATATACAAGTCATTGTGTCTGTTTATGTGTATTAGTCAAGCTTTCCCTATTGTTCCAGGTGTGTGAATGCATTGTGTGTGTGCATACAATTTGACCTTCCAAATATTCTCACATACTCTACCACATTTATCTCTTTATCATTTCACTTATCTCAGTCAAAGTCCAACAGCCATTATTCACTATCCACATTCCCTTCACATGAGAGTTTCTAGATGGCAGCCATTTTACAAGCATGCCAGATACTAGATCCGTTTTCTCTATTGTTTGAATTCAGCATACTCTAAAGACATGGTATTTCACCTTGCTGCCATATTAAACTACATCAACATTTTCAGCAATATACCACATTATTTCAGAGTTACAAACTACCCTTTAAACCAAGTCTAACAAAACGTTATATTGAACAATCTGACCACTCCCTGAACATTCCAATCACTTGCTATGCATCTAAATAGTAATTTTCACCACACCTTTCAATAGCAGCATAGCAGACTTTCCAATTCCATCTACACGGTTTCTTCACTTTCCCATGAAATACTTTTCCAACACCACGATTCTATCTAAAAAATTATACACAACCATTTCCATACACTTACTGTACATTTACACTAAACTGCATAAAACAAATTATTTCCATACATCTCGAGTACACAACATTTGCAATATTATTACAAGGCATGCAGTTATGTAACACTATCCATACCAAACCAAAGTTTACCTCTTAAAACCAATACAAGCAACAAATAATCTTGCACTAAACTCAGATAATCCCATTCACATTTACCATCTGTATACAAACTTCAATATAACCAAAGACAAATGATCATACATTCTCATATACGCTACCACATGTGTCCAGATTCGACCACCTTCCATTCAAAAACACATTACAAACTATATATTTCCAGATTCACTCACCTTTCATTCAAAACTCTATTATAACATTTTTCCTGCTAGCCAGGGCCTTACAAGGCCCCATATACAAACCTCCATGGAACTAAGCTTGCAGTCTCCATCAGCTAAGTCCTCTCACCTTGGGAGCTGGGCAGGAAAAGAACGTTTCTTCCTTGTGTAACATGTATCAAAAACATTTCTTCTGGGGGGAGTTTACCTTTTCACCGGAAGTAGATCACAAAATTCATATGCTAATTTGACCAACTGCTCAAGACTTGTTTCTCTGGTATTCACATTCCATAGTAACATGTAGGGGAAGGGATTGTATGTGCACAGTCAGTGTGCTCATTCAATTATGGCTGAATTCTGATATATATTATAAAATGAGATATAAAATAATAGATTATTTATATACTCTTCATCAACATTAGAGCAAGTCAATTCTACTCCTACATTTTATCAATGGGAGTCCTTCCCCTGCTCCCCTGTCATGGCTACAGCAGCTTTCGAGCATGTAGACTTTACCTGTAAAAAGAAATAGTAGGCCACACCTTTCATCAGTCTATGGCAATTCAATCAAATTGCATTTTTCAGACAAACTATTCCACATGCCTACTTTTGGATTCAGGAGCAGACGACAATGTTATTGCATTTACCTTGGTGTATCAGCTGAACATTTTAATACCTTTGGGAAATCTTGTTCTGAAAGACATTTTTTGGGAATTCTATTCTTGGGTTTTAGAAATGTCAAAAATGTGGCATAACATAAAAGGGAGCACAAATATTTGCTTACTTTCATGAATTAAGACAAAATAGGCTCTAAAAGGCAAAAATTCTGTAGCAAAAAGAAAAATATTGTCATAAATTAAGGAGTAGGCCAAATGTACAAGTAAACAGTGCTGTTATTTTAATTTTTGACACTGATGTATTCTATGGATTCTCATCGCCAATAAGTGAAAATTGTACTTTAACATCAATGTAGTAATGGACTTCACACTAAGCTGTAATGTAGGCGACTTTTCTCAGGACATATCTGCAGGAAACTTTAAGGTTGATCCAGTCAAAGTATTGGCTGATTTTTCACACTTGATTACAAAATTATTGGTGACCTCTGCCATGATGCCATCAAGTAGGACATGTTAAATGCCAAACGGCATCAGCATCATTGGTTAATTGCTGTTACAGGAATAGAAAATACTATTATGGCTATTAATATGTACAGCACTGAGTGTACATCCCATTAATAATGCAACTGTAGTAGTAATACCCACTAATGTCAGCAATAGAAATAATGTTCATATTGAAAATAAGGTTAATGCCAGTTATAAAATTACTGGAGGAACAGAAGCAGACTTTGGGAGCTTCTTGAAAACTTATTTGAAAATAATTTCTTATACTTTATTTATATAGCACCACCATGTTACCTGGCACTATACAAAGATTATTCTAAGCATTCACATCAGTCCTTAGGCCTTCTATACAAACATACACAAGTGTCAACTTTGTCAGAATGCACTTACCCTACCATTATTTTTGAACTGTGGGAAGTAACCAGAGCACTGGAGGAAACCCAAAAACGGTGAATGGGGCAAGATGCTGGATATAATTGGCGGCCCTTGATGTCGCACATAGGCATTAAAAATTATTTTATTTAGACAATATTCTTTCTTCCGATTGGACTGAAAGCTTTTCACAGTTGCAGATAAATGAAAACAAACACAAGATACAATACAAACATAAAGGATTAACAGAGTACAGAAAAGAAAAAAAAAAAAAAAAAAGAAGAGGTAGCCACTGAAAGGAATGGAGTACTGGTGTTGTGGGGCAGAAACAAGGTTGGTTAATTAAAAACCTGGCTGGTGCTTTTGAACCAACTGCAAGCAGTACAAATCTTTTTGTGGGAGACCCAAACAGAGTGCACTGCAGTAGTCTTCTGATGGAATGAAATACTTCATTCTGGCTATGTTTTTCAGATGAAAGAATAAAGAGTTGCTCATGGCTGAACCTGATGTTTAAATGCTAAACCACAAAGTACAACACTAAGCTTCCATACATGATAAGAGTTTTGCAACTCTTAACTCCCAATCTTAAACCCGGTTGGATAGCTCAGCTGTAATCTTCCTAGTGGACATTGAGCTCCTAACAAAAGAACCTCTATTTTATCAGTATTCAGTATCAGCCAACTAGCAGTAAGCTCAGCTGGACAGTCATTGATGATTGGTGTTAGATTCTGCATACCCAAAGCAAAGGACAGGTACAGTTGAATATCTGCATAGCAGTAGTAATCCTGGACATGACGTCTAATTATTTCACCAAGTGGTAGCATATATGCTACCAATAGCATGGGAAATAGGATAGAGTCACATGACAAGGGTAATGGTGCTGATAAGTACAGTCCTCAAGATGCCCACCAGGATCTGCCAGAAACAATTTGAACCAACTAAGGAATGTGACATCCAGTCCAGATATTCTTTAAACAAATAGAAAACATTTTTTTACATTATCTTACATGTTAACTATTCAAGAGGCAGCATAAGAGCACTTAACTGCAGCGGAAAACTACTTTATGGACAAGAACAATGATTTGCAAACAAAGATAGCAAACTGTGGGGGTGCAAGATTGCTCCAGTCAATATAAGAAGTGAAGTGGAATACTTGCAATCCTTGATGAGCACAGATTAGATACACCGTTGTATAGTTTCACACTTACATGCAAAAATAAGATTTCGTTTTTGGCAAATTATTTAAATGATAAAGTGGAAGAGAAAGCACTGTTAGGAGGACATTCCTTGCTTTGCAGGGGGCATACAGCCTTTATCTACTTGTAAAAGAATTCAAAATTTTCCACTACTTTTTTGTTTTTTAACTCAAAAGGTTTTTATTGAATTTTTTAGAAAAGCATATTACAAACATAGCAGTGGTTGCAGAGTACATACAGCAGATCAGTTATATTGAACAATCCACACTGCTTAGATAAACAATCAAACAAGTAAATAAAAATAAAAAAAACATTGGTACAGACAACACATCTTATGACCCAGTATACATAAGCCAAAGATGGCAAAGAGAACAAACAAGAAAAAAAAGATGGATAAAAGGGGGGAGGGGGGGGACAAGACAAGACAAGAGACTATCCGGTTATAGAAAGTGTACCAGTGGGTCTAGCCCAAGTACCCAACTTAACGCAAAAACCATTCCACAGTACTCACGGATCAAAGATTGAGCTGTGATTTTCCACTACTTATTAAATGGCAAACATCAGTGAATAAATCCATGTTGTCATTTGGTCATGTGTCTAACAATCTCTATGCCACAGCTTCACAGACCAAGACACAACAAGCACGAACCAAACTTAAATGAAAGTGGAAGACAAGATTAAAGAAAGTGGTCTTTGAGCATGAGAGGTCTCAGCAGCCACAGGATAAAAAAATAAAAAGACAACACTCACAGTGGTGGGATACAGAGAAACAGCAAAGGACATGTACTAATTTCCTTTATAAACCATCTTCACTACCACCATTAGGTCCCTTAAGCAGTTTTCCTATTGGATCTCAGCAGACTGCAAACTTAGTTATCTCACATTCCATTTTGCAAACCTTCAGCAGGGTTTTACTACTTGCAAACCCTACAGCTTCTTTCTGGAAAGTCTCTTCAGTTGCAGTCTTGGTCCTGAGTTGAACCCTCGGATACTAGAAGGCTGTGCAAAACAAATGCATCAGCTGATGCACTTCTAGTCATAAAATAGGCCATCCACAAGTCAGCAACTGCAAGTTACTGCATTTTATGGACAACTCTGACCTGTCCAGCAGCAATCTAGACAGCAAGGGTGAAGCTATCAGACAATTGCCCTAACACACTGATAAAACAACACCAGCATGTACAACTGCAACACGCACATATATTATTTGTTCGTCCCTTAAAAAAGAAACAAAAATATTCTGTAGCCAACTCCATGTCCCCTTAATAAATGTCGTTATACAGACTAGAGGCAAATAATGATTCATAACGCTAAGAGAAAACAACAAAGATGACCGACTTCAACGCAAATACATACATACATCTAAATTGCTGCTTTTGGCGCCAGACTTGTATACATTGCCAATACTTCAGTGATTGACAACGACTTTACCCAATGACGTTAGGACTACTGTGGTAAACGTCATGACCCCGCCTTACACTGAGACCAACTGGGTCCTAATTAGAAAAAAAACCAACCCAGTAAGTTGCTTAATACCCGAGGACCTCAGCAGGGAGGCTGGGATGACGTAAGTCAACAATGGTCACGTGCCTCCATGGCTGCCCCAGCAGTGGTTGAGAGGGGAAGGGCGAGGCGTGGCCATTGGCAAGGAGCGAGTGGGCGGGGCTGAGCGCGGCGGGTTGTGTGTGTGCGTGCGCGCTGCTGTGTGTATGTGAGCGAGAGAAGTGCGTGTATGATGCTGGGTGACACCACTCTAACAACTTTGTGCTAATAATCCCGGGGACTATACTAGAGGCCATTGCTCAGTGCACATAGGCAGCTCACACAGACACACAGCTGTGTATGGCCAGTGTGACTATACGCCAGAGAAGAAGCATTATGTAAAACTACACAGAAAGCACAGTGTAAACAAGACATTGATGAGAGAGTTCTCCAGCATGCGGCGCCCCGTTGTCTGTAGTTACGGCTAGTAGCTCTCTGGGGGGAGATGTGGAGGTAGACGGGAGAGTGAGCCCCGCAATAAGGCGGTGTGTTTACACGCCCGGGCACTCACACACTCACATCTGCACAGACACTCACATAAACACGCACGTTGTGTTGTCTCCGCTGGAGGAGGAGGAGGTAGCTGGAGTGCGGGTCCTCTCTCCCGCTGGTCGCCGTGTGACTGCCAGTGACGCTGCGTTTCCATGAAATCGTGCGGAGTGTCGCTCTCCGCCGCAGCTGTGCTCTCCGCTGCTGCCTCCCTCGGTGATGAGGAAAAGAAAATGGCGGCGGGAAAAGCGAGCGAGAGCGAGGAGGACTTCCCTAACCTGACAGCGGACGAGCGAGAAGCCCTGGCCGGGCTCGACAGGTTGGGGGCACCCTTTTCTACTTTTACTTTCTTCTCCTGCTCCCCTAAACCTGCCGTGTGCCCTCCTGTCCTGCCCCGTGCCCCTGCTTCATGCTGCACCCCGGCCCTGCTCCCTCTCAGCCTGTGTGTCCTACGGAGCTGCAGTGTGTCCGTGCTGATTGTGTCTGTGTCCAGTTTCTTGGTCTTTATTTTGATTTTTGTTGCCTTTTCTCCCATTTTCTCTCTGCTCCTGGATTTGGTGTCCTGCTGCAGCCGACTCTATGGATTTTTGAGGCTTCATGAAGATGGCGCCAGAGCGAAGGCCTTGCTTTCAAAGGTAAGATAAGAGGGAAGGCAGTTTGTTATTAATAATAAAGTGATCTTCTACAGATCTGACTTCTTCCTCTGTTTTGCCCTCTCGTATGTTTACTTGGTGCAGCCAAGTCCCCACTTTACCCTGTGAACATGGGGCAGATGTTGGGGTGGGATCTCCTTGTATGTACTTTGCAACTATCATGGTTACTGGAGTTTGCGTTTATCCTTTAATGCAATGTGTTTTGCATCTGATTCCTGTATTTTCAGTGCACAGCAATTCCGTCTGTTGTGTATGTTGGCCTTTGTCAGCCGATAGTGCTTTGACACAGGAGTGTTAAAGGGTGGCCGTGTATAGGGGCCTGTGTGTTTTGTTCTCTGTCCGGCCCTTTGTATAATGGCATAAAAACAATACGCCAGGAGCCATCACTTAGGGTGCATGTGGTGTGGGAGAACAGCCACTGGAGTCTGCAGACTTAGTGCATTGTGCAGGGCAGCATTGCTGGGGGAGGTCAGCATGGCCACAGTAGATCAGACTGGCTAGTAAGACGTTAACTAGTATTATCTGCTGTAGTGTATAGAGCCGATCGTAGCTGCAGCTTCCTTCATAGGGATCCTCTATTCTAATGAGCAGAGGTTAAATGTGCAGTTTATGGTTGTGTGAAAAGTGGGGTTAAACTTGTGCGTGTGATAGTTTGGGGGTCAGTGCACCCAATGGGCAGCCGGAGCTGGCTGAGAATAAGGAGGTGGGGGGTTGGGTGCTTGTCGAAATCTGCAGCAGCATTGCAAAGATTTTTTTGGGCGACGTTTCTGTGTAAGCTTTATTCTCATCCTCTTTATTTTTTTGTTGCGTCAAAGTTGTCGGTGGTTCTCAGCCGTGCTGTACATCCCCCTCTGTCATTTAGTTTTTAAGTAATGGCTGCTCCTCCCGGCCCAAGATGGCGGGACAGGGAAGAGAGAAGAGGGGAGGGGTCACCCACAATATATTGACTCTAGGTTTACAATGATGCCAAATGAGACATGTAGAAAATAAATGCATCGGAGACCCTCGATGTAGTGTAATGTGTATATAAAAAGGGCGCAGCCAGGTTTCTAGATCAGCTGCTCACTCACGACATCTGCACTGCTTGTAATCCCCATCAACCTGTAGCTGCTCATGAGTGCATGGGTGACATTGTTAGACAAAGCCCGGGACGCTGACAGCTCTGTAGCTGTATGTACGGAGAGTATATTCCAGGGTTGTATTTGCTGCGAGCTTGTGCTATTCTCTGTACTCGGGAGTTGCTGCTATAAAGTCTGTGTTTAGTTTGACACATATCTGCCCGCATAATGGCAGTAATGAGAAATGCACATGACAAACGTAGCACAAACTCTGTCGTGGCTGGAGTTTGTGTACTGTTTATTATGTTACTAAAAGTCCTGCTCATGCATATTGGTATGTCTGTTTTGTGGGAAATGATTGCCTGAGAAACAAGTATTGGTGAAATTGTCTTTTGAAATGCTTTTAAAATTGTAACAATGTCTTAAATAATTTAATTGTAGTTCACTTTTGATTTTGTTTCAATTCTTCCTTAGGGTTATTGTTTTGTAGTTTCTTTAGTTTTAATTGTGCACGTGGAAATGTGCTGCTTTTTAACACTGTTATTCTCTAATTGTCCAGTCATTTTACATCTGAATATATGCAAGATAGTTTTCTTTTTTTATTGTACTACATTGTGACTTTTTTATTTGTTATATTTCTTAAGAAGTTTTTTTTTTTTTACTGTCCTAGCAATTGATGTATTATACTTTATGTAGATAGAATGTGTTTTTCTGGTGGCTCAGATTTTAGTTTCACCTTTCGTACAATTATTTTAACAAGGTTTGGATGAAATCTATTGTAACATAAATAAACTATACTGTTTTGGGTGTCTTGAGTGGGTGCTATATTATCCAAGGAGTGGTCATTGATTTTTGTCTTTGCAGAATGTTAACACTATAAAACAAAGGGTAACAATTGTGTTTAAAAGCAATATTAATGGTTACTTTTATTAATAATTCTCAACAGCATGTATGAAAATAGTGAATACATGTCCAGCAATTCTTAACAATTTAAGTAATTGTTAATGGTGATCATTGAGTTTTTCAACCATAGAAGCTTATTGTCAGTTGTGATACAAGGACTGCAAACAAAACATTATATCAACTTTTTCATGAAATGTTAACATTGCACACCGTGGACCTATCTGTTGATGGTGGGAGTGTGTATAGCTATGATGTATATAGATACAGTAATAAGTGGTTTAAGAGGTATAGCTAAAATGCAGTTGTCATTGTTCAATTGCCTTCAGTGTGTAATATTTCATTGTAATTTACATTGAGTTCTGAGCTGATGGGGGCATATTTCTGTTATCTGCTCTTTGTTTAGACCTGCCTTTCCATTAATAGTAGACTGGGGACTGTTCAGCCCTGACATATCCCACCAGAGTCAGCAAACAGGAGCAGGTAACTGAAGTGTTTTGTAGGCTGTAATTTATCAGTTTAGTTTGTGGCAATTAGGTTCAGTATACCAGGTGCTAAAATGGATAATCTGTTATTTTTAATGCTACTTTACATATCAGTGGGTTTCTTGTACTACATTATGAAGGTTATTTTAACAAATACATTTAAGGAACGCACTTTATTTTTATTTTTTTTAAATCTATCAACCTATTTTCTACAACTGTCATTATTATAGGCTTCCCATGTTTGAGACTCAATGCAGTTCACGAGAAACCCATGCTAGTGACTGCATGTACTGGTCAGTTCAGGGAGAATAGAGTGCATCTTATAAAAGTGGATTCATGCATATACATGTTTTAGACCTGCTTGCGAAAGCCTGTAGTCTACAGGGGGCATGGTATTTAAAACAGTGACAAGAAATGTCACTTGGGATAACATGCTGTTTGTGCTGCTTTGGGCCATCATGAAAGTGCAGAACTTCATATTTATGTTATGATCCACCGCGCCGCTATGCTCCCTGGTTCTGTTTAGATAAATAGTTGGCTGGCACAAACAAATACGATAATGAACATAGATAGCCATTTACTGCTGCCCTTCACATGTATCTTCCATATCCTAAACGGCGATACAGCCCTGATCATGCATTTATTAAAGGCTGCACACAAAAAATATACCAGCAAAAGTTTTCTGTAGCACTTCTATGCTTTTTATGCATCTCTTTACACTTTTAAGATGACAAGATCTCTGTAAGGGTCATAATTTTATATAGTTATACTGTTATAAGGTATACAACTGTATTAACGTTGGTAGTTTATACACCCCCCCCCAAATAAAAGAAAATAAAAAAAAATAGAAGCCAATTTGTGTGTATGCAAGACACAGCCTCATTATCAATATGCAATAGAATTCTTAAATTGTATTTAATTTGTCATCTGACTTCCAGACTATTTTAAGCAATTTTTGCTTTGTGGTAATAAATTATTATAATTACTATTAATTGTACAGAGTATGAAGCTAATACTACGAAACTCGAGGAATGATATAATTATACAAATATAGTTCTGTTTATAGTGTCAAATAGATCTTTAATTTATTAGCATATTGATAAAGTAGCACTGCTGCTATCATTTGTTCATTTTTTCATAGCTTGCAGTATGTACGTTTCTTGGTAGTTAGTTAAATTTGTGTTGCCAAATGTTTTAAATACAGATATATTACTAGGCGAATTTGAAAGTAAATGTTTTGATACCCATTATTTCTTGATAGGGATTTGCTTTAGGAATTGTAGAAAGATAGGTTTTGTTTCTTCTCCCATGGCATCTAATCATGGATGTTCTTCTGCATGTTTATGTTTATTTTGATGTACACTTATCTTTATTTTAGCAGAAATGTAAAGTGGGATTTGTTTTTTTTTAATGTTTATAAATATAGTGTCCTCCATTCAAATTGGTGTCAGCCTTTATTGTAAAGGCGAGACTCTAGGAGTCTGTATGTTCTTTTTTGATCCCTTAAAGAGGTGATCTATACTATTTTATCTGTCCAACGATATGAATCCCATTTGGGTCCTGTGCCGTAGCTTGCGATTTCAATTACTTTCAAAGTTTAAGACACACTAATCCCATTTTTAAAGCTTTCTAATTGATTTATTTAGTAGATCGAGAACTATAGACTTCCATGATCATATAAAACAATAGCAAAAGTGGCCTGGTGGTTGCCTATGGGTTGAGGGTGGAGTCACATGTATAAGTGGGTGTGAGTGAGGCAGCATTACTGGAATATTGTGGCTAGTGGAGCTGGTAATAATTGTAAAGCGCTACGGAATTTGCTGGCGCTATATAAATAAATGATGATAATGATAAACGGGCTTAGCATGTGGGCTGTGACAGATCATTATAGTTGAATGGTTTTCACTGATTGCAGCAGGAGGGCTGTGTAGTGTGTGAGGTGATACAAATATAAGTTTGCTTTTATACGTAGGTTTTGGGTTGTCTTGTATAGCTGCATGCACTACTATTTATGCATTTCAGCAGTTTATGTTGTGTTATTGTGGTAGCGCAGTTCTGTCACAGGGAGAGAGACAACACTTTCCAGTCAGAATGTTATTCCTTTGCAGATCCTGTTTGTTTTTATAAACTGTGATACAATTCACCCCCTGTGCTAATATAATAATTGTTTCATTCCTTGAAAAAGTTTGTGCATTGAGCATTGATTGGTTCTAGCTTTCTGTTGATTTGTTTTCAGCATTGTCTAACCTCCTGAATTTCAGGTAATTCTTAAACGCCATTGTGTATGTAGTCTAATATGGGCTCATTTGGTATCTTCTGTTTGTAGGATAGTAAAAGGTTTCAGTCCATTAAAACGGATTAAGAAGAGCTATATTACCAACAGCTGTAATTATTAAAAAAAAAATATTTTTTTTTATTGTGTAATATTAAGTTTAGACTTGAGAAAGGCGACCAAGATAAGCCAGTGACGTCAATGTGGCTGGGCAATTATCTAGAAATAGTGATGGCACTTGGGGCTTCTGATACCTTACTGTTCTACACAGATTAAGATCTCATTCAATTCCCCACTCCCTTTATTTGTCCAACCAACATCTAAATGCCGCCTTATTTTATGAATGATTGTGTTTTAAGTATTCTATTATTTTATATCCAAGTATCCCAAAGTTGACCATACATGCTATGATATTGTAGCTGTTCATGGACTGTTCACCTGATATTGCAGCTCGTATATGCATCCCAAAACTACTGTAATGCAAGATCATGGTCATCTTGAACTCTGTAAGATTATTGGCCTTGCAGAAATATAGTCAGAAAATAACCGCTGTTGGCACATCCCTCCTAACGTGGAAACCTTCTACAGAATAAAGGAGAAGGCTTGTTTAATTCATTATAAATATTCTAGTGATTACATGTGTATAATTCAGCTCCGTAATATAGTCTTTAATATATGCTAATGACAGAATAGTTGCTTTACTCGTTCTTAACATTTTATGAGCAATATGGCAGGTGGATTTATTAGTGCTGTACTCTGGATAAAGTCACAAATTCATAAACACCAAAGTTATGTTCTAGGATAACCAATATAATTACAACTTGTAATATCTTTAAGCCATGTAACAATAATCTATGACAGGTTATCAAGTGGATTTGTAAGGCTAGAGGTACACACTACAGAAAATGTCTCTCGATGCAATATCTTTAACAATGTTTCTCTGGAACATAGGACAACTCACAACTTCAACAATGAGAATATACACTTAAATTTTATGCCTGGTAAATAACATTTGTACTCTAGCCTGAAATTAGGTTAAGATGAATTTTCAAAACAAATACCATTTGTGTTGACACATCTGTATAATTCTTTTTTTATATCCAGATGGAAAAGGTGCATTACTGAATGTTCAGTAAGTTAACAATGCACCATACCTATTTTATTGATGTTGCTAAACAACAGCAGCAAATTTTATGTATAAAGAGGTGAACCATTATTTGGTCGGTAATCTGACCCACTGCACTTGTTCCTCCTCGGTTTTCTGGTTTTCCCAATTATGCACATTCAATTGGGTAATGCTGCATTCGTGATATATGTGTATGTGTGTATTTTCCTACTGGAGACTGTTTTATAAAATGACTTAGATGGCTTGTGATTTATTAATTCTACAGATCTCTACAATGTGGAACGAAAAGTAAACCCTTCTGCATATTAAATGCACTTTAACCACATTTCTCTTTATTTGTCTTGTGTGCAGGAAAGTAAATGTGCAGTTACTAGCTTTTGCTTATAGTGTTGCTTTTGCTATTAAAGGTGTGTTAATTAGTAAATCTGGTATAGACATAAATAATGTAACCAAACAATTCAGGGGGTTTTCAGGAATCACAAATTCTCATAATCCACCCTAGACAGGAAATCATTTGATAAGAATTTTTCTTATACATTGAATTCCGTTTCAGTAGGTTTATTTTTTATCAGTTTACTGAGATTTATTGTTATTTGTAACACAGGTGACTTATGTTATTCTCTGGAATGTAATCATTGTGGCTGTGATATAATCTGTGAACATCTTTTATTACATACAGAAGAATTCTGTTCATTCTCATGAATCAAATTGCTGAGACCATGTATATCTGTTTGCTTGAAGATAATTTTGTTATAGTCATTACAATAGTGAGGAAGGAGTTTTTATTGTCCACCTTGACTAGAGGAAGTAAAAGTCGTAACAAGGTTTCTGCAGGTGAACCTGCGTAAGGATCATTAACGCTTGTCTAATTTTCACAATTTAATTGATTCCTTTCACTCTTGGCTCCTAGTCTTTAATATAGACAAAACTAATGTAGACTGTAGTAGCCAGGAGGAACCTTAAAGTTGCCAGAGAAGATGTGCAATCACCAACATCAATAGAAATAACCCTTTAAAGTTAGGTGTTGGCAGTAATTTTTCTTAAAATGCATTGGCTGCCTTACTCTTGAAATTATCACTGCACCGTGGTAAATTGACATTTAAGTAAGGTAAACAAAGCTTACTTTTTTACTATTTTTTTTATTATGCAGTGAAAAATAAATAGGTGAAATAACTTACATATTCAGTTGTGTTGTATTTTTCTTCTATAGTAATTTGTAATAAAAAAAATTGTTAGCACCAAGAGCTTAAATGTGACAAGATGTTTATATGAGGAGTTAAATATCTATTCACAGCTGAGCTAGAGCTGCCTGTCTCATCTCGTCTCACGTGCACAATGTTCTTGTGCTCTACATTTTTATTTTGACACTTAAAGGCGCTCTCACCTTGATCAATGAGACCCAGTTAGAGATAAAGTGCCAGTTGTTCTTATGAAACCCGGTGGCTTTAGTTTGCCGTTGAAGCTCCGTATATAAAATACTGTTTTGTGCAGTGTTTCCAATCTTCAGGTTTCTTTTGTTGCTATACTATGGATTCAGGCCACACTGCGGAATGGAAATTTTGCCAGTAAAATCTTAAAATGCCAAAAAAATATAAAAAGTTGAATAACCTTCTATTATTTGCTTTTAGTGTTTTGTTTTTTTTTTAATGTTTTTTTTTTTAAACTGCTCAAATGTATAAAAATTTTGACGCACCTAGTTGTGTTCAAACCTATTTGCGCAAGAAACCCCCAACAATTTGGTATCTGCTATAAAGGTTGTTTAAAAATCAAATTTATAAACCTAATTGCAATGTACAGTTATTACCACATCCTTCTAGAGAAAATATACGTTTTTAAAAACTTGTCCTAGTCCTCTATTGTGTTTTCTATAGGAAAGCAGGCAAGTTTGGAGGTAAGTTTATGGTGAAGGACAGGTGAACGTTTTTGTCATTATTTCAAACTCCAGATCACATGGAAACGTTTGTTGGTTTATTATGGTTTTTGGAAATATTTTGTGGTGGCCCCTCACACTGGTTAGAGACTCATGGGCTGCCTTTCTCCCTGGGTTAGGACCTAGGTGGTAATGCAGCTTTATGAATCTCATCCTGAAAAAAAGAGAGAATTCTCCAAACTTACATATTTATAAAGATTCTCACTTTTTGATATTGTGTAACACACTTGGCATTTTAGAGTAAGTTTTTTTTTTTTTTTTCTTAAAACAACCCAAAAAATTCTCAGTATATCAAATATTAAAGTTCATAAAATATCTTGCTGTTTTTATAGTACATTAATATTTCAGCTTCCAGAAACTGAGTAGCAGTGGAAAAATACCAGCAAGTGTATACCTTGTGTATTAACAGTTATTAAAACACATTAGCATGCAGTCATGTATGTTAGAGCACAGCCAATAAATGTTATTCTGCACTGTGGTATTAAAGTGCTTACTGAGGATAAATTAATGAAACAGTCTGTAGATAAGACCAGTATTTTTATAGTTGTATGCCAATTTCAATCCAATAATGTCGGTGGATTGTTTACGTTAACAGACTTTGCAATGTCATATATAACTCTGCTAATTTCTGTCTATAAAGACACAGTTACTCATTGCTATACATTTGTTTTCTTTGTTGCACCCTTATAGTATGTTTGCAAGAACTGGCAATCGCTAGGCTAATTGTCCAATCCATTAAATACATTTTAGAGAAATTATTGAATTTTTTTTTTTTCCATTTTATTTATAGTGCTGATCATAAGTCGCAGTGTTGTACAGAGAATTTGCAATTCACATCTGTCCCTCCTACAGTGGAACTGTAATGAGTCTCAAACCTCTACCACATACACACGTTACTGTCCATTTTCTCAGAAGCCAGTTAGCCCACAAGTATGTTTTTGGATTGCGGAAATCCACGTAGACATTGGAGTGACATAGAAACTCCACACAGATAGGGCCCTGGTCAGAATCGATCCATGACCCAAGAACTGTGAAGCAGCAATGCTAACCACCGTGCTGCCCTTGAGATTAATGGATAATGTTAATTTAAAAATATCAGAAATCTCAAATATCTGCTCATGCTGTGTGTCTGCTAGAATGTATATTGCCTTTCGCTAGAAAAAAAATTCTGGAATCCATTAAAATGCATAAATAGATTTACAATAAAATTGAGCTATACAGCTTCCTAAAAATTTTCTTTTGCAAACTTTGCGTGATTTCTCACTTTGTAATTCAACTAACGCAAACACTGAAAACAGGATGTAGCTATTTATCTTTTGTTTTATCTATATTTATAGACTGTTTCTCTTAGTTTTGTTTTTTCAATGTTGTCTTTATTCGAATTCCAAATTAAAATTATATGTATGTGTGAGTACATACCGTATTTTTCGCTCTATAAGACGCACCTGACCATAAGACGCGCCTAGTTTTTAGAGGAGGAAAACAGGGAAAAAAATATTCTGAATCAAATCTCAAATATTCTGAACCAAATGGCACTGCTAATATGGCTATGAGATCCATGTGTTTGAATGAATAAGTGGAAAATACCTTGGCGCTGTGAAATATATTATGAATATTTATTGAAATCAGTAAAAGGAGGTAGTTCTGGCCAGAACAGTATACCAAATTCAAAAGAGTTCAACAAAGTAAATACAGTGGGGACATAAATTCACAATTTTAACAATGCAGTTTATACAATCACAGGTGATTTCACAATAGTCCACTATATCAATGACTGATGCAAACATTTGGGTCATAGAAAAGGATAAGAAAGTCCTCCACCCATTGTAGACCCTAAATTGTAAATCCTGAGATAGATCCAAATAGTAATATAATATTCCACAATGAATGAGTGCAATGTTAATTACTGTCCGTTTCAGCAGACAGTGCGGAGTATGTAAATTCACAGTGGTGGAATAAAGTCTGTACACTTACAATTACGGAGAGGTGATCAGCTCCCGATATCTCCTGTAAATTCAAAGTCCAATGTAGTAAATACACGGATCAGCTCCGATGTCAGCTCTGGTGTAGAGGCAGATAGGTAGGAATACTGAGGCGGGTCAGAAGGTATTAGTATGCGGGTAATCCAACGCGCTCATTTTAGAACAGAACGGAAAACACGTTTTTCAGTTTGTGACCCGGAGCTGCACGCTGGCGATGGTTGTGTACATAGCTGTTGAAATTATTTTGTTGAATATTGGAGAGCTCTTCTTGGCGCTTCTCCGCAAAAGGCAACTGACTGTGACAGCCGAGGATACAAGCATATTGCTCATTGGACTGGGGATAAGCTTCCACACAGGCTGAGTCACATTCCACCTTACTTCACAACCGCTCGTTCAGCGGCACCACGTCACTAGCATGCGCACACCACTGCAGAATGGAGACATCCGCCCGGCAGCAGGACGCTGGAGCGTCCCCACGGCAACCAGGTATTAAGGATCTGTACCAGGCTTTTTTTTTAGTATTCGCTCCATAAGACGCACACACTTTTTTGGGGGGAAAAAGTGCGTCTTATGGAGCGAAAAATACGGTACATGTTTTTATAAAATATATTTTTTAAAGGAAGCATTTGTGTTTTGAATACTATAGTATAGTACATAACAATGAGTCATTTTCATCCACAACTAATTGGCCATCATCACCTGACATTTATTGCATAGGAATGATAAAAAAAAAAAAAACAAACTCGTTGCCAACCACGGCGAAATACCCCCTATTTCAGACTAGACTTACGCAGTTACAAAAATATTCCTATGATCACTATATTAAGTAATAATTGTGATACATTTATTATCACAATAAACATCTATTTAGTATCGTAACATAATGGACTGCCTATGCCACCCTGTCTGTTGTTTCTGGGAACCGGCTGGGCTTACTTTGCCACCGTTCCCTTTCGTTATCCCAAATGTGCCCTCTTTCCACAGTAGTAGGGGCTTACAAATGCTGCCACCACTTAACTCCTTACCAGCATCCAGTACTGGGTTTCTTCTGGGTAACTGACGCTGCTAATGTACCCCTTGCTGGTGTACCTGGGCTGGTACTCCTGACTCTTCTGATTGATCAGGGTTGCTGTGGATGGATGCCCTTTGGCCAATCACACTGGCCAGAGCTGCTGGGTAGTGGGCAGAGCGGTGGTACCAGAAAAGCTGGTCCAAACCTCAGTAACAGCCGGGAACGGCTTAGATATGGATCTAATCTGTAGGTTACAGGAATAGAGACAATTATGGCTAGCATGGCTCCAAGAGAGGGACCGTAGTGACTTTGAAAGAGGGATGATTGTTGCATTTGACAGGAGCTTCAGTGACCAATAGAACTCAAGTTGCTAATGTCTCATGAGCAACAGTGTTAAAGATGATGCTGTGAAGGAACTATAAGGGAAAATCATCTTCAAAAGTGGGCAGAAGCTCATACTCCAGGATGGTGATATCTGGTAATTCAAAGTGAAAAGCAAAATAAGCAAACTGCAGATCAATTGAATGTAATTTCAAACCAGTTGAAAAACTTGGGAAAACCCCACAAAGAAGGATATCACAGTTGGGTTTCAGTGCGTAAATCATTTATCACACCTATGTGTGCGAGTTCAGTAGTGTAAAGTGCACTAGTAATCGGCTACTAAACAGCGGCAGAGGTAATATAGTCAGATTAATTATTCCTCAAAATGTTTTTTGACAAATATAGAAACAAATGTCTATGGAGAATCTAAAAAACTACTTCCCTGAGAGCTTGTTTGTAATAGTGAAAGTTTTAGTAATGTTGTGTGGCACATACTGCTGGCAGGGTTTGGGTGCAGTCATTCCCTTACAAGGCAAGGTCATTGCTACCATTGATGGTATCCTGAAATCATGGCATTCCAGACCCGTGTCTAGTTAAGACTTTATGGTTCTGGAATGATGTTGCTATTGCATAAGCCCAATTTTTTTTTTTTTTTGAAGTGAGACTTATTTAGCAGCACCTAGTAAAGATCATTCCTGGAGATGAAAATGTGGGACTGAAGTGACATCATACACTTACTTCCCCAGCGCGCTCTGTTGGAATGCTCCCAGCCCAGTGATTTGACACTAGCTGCCATTGTCTAATGGTAACAACTGCGCACCCTCATATTGTCCTGTTCAGTTTCTGTTTCACTGCACAACTTGTGTGCAGAAGCCAGCACACACTACCACAACAATACTATTTTTGGGTGTGTGCCACAAACACAGCCTGCATGAGCTTGTATACTGATGTCAGCAGACAGCCAGGCTGGACATAGGAGATTAAGGTGAAGCGTATGGGAGCTGCTGTCTCTTGATCATTAGATTTTCTTACACTTTATATTGGAATTACTTCCATCTCTGCTCTCCAGCCCATTGGTTACTAGGCAAGCCCACCAGAATTTAATGGTGAAAACAGTAATTAGCATACGGGTGGGATAAACTTTGATGTGTACATGTAATGTTGGCTGGAGAACTGCAGATGAGCACAATAACATCAAACACTGGTGTGAAGCATCTCTGCCCCAGGACTCCACAAAGGAGTGACCCATATGTATATATGCAATATCTCCACTAAGATTGAAAGAAGAAGAATGCAGAAGAAGCATTGCAATAGTGTGCTAAATAGGAGTAAGGAATAAGACATAGTAGCATTTTTACAACACTGTGTTCCCATATAAATAATTTAAGAAACTTTCATTTAAAGTATATAAATTAGCTAATCAAACGCTAAAGATTTTGATGGTGTAGTTATCCCCTTTAGCTTCCAGGTTGTCAATCTGCCATCACTTGAAGTCTAGATCTGTAGAAGTTCAGGGGAAAGGCAGCTGGACTATTGTCAAGATAAACACTGCAGAATTTCGTCTCTACAGGTTTCATTATGAAGGGGTTTGTCTGGGGGTATGGACTGCACTGTTTACATCTATACCATATTAGTAGCGCATAGTAAATGGCAGGATACAATTAAACTCTTAGGTTTAAGAATTGTTCAAAAAGATGATTTTCTCCTGTTCAGTGCACTCCAAGACCCCAAAGTTACTTGAAACATTAGGTACTCTATGGTTTAAAAGCCCAGGCATGTGCCTTGCAAAACTAAGGTCTTGGACACAGAAAACTAATGATATTTGAAAAATCAAAGTAATTATTGCATGTGCAGGATTACTGCTAGATAGGAGTCCTTGAGGAAAGAAATGTTCCATGTGCGTATGTGAAAGAAAAATTATGCACATTATACGCTGGACAGAAAAATTGAAGATAGACTTTATGTGCTTTTGTTTCATGTATACACATTTAATGTTTCTATTCCACAATGACTCGTGTATCTAGTGCTGATAATGTGCATCTGTATTTGCTTTGATTTTCCATTTCTGGTTATTGTGTTTTGTAGTTTTACAGTACATAGTGTGTTTTGTAGTTTTACACTATCCCTATTGCTTCTTTTATTTGGTGCACTGTTGCATGTTCACTTTCACCATCATTGCCTACAGACCAGAAATTTAGGGAGATTGATAATGACCTTATTCATACATATTTATTACTGATGATTTATTCCGTTTTATTACCTTAGATGTTTGCATCTAAGATACTCAAATACACTTTTATATGCATACATAACCCTGATAACTTTGACATTTTATCTTCAACTTGGTTATAATATACAGCTGGATTAACTTTGCATAGTGATTGAATGGGTACAGTATTTCTTTATCTCTTGTTTATATTCAGTTATATTGTACATTTACATTTTTTCGCCAGATTAAGCAAATCTGACATGCAACAAATGGTCTCAAACACTGCATCGTTCTGACTGGTTTGCCTTAAATTTATTTATATCAATCTATAATTGTAAAAGTATGCTTTTATTTTATTTTTTTCTAGCCTGTTTGTTAAAACAAAAGTTAATTTTTGATCCATGTGAACATATGACTGCTATTGTATGTGGGAATGATGCGGCTTTGTATTATGTGAAGTTCTTTTGTAAACTGAAGCAATATGACTGTTAAAGTTTGCAGACTGGTCAAATTAAAGATTTTTCAAGTAAACTATAAAGTTATTTTTACCATAGCTATTCTTGTAAGAGCTGATTTAGTTTGGCATTAAGTCTTTGAAAAAAAAACCCAAAAAACAGAAATCTATACAAAATTTGGCTTGAGACACTATAGAGTACAGTGTTTAAACAGGTTAAAATGAAACTATTGTTATGGCCAGGAAATATATGAATTGGGTTTACCTGACAAATGGGAATCTATTGCAAACATCAGTAATGTTATGCTAGAGCTCTGTTACTAATATTTCAGTCAAGTGACTTGGGTGTGTGGAAAAAATGCAATGTGCATTAAAAAAAACAGTTTCGACTCAGATCTTTATGTACGTGATTATAATGCTTACCCCAATACTATTTTAATTAATAATATAGAAGATCATGCTGTGAATATTAAAATCTTAAACCAATGATTGAATACAGCAATACACTTCCTTTTAGTCATCCAAATGGTGATGAAATCTATAGGATCAATGACTACTGGGGTTTTGCATGCTGTACATATATATCTATGCATGTGTGTGTGTGTATGTGTATGTGTGTATATATATATATATATATATATATATATATGTATGTATGTATGTATGTATGTATATATGTGTGTGTGTGTGTGTGTTTTAATGTGTGTGTATATGAGACGTGTTGCCTCACAATCTTGTGTGAATCTCAAAGACAGGGAGACCATGGGACCAGGGACTTTTTGGTGATATTGCAAAGGGCATCTGCCCAAGACCCACCAGTACATAGAGCTAAATATTCAATTTCACTGTAATGAAGCGGTCTAAGAGTCCTGTCTCAATTTAGCTAAACAATATCCAATTTTTAATAAGGCACACCGTCGTCCTAATTATGCCATCATCTATTTATATAGCGCCACTAATTCTGTAGCGCTGTACAGAGATCTCATTCACATCAGTCCCTGCCCCATTGGAGCTTACAATCTAAATACCCTAACATACACACAAACAGAGGCTGAGACACTAAGAGCAATTTAATAGCAGCCAATTAACCTACCAGTATGTTTTTGGAGTGTGGGAGCAAATTGGAGCACCCAGAGGAAACCCACGCAAACACGGGGAGAACATACAAACTCCACACAGATAGGGCCATGGTCGGGAATCGAACTCAAGACCCCAGGGCTGTATGGTAGAAGTGCTAACCACTAAGCCACCGTGCTGCCCACCGAAATATTTTACAGTGTGCAGCACACCTTGGTACATGGCCCAACAAATCAATCTATTTTCTTGTCTTATACATAAGGTATACCCAATGCTAAACAAACTATTTATGACAGTTGAGTTGTGTCCCTGTTAACTAATTGCAAATATCTTCACTTCTGACGGTTTCTGAAATGTTTACAAATACACGTTTGAATGATGCTAGTAGTTAAAAAAAACATGAACTGCATTTTATGTTTAGAAATCCTAAAAGTAGGAATGAAGAGCATTCACCATTTCAAACTATTTTGAATGAAACACATGAATACTTTGCAGTGTCTCAAAGTTGTAATTAGTTTTTGTTGCGCCCAGGCTGATGCATTGTCTTTGTAGGGAAAAGTTGAACTCTTAATAACCCAGCCGGCTAAAAGCTTTCTTTAAAACTGTCATAAAATTGGGAGGTCGTCATGTGGATTTTGGAAGCATGCCTGGAAATAGTAGCAATGCCAACTTCTGGTGCTTGACTTATTTTATGGTGGTTGTTTTTTGTTTTGATTTTTTTTTTTGTAGTGTTTTTAAAAAGAAAAGTTGCATTCTTTTAAAACCTTCAATTGATAGAATGCACATTTTTAATATTGACAAGTTTAAATATAATCAGTTTCACTTAATTACATTGTTATTTACATTTTTGTGTTTTGCTCTGCTCTTTTTTTGTTTTTTGTTTCAAGTGGTCTTCTCTCCATTATATATGAAGACTGGACAGATTTTTGCTTTTTAAGGATATCTAAAACTGGCAAAGTATGGTCTTTCCAAGTCGTCAGGCTGCCGTAGAGACAACTAGGGATTGTTTGTGTATCACAGTTAAAAAAAAAAAAATACAATGTTTTGAGACGTAAAAGTGATATAAAAAAAAAAAGACAATCTCATCTATTACAGGTGTGCTAGTTCTGGTAAAGGTAAAATATTTGTCTCTATCAGTCACCGTTTGACTTATTGCGCCTAATTTGACACGGTCGCTCCTGTTATCACTGCTTGGCCAAACCAGTCAGTCAGTAAGTGTCAACTGTGCATTGACCTAGTGCCCACAGTTGTAGGAGGGTAAAGCCACTGCCAGGATTATTCACTGGTACCTGGAAGTGCTTAATTTCTGGATGGTGTGTGTATCTGCTGTAGCACCTCTTTACTGGTTGTCCTTACTGAATATTCTTGACCCCTTACTTTGCGGCTGGGCTGCCGGCAGTGCTCAGAGGCAGGACAGCTGGGAAACTGATTAAAGTGTGTGTGTTTATGACTCCAATGCTGTGAGGCAGAAATGCTAATCACTAAGCCACCATGCATTTTCCTTAACCAATACAAGTTGATACTCTAATGATTAGAGTCTAATCGATGCATCAGGATCAGACTGGATCAGTCACCTAAATTGTACATTGTCTTTAGCGGTGGGGAACGGGGGTTGGGTGGGTGCTTCACCCCATGTATGTGCTGGGGGATTTTATATATAATAATATATATATATATATATATATATATATATATATATATATATATATATATATATATAATCACTCGTCCAGACTGACTAGAGTCCCTGGGCTTTGTCCCCATGGTGTTTAAGCACCACCTCTAAGCTGAAATTATCTCCAGGAGGCTAGAAGACATATCCTGGGGTGAAAAGTTTTTCAGTTGCTGCATGAGCTTTAGTGCAACGGTGTCCAACCTGTGGTTCTAGAGCCACATGCGGCTCTTTGAGCTATGAAATGTGGTTCTTGGACGGAAGCATCATTGAATTAGTGTTTCAGGCGCCGGCAGATTTTAAAACATTCAGCTGCTCGAGTGACCTAGAACAGACACGTCTTGTGAGGAAAGAGTGTAGTGGGCTTTTCCTCCTTCATCTGCATGGGCTCCAGCAGCTAAGGGTGGGAAGTGGGAGAGGACCATGTAAGAGGCAGTTGAAATCTGATGGCATCTGAAGAGGCTAATGGGCATGTAAAGAGATGATGGCATTTGGGGAGATCTGATGGACATGTAAGGGACATGTGGGGAGGTCTGATGGCATGCAGACAGGCTTATGGACGTGTAAAGGTCTGGTGGCATGTAGTGAAATATGGTGGCAGATGGGGAGTATATATTTGGATGTGGAAAGGTATAATGGCATGTAGTGAGGTCTGATGGCAATTAAGGGCATGTGGTGAGATTAGGTGGCATGTGTTGAAGCCGATGGGCATGAAAATGGCATGTGGGGAAGTGTGATGGCATGGGGGAGTTGTGATGGTCGTTTAAGGTACATGTGGAGAGATCTGATGAGCATTTGGAGATGTCTGATGGGCATGAGGGAATATCTGATGAACATTTCTGGGGAAAGTTGGTAGATTGGCATGTGGAGAGGATGATGTGCATGTAAAGGGCATATGGGGAGATCTGATGGCATGTGGGGAGATCCGATAGGCATGTAAAGAGGTCTGAGGGATTGTAGATACAGTAGCAGTGTGAGCTACTGTGAAAAGACTATTAGTAGCCCTTTGAATTATCCTCCTCTGGACAGTAGCAAGATACGAGCTGTGCAGTGTAGAGCTAGTGTTGATTTTCTGATTATTCTGAACATTTTTGCAATGTTGGATTTTTCCTTTTTCACTTGGCAAAATATTGTAATTTTTTTTTTAGATTTTCAATGTATTTGTGTAAGGTATGTGTGCGCATATTTATACTGGGTATATGTATATGCACACATGCATAAATTATAAAGTTGGCTCTTTACGGTACCAATAGATATTTTTTTTTTGTCTCTGGTTGACCACACCCGCTCTAAGGTGTCGTTTTGGCTTCTGATCTGGATATATATCTCTCTACTAATACCAAGACACCTAATATACAATAAATCATTTCCGTCGGTGTTTGAAGGAAGCATGAACAGGGACCCAGGAACTCTAGCTGTCTCTAATTGATGTGTAAAGTAAATCCAATAAAATGGGAAATAAAGGTGGCTAGAAACTAGTATATATTTTATCTTCTTATTAGAAGGCTTGTTTTTTTTCTCTACAGGCAAAATATAAACCACTCTGAGCACTCCTAGTATGTTTGCCTAAGATGTATGTCTGTCTGGATTGTCATCCAAACAATCCAAAAACATATATAGCAACAAGAAAAAAGATAAAAACACCTATAGGGCGCTATTCTAAACAATATAAGATTATTTAAAATTCATAAATATAGACATGTACAAAGTTTATATAAATTCATAAACCTATACAATAGTCCCAGTCATTAGTGTGAATTTTAAATGGGAACTTTCAATGATGTATTTAGTCTCTCATACGAAGGAAGAATTCCTTGTATACAAGATGTTGTATCTTTTTCAGTTCATCCAGTCTCCCAATAGAGATGCCTTAAAGAGATCGCTGATGGTTAGAGCTTTCAAAAAACTTTCTTCTGGATCTCTTTGGGTTTATGCTGCAGACTCCCAAGGTGAGTGGCGGCCAGGTCATCAGACAAGAGATACAGCGCCTCTATCTGCGCAAGCATCTCTAGTGGGAGACTTTATGAATTTTAAGTCTTATATTGTTAGAATAGTGTATAGCGCCTATAGGTGTGTTTGTCTTATTTCTTTTTTTTTTTTTTGCGGTGTATAAATGAACTAGTGACATGATATCGAATTTTTTTATGTGCATTATTTATTTTTTATTCAAAAAATCAATAGGGTCTTCAGAATTTTTTGAGCCTAAAGCATTATTAGGGGGGGTATTCAATTGCTAGCGAGTTTGTAATTTCGAAGCGCGTTAAGTCTTTTTTTTTTTTCTTATTTTCGAGCGTGGAAACTTCTCCCGCAATTCAAATCATTTTTTTTTTTTTTTTTTTTTTTACCGAAACGGTCTTAATCGCGCTCCAAACGTTTGTCAATGTTAAAGTATAGGCTGGATGCGAACCCTCAGCGGAAAAAGCTATTCAATTTTTTTTTACCGCTGTGGGTGAAACAGGCAAATCTGCAGTTTCATCTCGCACCTCCTTGGCCTGCTCAATGAAAAAAAAAATTTTTTAAATTAAGAAAAATATGCATTAAACTGAAAAAAATAGGTGTAAAGGTTCATTAAAATAACCTGAAAAGTACTATTTTTTTAAAAAAAAATAACAGTGTAATAATTAATACCTTTTTCAAAGTTCCCCCTTTAAAAAAAATCCATTAGTGGTGCATGTATTTAAACTTTATTTATTTTCTTTTTAGGGGGGGGGGGGGGGGGTTGGTTGTGCCTGACCTCAGTCAGCTCTCAAAATTGTGAAAAGTAGCATGTTATTTATTTATTTTTTAAAACCAAAAGCGTTTGCTCCCCACTCTATTTAGTCTTAACCCTAGTGCTGGCAGGCTATTGCTGTGTGTGTTAAAATCTTTGAAAATGTTGGCGTAGGGTTCCCCCTATTTTAATTGAACCAGCACTAGGCAAACCAGCCGGGGTGATAGGCACTATAACAGGGGGGGGGGAAACGCAGTTTGGGTCCCATGGCCATAATGACTAAACACCCACAGACTGTTCAGCGCTGGCCTGGATTCCCTAGGGAGTGTGGCCCGCTGAAAAATGTAAGCGGGTCACCCCCCTAGGGACACCCCAGCCCAGTGCCGATAGCACTAGGGCTCTTCCTACTACCCCTGGGCTGTGGGTAGTAGGGTAATGGGGATTTTGTATAAAAAAAAAGCAAAACACAATTTTGATTTGTGGAACTACATGTCCCAGCCAGCCATGTTGGCCTAAATAGTGTGGGCATGCTGCTGCTTGTCTAACTACAAGCACCAGCGTACCCCAGGGCATGTTGGCACTTGTAGAACCCACAAGTGCCAACATGCTCTTACACTCACGGCTGGCTGTGATCTGTAGTTCCACAAAGCAAAATGTTAAATAAAAGCACAACACCCTCATTCCAACCACAAATCTTTATTAAAAATACTAAAACCCCAAGAAATACAGTAAACACCCTCATGTACAACCATAGATTTTAATTAAAAACAAAAAAAAACCAAAATACTCACCATGGACGAAATCCTCAGTTTTATGATGCTTTACTTACACACACTCATTTACGCAAAGTCCCCAACAAATATTTTTACCTTCGAAGAAAGGTCCAGCTTGCCCACTGTCCCACAAATATTTGTACCTTCCAAATGTCCATTGCTTGGCCAGTGTTCAAGAAATGTTTGTAAATGGGAAAAAATTTTCCTGCTTGTAAAAATCTTTAAATCTGGTGTCCAGAGGGGGGAGGGGGGGGGGGCATTGTAGCTTGCAGTGTGGGGGCCCATTCTCTTGTGCAGTGCTGGGGCCCTTCTTGATTGCAGTGTAGGGGCCCAATCTCCTTTGCAGTGCTGGGGACCCTTCTTGATTGCGTTAATTTGCATTCATTTTTTTATACTAAAATGACTGTCTTAA